>NC_040085.1:17256736-17571938 GCF_003369695.1 Bos indicus x Bos taurus
GAGAAGAGAGTAAGTGACTTTTTGTGGCCCTTTGGCCTCAAAGTCATCCCTTGTAGACACAGAACACTTACCCAAGGTCAGAAACACAGTTACTCCAGTCACCAGCCTCATACTTCAAGGACAAGCTAGGACAATGGGCCCAGAGCTCAGGCTTGTGTCTGATCCTTGGCTTGAGGAGGTTCCAGAGAACAGAGGCAACAGCTGTTAGTAAAAACTTGCAATGAGTGCAGATACTGCTGCGTTGTTGCCAGGACCTTCTCAGCCAATGATCAAGCAGTTGCTTATCTATGTCTTCCTCCCCTGTTTTATTCATGTCCCCAAAAGATGGTGAAACATCCCCAGCTCACAGTGAAATCATCTATGAATTTTAATGTCTGGCTCAAGAAAAGGAATTCTGATCACAATGATGTGTCTATGCACAACCATTGGTCTTTCATTTGTTTCTTAAGAAACTGGCTGATGGTCCATGAAGCCTGAGGAACACAATGTTTAATCCCAGAAAAATGTACTGAGATTTGTGTTGTAAAATGAGGAAAACATCCATCCACATTCCAGAAAATTAATTGGAGATTCAAAAGTAGGCAGTGATGTGCTCTGGGAGACAGGAAAAGTTAATAACATTGAGACTAATAGCTACACATCCTAGAACTTGCAGCAGCTCTTGTAAGGGTTCCTGGAATCATGCATCTATTGCTAACTAGGTATACGTTTTCCATGCACTTGTTCTTAATAAACTAACTGATTGACATAGATGGTGTTCACCTCCTTGAACAGTGGTCCTTAATTCTCATGTTCCCTATGCCAATGCTTGTGGATGTTGTGCAGCAAGGATGCTATACCAGAGGAACAGACAGAAATGAAGGCAAAGTGGAGGTGGAGTGGAGGTGGGTGTGAGTGGTAGAAAAAGTAGGAGGAAGGAAAAAAGGGTATCAGGAATAAAAAAGGGAAGGGATAATCAGAGCAGGGAAATGGGAAAGCGTGTTAGGAAGGTACTTGGAAAGGGCTTAGGCTATTGGGCTAACCTGAATCCTTGACCACACACATTCAAAAAGGGATAATAAGGCACAAGTTGTCTAAAGAAAGTGAAACTATGTCATTTTTCCTTTTGAGGGGCACATCAATGGAAAATAAATTTCTGTTCCCTTCTCCCAGAAAGAAACAGTTTTCAGATGAATTAGCTCCCTCTTGTGACTGAAGAGAAGAACTGCAGATCTAAATCCAGACCAAAAGTCAGCAAGCAACTTTTTGAAAAACCCCTCAAGTTTGCAGGTAAAAGGGCTTCCCAGGTGGCACGAGTGGTAAAGAACTCACCTGCCAACGCAGGAGACTTAAGAGACCCAGTTTCAATCCTTGGATCAGGAAGATCCCCTGGAGAAGGGCCCCTGGCAACCCACTCCAATATTTTGCGTGGAAAATTCATTGGAAAGAGGAGCCTGGTGGGCTTCAGTCCGTGACTCGCAGAGTGAAACACGACTGAAGCATCTTAGCACACAGCACACACATCTTACTTGTAATACCTCTGTACTCATCTGTATTTTCTTGGTCCTAAACTCTCCATAGCAGTGTTTTAATTATTTTTGACTGTTGTACTGCAGTCATATGATTCTCATCTGTTGATCTCTTTAAGTTTTCATTTGTCTCTAACCTTCCTATACTTAAAATTTACTTCAAAGGCCATGTAATTCAATGTTTATAAGAGAGCTTGGTACACAGTAGACACTCAAGAATTATTTGTATCCTGAATGAGCCGGTAAGTCATTATTCATGAATTTAAGGAGAAAATTATGTTGAACAATTGTTCAAATTATTCTGAAAACAATCTTCCAATTTTAAGGAATGCCTGCCAAACAAAAGGCTCCAATAGTATAAACAGAGGGGTATTATCATGAACAAAATGAACACTAAATTGTGAACAAAATGGACAATAAACAATAAATCCAAGTCTAGGATTGAGGAAAATTCTATTGAAGACATGGGAGTAAATGTTATGATAATCATGCTTTGTTCATTTAACAAATATTCATAAATACCCAATGGAAGTCTTACTGTTGTTCAGTCACTCAGTCGTGTCTGACTCTATGTGACCCCATGGACTGCAGCACACCAGACTTCCCTGTCCTTCACTATCCCCAAGAATTGTTCAAACTCATGTCCATGTGTGGATGATGCCATCCAGTCATCTCGTCCTCTGTCACCCCCTTCTCCTCCTGGTCTCAATCTTTCCCAGCATCAGGGTCTTTTCAATGAGTCAGTTCTTCACATCAGGGGGTCAAAGTTTTGGAGCTTTAGCTTCAGCATCAGTCTTTTTGATGAATATTCAGGGTTGATTTCCTTTGAATTGACTGATTTGATATCCTTGTTGTCAAAGAAGCTCTCAAAGGTCTTCTGAAGCACCACAATTAGAAAGCCTCAATTCTTCAGCACTCAGCCTTCTTTAGTGTCCAACTCTCACATCTATACATGACTACTGGAAAATCACAGCTTTAACTCTATGGACCTTTGTTGGCAAAGTGATGTCTCTGCTTTTTAATATGCTGTCTAGGTTGGTCATAGCTTTCCATCCAAGAAGCAAGTGTCTTTTAATATCATGGCTGCAGTCATCTTCCACAGTGATTTTGGAGCCCAAGAAAATAGAATCTATGACTGCTTACACTTTTTCCCCATCTATTTGCCGTGAAGTGATGGGATCAGATGCTGTGATCTTAGTTTTTTGAATGTTGAGTTTTAAGTCAATTTGTTACTGTCGTCCTTCACCCTCATCAAGAGACTCTTCAGTTACTCTTCTCTTTCTGCCATTAGAGTGGTATCATCTGCATATGTGAGGTTGTTGGTATTTCTCCTGGCAATCTTGATTCCAGCTTGTGATTCATCCAACCCAGCATTTCACATGATGTGTGATGTATTCTACATACAATGTAAATAAGCAGAGTGACAGTATACAGCCTTGAGGTACTACTTTCCCAATTTTGAACCTGTTTGTTGTTCCATGTCCAGTTCTAACTGTTGCTTCCTGACCTGCGTGCAGGTTTCTCATGAGACAGGCAAGGTGTACTAGTATCCTATCTATTTAAGAATTTTCCAGTTTGTTGTGATCCACACATTCAAAGGCTTTAGTGTAGTCAATGAAGCAGAGGTAGATGCTTTTCTGGAGTTCCCTCACTTTTTCTATGATCCAGTGAATGTTGGCAATTTGATTTCTGGTTCCTCTGCCTTTTCTAAATCCAACTTATACATTTGGAATTTCTCAGTTCACATACTGCTTAAGCCTACTTGAAAGATTTTGCACATTACCTTGCTAATCTATGAAAAGAGCATAATTGTACGATAGTTTGAACATTCTTTGGTATTGCTTTTCTTTAGTATTAGAATGAAAACTGACCTTTACTACCCCTGTGACCATTGCTGAGTTTTCAAAATTTGCTGGCAGAATCAGTACAGCACTTTAACAGTATCATCATTTAGGAGTTTAAAAGGTCAGCTGGAATTCCATCATCTGCACTAGCTTTTGTTTGTAATAATGCTTCCTAAGGCCAAAGAATTGATGCTTTTGAATTGTGGTGTTGGAGAAGACTCTTGAGAGTCCCTTGGACTGCAAGGAGATCCAACCAGTCCATTCTGAAGGATATCGGTCCTGGGATTTCTTTGGAAGGAATGATGCTAAAGCTGAAGCTCCAGTACTTTGGCCAGCTCATGTGAAGAGTTGACTCATTGGAAAAGACTCTGATGCTGGGAGGGATTGGGGGCAGGAAGAGAAGGGGACAACAGAGGATGAGATGGCTGGATGGCATCACTGACTCGATGGACATGAGTCTGAGTGAACTCCGGGAGTTGGTGATGGACAGGGAGGCCTGGAGTGCTGCGATTCATGGGGTCGCAAAGAGTCGGACACGACTGAGCGACTGAACTGAACTGAAGGCCCACTAGACTTCACACTCCAGGATGCCTGGCTCTAGGTGAGTGACCATCGTGGTTATCTGGGCCATTAAGACCTTTTTGGTACAGTTTTTCTGTGTATTCTTGCCACCTCTTCTTAATCTCTTATGCATCTGTTAGGTCCATACCATTTCTGTCCTTTTTTTGTGCCCATCTTTGCATGAAATGTTCCCTTGGTATCTCTAATTTTCTTGAAGAGGTCTCTAGTCTTTCCCATTCTATTGTTCCCTGCTATTTCTTTGCATTGTTCACTTAAGAAAGATTTATTATCTCTCCTTGCTATTCTCTGGATTTCTGCATTCATTTGGATATATCTTTCCCCTTCTTCTTTGTCTCTTACTTCTTTTCTCAGCTATTTGTAATCCCTTCTTAGAGAAACATTTTGCCTTCTTGCATTTCTTTTTCTCTGGGATGGTTTTGGTCACTGCCTTCTGTACAATGTTACAAACCTCCAACCACAGTTCTTCAGGAACTCCGTCTATGAGATCTAATCCCAGAATCTATTTGTCACCTCCACTCTATAATGATAAGGTTCTTGATTTAGATCATACCTAAATGGTCTAGTGGTTTTTCCTACTTTCTTCAGCTTAAGCCTGAATTTTGCAATAAGGAGCTCATGATCTTAGCCACAGTCGGCTCCAGATTTTCTTTTTGTGACTGTATAGATTTCCTCCATCTTTGGCTGCAAAAAATATAATCAATCTGATTTCTGTATTAACCTGCTGGTGATATCCATGTGTAGGATGGGCTCTCGTGTTGTTGGAAGAGGGTGTTTGCTATGACCAATGTGTTTTCTTGGCAAAACTCTGTTAGCCTTTGTCCTGCTTTATTTTGTACTCCAAGGCCAAACTTGCCTGTTACTCCAGGTATCTCTTGACTTCCTATGTTTGCATTCCAATCCCCTATGATGAAAATGATGTCTTTTCTGGGTTGTAGTTCTAGAAAGTCTTGTAGATCTTGATAGAACAATTCTTCATAGATCTCTTTTGGATCCAGTTTAAACTCCTATTGTCACTGGCACAAAGACATACATTCATCCTGTTCTGGGTCAAGTCTTCCTTATATCCAAATCTTCTCCAAGGAGTGCTGTAAATGGTACACTCTGGATGACAATAAAGGTTTGAGACACTTTTCACAGCTAGGAAAGTTTTGTCTCATTTCTCAAAGATAAAAATAATTGGAACAATAAAACCTGTCCCATAGGGTTTTGATATTTAAATTGGATAACGAATTGGAAATGCATCTTACAGTGCCTGACATATAGTAAGCTCAATAAATATCAACTCCATTCTACTAAAACCTTCCTTTCCTTCAATGGACAGGCTTGTGACCTGCTTTTTCCCCCAACATCAGTTCAGTAATGGAAGCTTCTAGGACATTTACTTAATCACTTAGTTTCCTGGAGATAGTCACTCTTTTTCCTTATCCTTTTGATGTGATAGCCAGCTAGTTGCTGAAAGGACACAGATAGATTAGGTGAGGCTTGATTTTGGGTTCCCTAAAAATAGTAAAATCAAGGACATATTGCATGTTTACTAGCTACTATTGGATATAATATTTCTGAATTGGATCTCCAAGATTTTGCCATTCTTATTAATTATTTTCACTTCATATTGATTTATCAGCTTTTAATATATTCTGAATTTGATTCCCGTTTCAGTAATGTAGATTGCATATATAGCCTTCCAGTCTCATTGACTTTCCACTCTCTTAGCAGTGATTTTTAACAAAAAAAAAAATCTAAAAATATACTTTCATGCTCATAAGAAACTTCCTTGACAGTTTTGTTTTCTTTAAAAACTTTGAGAATGCTTTCTTTTTGTGACTGCCACTGCTTGTGATGAGAACTCAGGCGTCATTCTTGATGATGTTTCCCAGAACACAGCATATGTGTTTCTTCTATTAGCAAGATTTTCTTCCATGAAATTAGACCCTTGGGTTTGCCTTCAGTGCCTTACAAACTTCTGCCAAAACCACAGTGGTGAACTTGCAGAATTCTTTATTCATCTTTATGACTTTTCACATAGCATTGCTCCTGAATAAGGAGCTTGCTTTATAGGAAGTCAAGTACAACAGTAAGTGGGAGTTCTTGCTATGATAAAAAAGGTTATGGAATGGGTAATAGATGAGGTAGCTATAAATACCAGTTACAATCATGTGGTCATTTGCAGTAACAAAAGCTATAATAGTTATAAAATTATCTTCATTTTACATGAATATATTTATGTATACATTAACCATTTTTAGCTTCTCTCTCCTCTTTGCCTGCCTGTGGTAAAAGAAAACATGCCACTACAATTTAATCTTACATCTCATTGTATCTAAGTAGTTAAGATACAGAATTCAACAGGAGAGCGTGATTCAGCTAGATGAGGAAAGAACATCACCCGTAAATGGATAAATGAACTCGGTATTCTCTTTGAAGGAGAGAGCTTGTTTTGGTTGAATGAAGAATAATTGCATTATATTAACAGGAGGCATGTTCAGACTTAAACTGAAGAAAGTGGGGGAAACCACTAGACCATTCAGGTATGACCTAAATCAAATCCCTTATGATTATACAGTGGAAGTGAGAAAAAGCTTTAAGGGACTAGACCTGATAAACAGAGTGCCTGATGAACTATGGACAGAGGTTCGTGACATTGTACAGGAAACAGGGATCAAGACCATCCACAAGAAAAAGAAATGGAAAAAAGCAAAATGGCTGTCTGAGGAGGCCTTAGAAATAGCTGTGAGAAGAAGAGAAGAGAAAAGCAAAGGAGAAAAGGAAAGATATACCCATTTGAATGCAGAGTTCCAAAGAAGAGCAAGGAGAGATAAGAAAGCCTTCCTCAGGGATCAAGACAAAGAAATAGAGGAAAACAACAGAATGGGAAAGACTAGAGATCTCTTCAAGAAAATTAGAGATACCAAGGGAACATTTCATGCAAAGATGGGCTCAATAAGGGACAGAAAAGTAAGGACCTAACAGAAGCAGAAGATATTAAGAAGAGGTGGTAGGAATACACAGAAGAACTGTACAAAAAAGATCTTCATGATCAAGATAATCACGATGGTGTGATCACTCACCTAGAGCCAGACGTCCTGGAATGTGAAGTCAAGTGGGCCTTAGGAAGCATCACTACAAACAAAGCTAGTGGAAGTGATGGAATTCCAGGTGAACTATTTCAAATCCTAAAAGATGATGCTGTGAAAGTGCTGCACTCAATATGTCAGCAAATTTGGAAAACTCAGCAGTGGCCACAGGACTGGAAAAAGTCAGTTTTCATTCCAATCCCAAAGAAAGGCAATGCCAAAGAATGCTCAAACTACCACACAGTTGCACTCATCTCACATGCTAGTAAAGTAATGCTCAAAATTCTCCAAGCCATGCTTCAGCAATATCTGAACCATGAACTTCCAGATGTTCAAGCTGGTTTTAGAAAATTCAGAGGAACCAGAGATCAAATTGCCAACATCCACTGGATCATTGAAAAATCAAAAGAGTTCCAGAAAAACATCTATTTCTGCTTTATTGACTATGCCAAGGCCTTTGACTGTGTGGATTATAATAAACTGTGGAAAATTCTTCAAGAGATGGGAATACCAGACCACCTGACCTGCCTCTTGAGAAACCTGTATGCAGGTCAGGAAGCAATAGTTAGAAATGGACATGGAACAACAGACTGGTTCCAAATAGGAAAAGGAGTACGTCAAGGCTGCATATTGTCACCCTGCTTATTTAAGTTGTACTCAGAGTATATCATGAGAAACGCTGGGCTGGATGAAGCACAAGCTGGAATCAAGATTGCTGGGAGAAATATCAATAACCTCAGATATGCAAATGATACCACCCTTATGGCAGAAAGTGAAGAAGAACTGAATAGCCTCTTGATGAAAGTGAAAGAAGAGAGTGAAAAAGTTGACTTAAAGCTCAACATTCAGGAAACTAAGATCATGGCATCTGGTCTCATCACTTCATACGAAATAGATGGGGAAACAGTGGAAACAGTGTCAGGCTTTATTTTTCTATGCTCCAAAATCACTGCAGATGGTGACTGCAGCCATGAAATAAAAAAATGCTGCTCTTTGGAAGGAAAGTTATGATCAACCTAGATAGCATTTTAAAAAGCAGAGATATTACTTTGCCAACAAAGGTCCACCTAGTCAAGGCTATGGCTTTTCCAGTGGTCATGTATGGGTGTGAGAGTTGGACTGTGAAGAAAGCTGAGTGCTGAAGAATTGATGCTTTTGAGCTGTGGTGCTGGAGAAGACTCTTGAGAGTCCCTTGAACTGCAAGGAGATCCAACCAGTCCATCCTAAAGGAGACCAGTCCTGGGTATTAATTGGGAGGACAGATGCTGAGGCTGAAACTCCAGTACTTTGGCCACCTCATGTGAAAATTTGACTCATTGGAAAAGACCCTGATGCTGGGAGGGATTGAGGGCAGGAGGAGAAGGGGACAACAGAGGATGAGATGGCTGGATGGCATCATTGACTCAATGGACATGAGTTTGGGTAAACACCGGGAATTGGTGATGAAAATGGAGGCCTGGCGTGCTGCAGTTCATGGGGTTGCAAAGAGTCAAACATGACTGAGTGACTGAACTGAACTGAACAGAAAGCATAATTTTCCTGTTGTCCTTATCAGAAAGTTTTGTTCTTCAAAGAGGTAATGCTGAATTCTTAGTTAACAAGGAGTGAAGTTAACTAGTTAAGCTATTATGGTGGCTTTGTACTGTCTCAATTTAACCATCTGGAAATCTGTTTCCCAGAATCTGTATTGTTCTTGTTTATGGTTGGCCATGAAAGAGGTCTGCATAGGATTTGGAAGGTACTTGTCGTGCAGTAGCCATGTTTCTATGTTTCACAAGTTGATGCAGGTCTCCAGGGACTATGGCAACTGAGAATGTTGCTGCTGATCAGGTAGTTCAATTTATTGTTGACTCACAACTCCTCAACCTTCCACCAGATCTCTTACTCATGTTATCTTTGTCTTTGACCAAGTATGCTTGTAGCATGATGGCAAATGACATCCACTTCTCCTGAAGGTCACTCAGTACTGTCAGCCTAAAGGAGGTAAGAGAAAAAGACAAGTTTCAGGGTATCTTGTGGGTTCCGTTGTCCCCATGTTATTTCCGTACATGTCACAGTTGGTCCGTGCTTTTGTCCACATCCAACTTTCCTTCACAAATATTACTCTGGTTGACTTACAGTGAATTCAGGCACAACACCAAACACGAATATAACAGTTTTTATCTGTATTTAGTGTTGGAATAAAAATGGAACAGACTCTTCCACTGGCTCTAGACCCTGCCTGTAAATAGTCATAGGTTCAGTTGCTCTGTGGTGTCTGACTCTTTGTGACCCTATGGACCGCAGCACACCGGGCCTCCCTGTCTATCACCAACTCCTGGAGTCTACCCAATCTCACGTCCCTTGAGTCAGTGATGCCATCCAACCATCTTATCCTCTGTTGTCCCCTTCTCCTCCTGTCTTCAATCTTTGTCAGTATCAAGGTCTTTTCCAATGAGTTTCTTTGCATCAGGTGGCCAAAGTATTGAAGTTTCAGCTTCAGCATCAGTCCTTCCAAGGAATCTTCAGGACTGATTTCCTTTAGGATTGACAGATTTGATCTCCTTTCAGTCTCAGGGACTCTCCCCAGGTCTCCTGCATTGCAGGCAGATTCTTTACCAGCTGAGCCACAAGAGAAGCCGAATTATCCTTATAACTAACGTCTTACTCTACATCACTGGTAATTCTTCTCTGAACATGCCCTGACAGGATGTCTAAGAGGAAAGGGCTGTATGATAAGTGGCTTCAGTTATGTCCTACTCTTTGTGACCCTATGGACTGTAGCCCACCAAGCTCCTCTGTCCAAGGGATTCTTCAGGCAAGAATACTAGAGTGGGTTGCCATGCCCTCCTCCAGTGGAACTTCCCAAGTCAGGGATCAAATCTATGTCTCTTACGTCTTTTGCATTGGCAGTCTAGTTCTTTACCCCTACTGCCTGGGAAGCCCTAAAAGGAAAGAACTAAGGAAATGATATTCATGACAATTTCAGATACTATATCAAGATTTGTGATGTGAGGATCTTTAGGTGAAAAATGTCATTTTATATTATTATGGGGCAAGTTTTGAAATTTAGACAACTTTACACATGTTCTATATGATTGATTTAAGGTCAAAAATTCAAGAGGAGAATGTACCAGTAGAAAGGTACTCTGGACACCTGCTTCCATATGACACAGAAGTAGCTTTTATTTAGAATTAAATCTTCTGATCCAGACCACAAATGAAGCAACCACAGGACCACCATTTATTGTCTGGGAGATCCAGGTGTGTATTTCAGCTAGGGTCCTACAGCAGAGAGGCTTTCTCTTATCAAGTTTGGGGGTTTTTTATTCAGCTTTTCCTATTACTTCAAGCACTGTGAGTTCCCAGAGAGCACAGAAGTACTTTGCAGAATCTTCCAACTGTAAATTTGAAATGGTGAGGCTGGATGATTTACGTGATCTCTCAAAATTTATAGAGTAATGGCCATCCCTTGTAAGGAAAATCATCTTTCCACTGGGAAGTTGCTTGAACCAAAAAATGTTGTAACTTGTTGTTACAATAACAACTTGTAAAATGTTGTTGCTCTGACTTGTTTCATACCGACAGTTCAGGGTAACTGACTCCCCAACTTGACTGGATATGCCTGCTTGGTCTTGAATAACTTTCTGGGCTACACTGGATCCTGTGGGGAAAATCAGAAAACAGAGATGAAATAGTCAATAAAACAGTGTAGGGATTAGACTTATTTAGGACCACCACCTCCCCCCTCCCAAAACAAACTGATATCCTAAGATGCTTGCTTTTCCCCAATCCTCCTTTCTTCCCCAAGGCCCTGTGAAGCACCACGCACCTGTGTGCAGGCCTTTCACCCTGAACACTCGCACCCACATTTGGAGGCATCCCTACCGGAGAAGGTGAAGGCCAGGAACACCCAGAGCAGGCTGGAGAGCGGCATGAAGCATGGGTTCCCCTGCACAAATGTGCTCAGTTTTGCCTCAAGCTGAGAGTGTCTTTGTGCTCCTGGCAGCACATATACATATAACCTCAGGTCCTGTGTGACTCCTTCAAACAGGAAGTGGGGTTTGTCATTTGCATACGCTATGTGGTCTGTGCACAGATGGGAAAAAAGTCTGGCTCACCACAAACTTTTACTTCGTCAATTTTTCTTTCACTGGTAATTAAATTAGGCTGATCCTGAAAGGGGGCTTCACAAAAGCAATTAGTAATAAAGGTTTGAACTGAGGGGAATTGAGGAACAAACTAGGTGACATTCACTGATAATTATTCAACACAATAATTTTGCCATCCCATTAAAACAGCATTTGTTTTTTGTTTTAAACATTTTATTAGAGTATAGTTGATTTACAGTGTTGTGTTAGCTTCTGCTGTACAGCAAAATGAAATATCCATCAACAGAGGAGTGGATAAAGATGTGGAACATATGTGTAATGAAATTGTTGCCCTTGTTGTTTAGTTGCTAAGCCACGTCCCTCTGTTTTTCAACCCCATGGACTATAGCCCTCCAGACTGCTCTGTCCATGGGATTTCCCAGGCAAGAATACTGGAGTGGGGAACCATTTCCTTCTCCAGGGGTTCTTCCTGACCCAGGGATCAAACCCATTTCTCCTGCTTGGCAAATGCATTCTTTAACCACCAGGCCACCAGGGAAACCCATGATGAAGCCATTCAGCTATAAAAAAAAAGAATAAAATAATCCCATTTGCTGCAACATGAACAGATGTAAAATAAAATTTAGTATAAGCTATGAACCCTTCTTGTAATCTACTTACTAGTCATTTATTTAGCCTACAATTAAATATATATTGCTCCATTCAGAATCTTAGTACTTTTTTTAAAAACTCACAGATCTTTGGTCTTCTTGGTGAAATGTAGTCTTATCCAAAATTTTTAATGTATTTTTTTTTCTGGGTTTTAGGGCTCAACTTAGTTTTTTCAATATGTAAAATTACTTTGACATCAAATGATAAAAAAAAAATCAGTCCTTCTGTCTTTAAGGCTCTATTCTATTGATTGTGTTTATATGAATTTATGACAGGAATAAAATAATTATACTTTTGAAACCTGATATTAAGTCTTATTTATTAGATTTTGAAAAGGATCAGAATATTCAGTCTCATTGCCTCCACAAGTAGAATAGTACTTATTAGATCATGTGTCTTGGAATTGTCCTCATGTCACATTTTCTATCCCACTGGCCCAAATTGTTCAGTCTCACTGTTTATTATTTTTCCTTCTTGCAAAATACACTTTAGATAAGCATGCTGGATCTTTCTGTGTCATAGAATTATAATGCAGTCCAACAAAACTTAGTATCTACAAGCTGTATCTACACCATAGATGGTGATGCATGAAGTTTTGTAAACTGTTACATGTTCATTGAAGGCAGGAGGAGACGGGGATGACAGAGGATGAGATGGTTGGATGGCATTACCAACTCAATGGACGTGAGTTTGTGGAAACTCAGGGAGTTGGTGATGGACAGGAAAACCTGGCATGCTGCAGTCCATTGGGTCGCAAAGAGTGAGAAACAACTGAGCAACTGAACTGAACTGAACTGACGTGTTCATTTAGAATATAGCTGTCAATCTTCCATTTGGTTTCATCATTTTAATGGATGAATTAATAAAAAGAATAAAAGGCATAGAGATAATAGAAAAGAAAGTACAGATAAGGTCTTTAAAACAGTGTCAATTCCTTGGTTTTAAGTTCCTTGAGTGGTGTCATTAATGACTGGTACATGGAGGAGAGTGCATATTTAGTTGAGACATCTTCTCCCCTGTCCCATTTCACCTGAGTGCTGTCAGGCAGCTGATGCCTTGGTTTGCTGGTATCTTAAAAGAAGAGATCATGAGTGCTCACAGCAGCCTGGGCAGCAGCATGATATTGTACGTGTAGCACATATATTTATATATATAACAATTATATACATTATATATACCAAAAATTAATATTGATAAAATATTTTTAAAATATAAATGATAATCTGATACATCATCAGTTTTATATGCACTTTTTTATGCATAGCTCTATGAAATTTTATCACAGATGTAGGTTTTTGTACCAGTACAAAAATCATGATACAGAATTGCTCCATCTCTAGAGAAAATGATTTTCATACTACCTCCACCCCTGCAACTCATGATAACCCCTAGAAACTACTGATCTTTTGATGTCTATATTTTGTCCTTTTGAGAATGCTGTAAAAGTAAACTCATACTTTATGTATGCAATTGTAATAATATAGTGTGTAAGCATGTACCATGTAGTCTTCCGAGATGCTTTTTTCACTCACCATTGAGATCCATCTAGGCTATTACAGTATCAATAGTATATTTCTTTAATCACTACAGACTGCCCCCAGCTTATGATGGACCAATTTAAGATTTTTGACTTTATGGTTATGAGAAATGTATGTATACATTCACTAAAAATCATACTTTGCATTTTCAATTTTTATCTTTCCCCATGCTGGTAACATGCTGTATACATTGTCTAATGATGCTGAACAGCAACAGCAAGCTGAGCTCTCAGTCAGCCCTGGGATCGTGAGGGTAAACCACTGATCCACTACAACCATTCTGCACTCATACAGTCCTTCTGTTTTTCACTTTCAGTACAACACCTTAAGGTTAAGCTAGGCTAGACTCTGATTCACAGTGTTTATTATATTCATTTTCTACTTGTGATATTTTCAACTTAAACTGGCTTATTGAGACTTAACCCTATTTCAAGTTGAGATAGATCTATAAGTAATACTTTATTGTATGGGTGTACCACAGCATATTTATCTATTCACACAATGAAGAACATTTGGCTGGTTTGCAGCTTTTGGCCATGACAAACACAGCTGCCATGAATATTCATGTACAGATTTTTGTGTGAACATGGTTTTCATTTCTCAAGTATAAATGCTCATAAAGGAGTATGATTGCTGAGCTGTAAGGTGAGTGAATATTTAAGTTTATGTGGAACTGCTAAACTGTCTTCCAGAATGACTGTATCATTTTCCCACCAGCAGTGTATGAGTGATCCAGTTTCTCTACATCATTGCCACAACTTGGTATCATCAGTATTTTTCATTTTAGCCATTAAGCAAGATGTGGACTGGTATCTCATTGTGGCTTTAATTTGCATTTCCCTGATGGTTAATGATGTTGAACATCTGTTTACATGCTTATTTCCATGCTTATTTCCCTAATACAAAGTTCTTGCATGAAGTGTCTGGGTGAACCTTTTGTTCATTTTTCAGTTAGATTGCTTGTTTTCTTCCTGCTGAGTTTAGAGAGTACCTTGTATTCTGAATACCATCCTTCGATGAAAATACATTGTGAAAATATTTCCTGCCATTCTGTGGTTTGTCTTTTTCATTCTCTTAATAGTATCTTTCACAGAGCAAGCTTTTTTAATTTTGATGAAATAGTTTTTTTTTTATGGATTGTAATTTCAGTGTCATGACAAAAATTATTTTGTCTAAAAATTGGTCCTGAAGATTTTCTTTTTTTCAAAAAGATTCATTGTTTTATATTTCACACATGGAGATATGGTCCTTTTGGAGATTCTCCTTAAATTTTTTATAAGGTGTGAGATTTAGGCCAAGTTTCAGTTACTTGCCTATGAATATATCCAGTTGTCCCCAAATCATTTGCTTGTATCATTTCTCCATTGAATTGTCCTTTCACCTTTGCCAAAAACTCAGATTTCCCAACTTTCTCCACATCTCCACTTGGAATAACCCAGTAGCATATACTTGTTAATGAATTTTATTATCCTTTTGTGTTTTTTTATTATACATTTTATTTTATATTGGAGTACAGCCAATTAATGCTGTAATAGTTTCAGGGGGACACCAGAAGGAGTCTATCTAACACTGTAGCATCTGTATTATTACTTAATTTTTCATTCCTTATATTTATAATTTGTGCTTTCTCTTTTTTCACCATGATAATTTTACCTAGGAATGTATATTTTATTAATCATTTTAACAAAATTAACTTGGTATCTCATAGTTATTTCTATCATTTTCTTTCTATTTTACCAATTTGACATTTTTTATTATGTTCTTGTTTCAGTTTACATTAGTTGTCATTTTTCTTCTTTTTTTGTTGAAAACTTACACAATTGTTTTCTCAGCCTTTTTATTTAGCAGTATAAACATTTAAAAAGATAAATCTCTCCTATGTAAAATATTAACTGTATCTCATAAATATTTGTATGTATGTGTTCTCACTATATTTTCTTTCAAAATATTTTTTATAGCCCACTAATTATTTCTTTAGTGGATTATTTTTAAAGTTTAATGCCTAAATTCCAAATATTTGGGAGTTTCTAAAGATATCTTTTTGCTATTGATTTTCTAAGTCAATTCTAATTTTGATCAAAGAATAAATACTATATAATTTCAGTTTTCTTAAATGTATTAAGACTTTTTATGCACAAACCAATGTGTGTGTGTGTATTTATCTACATGGCAGGGTGTGTCTGGAGCCTCGGCTGCAGATCTGGGTACAGGCTGCAGGTGCCTGGGGAGCACTGTGCACTTGCTGCACAGGAGCAGGTGGCTGAGTCTCCAGGCTGGGAAGCTGTGATGTGCGGTGAGAGCTGTTTGGCACTCGTACTGAGGAAAACTGTGAGTCTTCCTTTTTATTCATAACTGAACCTATGGCTATCAAGAATACAAGGCCTTTACCAGGGTATTGACTGTACCATGAGAAGTAGTCAAATGTTCTCCTCTCCTACAGTTCAGAATGGAAATCTCTCCTTTCTGGACTATCAAAGATTGAGGGCTCTGTTTCACCTGCTGTTGGTCACTTTTTTCCTTCTCTTGTCCACCCACCCTGTTTAAAGAGATAAAAAGTCATTAGGTCCACAGATTAATATTCCTTCTTAAAGTTCCTATCTGTATGAATATGTCCATTCCCCAAATTTCTCATTCCCCTTAATTAATGAGATATCTTAGTTTTCGTCCACCACAACCCACAGTCTAAGTGAAACCACAGAAGTAAAAATGATGCTCCCAGAATCTTGTCCATTGTTCTTGGCGCCAAGGGTCAGTGACAACTCATGTTCCTCTTCTGGTCTTCTCAACCAGCTAGAACTCTGACTTTAAGTTCACATCTGCTTTAATGCCTTCAACAGACCCCATCCTCTTACAAGTGCTTTCACTTAAACCTATCTCTCTCAAAGAAAGTATTCCCCATATTGAGACTAGAATTGCTGTAAATTAATTTCATTGGGAATCAGAAATACTGTGCTTACACATGGGTAAAGAGAAGGTTAGAATTTCTCTCCTGCTCTCCACCTCTTCCTTTTCTTAACACCTCCTAGAAAAACTCATATATCAGGACAGCATGATATGTTAATGGAGATTACATTATTTTACAATAGGAAAGAGAGACACCCATGAAGTTACAAATTAGTGTGCAGAGGGATATTTCTTTTTTTTTTTATTATAAATACTAATTAAAGTCTATTGAAGATACACAGAAGCATAATATATATCATTACAAGGTAAAGTCATGGATCCAAACAGAGAAAATATATAGCCCTTTTGCCATGATGGAACTTCAATTTTGCCACAATCTTTCAGATGTGTCCACATTTTACATGACCGTAAAAAATGATAGAAAACCAATCAAGTTCAATTTATACTTTTCCTAAAATATAAATTAGGCAAATGGAATATTTCCAAGGTGATCATGGATCCTAAGCTGACATTCGGGTTGCTCAGAATACTTTTGATAAGGGTTGAAGTATAAACAGTGAGTTTTAAATTATGAATCTGTACAAATTTAAGACATCCGCACACATATTGGTATCAAAGATGTCCCTCAGCTTCTGATGTCTTTAAGAGCACATGACCATTTCTGCTGATATTTTATCAGAGAGAGAATAAAACAACCCACCACCTCTGGATGGTGAAGATGATTCTGGAAAATATAGTGAATAAGAGAAGCAATATCAAGGGTCAAAGAGTAAGAGGTCTGAAGGAAGATTGGGGAGGAAATACCAGGATCAGGAGAGAAACATGGGTTTGAGTAAAAAATGTCCTTCATCACTTAGGGAGCAGAACAGTGTGAAGATTAAAGCGGATAGTGCTGGGGAAGACATGTGTAGACGTGGCTAGAAAGAGATAAGGGTTGGTTGGATAGGCAAAGAAAGTTCAAAGACAAATGTGAACACTGGAGAATTCGACTTGAATAATAGCAAAAGCAGTGAAACCTGCAGGACTGTTCCCAGGAATAAATGTCACAGTGGCCATATTAGACATTGTTGGCACCTTGCTCAAATTTTCTCAGAAATGCTCATAAATTTTCTCATCTGTGCTCAGCCCCCAAGTTCTTTGTGTTTTGCTGCCAGCAGCTTAGATAACAACTGATGTCTATGACTATCCAATTCTCTTGTCTAATTGGTACAGTATGGTCTGATATGTGCTCTAGTGCTCCCCACAAAATCAGGCAGACAGAACATCAGGAACCTCTGAAATCTTCCTCTTGTTTGGCCTTTTCCCTTCCCTAGTCAGTGGGCTTCCCAGGTGGTGCTAGTGGTAAAGAAGCCGCCTGCCAAGGCAGGAGACCTGAGAGACTCCAGTTCAATCCCTGGGTCGGGAAGATCCCCTGGAGGAGGAAATGGCAACCCAGTCCAGTATTCTTGCCTGGAAAATCCCATGGGCAGAGGAGCCTGGCAGATATTCCTCTCAAAGTCTGAGTCTGAGGCAGAGGACCTAAGGCAGAGAGTATTTTTTTTTAATTTTATTTTATTTTTAAACTTTACATAATAGTATTAGTTTTGCCAAATATCAAAATGAGAGTATTTAAATAGTTTGTTCATCATTTTCATTTGTGAAAAATTACACTTCTTCTTATAATTATGCTCTTTGATATGCTAATATTAGATATTATAAAAACCAACACTAATGATGTTTTCTGTTGAAGAGTCAAAACTTAGAAGATATGACTGTTAATCTTTATATTATAGATAATAGCTGTAAGTACAACTAGAGTTTCAGAAAAAATATGATATTCCTATTTTTCAATATTGATACTCTCAGAAAACATGATTGTGTTAATATGGAGATCCACAGCAGAATTATGTTTGTATCAGGTTTAGGCTAAAGACAAGAAGATAGCTTTCTTTGTCGATGGAGAAAGCCAATGAATCTCAAAGAAAAGCTCAACTTTTGATTATATTCTGTCTAATCCTATTCTATTTGTGCTAATAATATAAATAAAAGGCTGTACCTTCCAGAATTACTTTGTGAGTTGATTTATGGATACTCATCCCCCCCAAAAAAAACAGTTAAAACAGATGAAAATTATTTTTAAGAAACTAAAGCCTTTGGACATAGTCTTTAGGTTATACAGCATATAAAAAGGATAATAGAAACACATTTATTCATAAAATGTACTAAATCTCCATGATAGCAGAAAGAATCTGTGGCAATTGTACCATGACCCACTCCTCGTCCCCAGCTCAAGATGATGGAAATTCTACTTCAGGTGCATAAAACCAAGAACACAAGGCTCCTCTCTCCAGTTCGCAGTATAGGGTTATCATATCTCCTACAGAGGGGCTGACTGCTGTCCTTTCTTACCTCCCCCAGGTCTCTGTTACAGAAACTGTATTGCAAACAAGAAAAGCTGATAGGTCTACGGCCACTTCTCACCTCACTTATAGCACAGAGGTTCTACGTCAGGCATGGTAGGCTGAGAATACTGGGTCCTCTTGCTCTCATCCCAGCTCATAGAGTGGTGATTTCATGCTGGCAAAGGCAAGCCAAGAAGACAAGAGGCTACTGCTCCCTTCCATCACGCTTCTCATAACACAGGGATGTCACTCAGAGACAAGCAGCCAACTGTCCCTTATTACAGGTCCAGAGCAGTGGCTCAGGAGTTGTGTCCAGGGAGAGAAGCAGCTGTAAAAACACAGGTCTCCCTTTGAGACTTCCCTGGTGGCTCAGATGGTAAAGCATCTGCCTACAATGTTGGAGACCCGTGTTCAATCCCTGGGTCAGGAAGATCTCCTGGAGAAGGAAATGAAAACCCACTCCAGTATTCTTGCCTGGAAAATCCCACGGATGGAGGAGCCTGGCAGGCTACAGTCCATGGGATCGCAAAGTCAGACACGACTGAGCGACTTCAGTTTCAGTTTCCCTTTGAGAAGACTTTAATTGAAACCATCATTGGGAAGCCCAAGTTTAAGGGTTGTTGAAAACAACGGAGATTTTTATGGTAGACAATTAAGAGGAGGCTGGCAACTCAATGAGAGCAGCAAGTTAATTCATAGACAACTACTTAAAACCTTAACAGAAAGTACAGGAAAGGGGCTAGCAAGGAAAAGTCCTCTCTGATCAGAAGACTTCAAAGAAAAGTTTCAAAGACTGTCTCTGCAAACAGGCTTGATTTAATTAGATGAGACCTGGGAACAATTTATGCATTCATAGCATTGTTGAAAAAAATCAGCCAGCAATTAATGGAGTCTATTGCCTAGGTGTAAGACAAACAGAAGCAAATAGTTTAACATAGCAATTAGAGAAAGACTGTCAAAGAGCCTTGCTAAACCACTACCACATCAGGATGCCTAAGAAAGTACACAAGACTATATCCTTTGAGGAACAACATCATAGGCTGCACAATGTGGGAAAAATGAACTTAACTGAAATAGTCAAGTCACTAGGCAAATAAACAAGCAGACAACAGCAAGTGCCAGAGTGGTGAAAAATGGATATACAGAGTTGCTGTAATAAATGTGGTGGCCTGAATAAGGACTCCCAAAGTTATTCAAGTTCTAATTCCTGGAATCTAAAAATATGACTGTAAAAGAAACAGATCAATTTATGGATACATACAGTCTTCCAAGACTGAATGTGAAAGAAAAGGAAAATTTGAACAGACCAATTACTAGTAATAAAGTTGAACCAGTAATCAAAACACTCCTGAGAAACAGAAATCCAGGGCCATATGCTTCAAAAAGAAATTCGACTGAATATTTAAAGAAAAATTAGTACCCACACTTTACAAATTATTCCTAAAAATCAAAGATGAAGAAATGCTCTCAATCTCATTCACTGAGGCCTACAATATCCTGATACCAAAACCAGACAAAGATTCTACAAAAGAGAAAATTCAGGCCAATATTGCTGATGAATATAGATGCAAAAATTCTTAACAAAATATTAGCAAACTAAATTCAGCAAAACATGAAAAGAATCATGCATCATAATCAAGAGAGATTTATTTCAGGTGTGCAAGGATGGTTCACAATCCAGAAATCAAGCAAGATGATATACCATGTTAACAGAATAAAGGATAAAAATTACATGACTATGTCAATAGATGCAGACAAAGATGTTGACAAGATTTAACATTCATGATAAAAACTGTCAGCATATTTGGTATAAAGAGAGCATAACTCAAAATAATAAAGATAATTTGTTACAAATCTACAGCTGACATCATACTAAATGGTGAAAAACTAAATCTTTTTCTCTAAGATCAGTAAGAAGACAAGAATGCAACTCTCACCATTTCTATTTAACATAATACTGGAAGTCCTAGCCTCAGTAATCAGACAGGTAAAGGAATAATTGGCATCAAAGTTGTAAAGAAAGAGGTAAACTGTCTCTAATTATAGACAGCATGCTACTCCATACAGAAAATTGTAAAGATGCTAAAAAAACTAATAGAAATAATCAGCAAAGTTAATCACAAGTTGCAGGATACAAGGTTAATATACAGAAATCTGTTGCATTTCTATACACTAATAGTAGCTATCAGAAAGAATTTAAGAATACAATCAAATTTTTAGTTGAATTTAAACAAATCAAAAGTATCTAAGAATAAATTTTACCAATGAGGTGAAAGACCTGTACTCTGAAAACTGTAAGACATTGATAAAAAGAATTTTAGATAATGTAAATTGAAAACGGAAGCTAAGAGGGCTATAGTAAACAAGAGTCCATAGCTTTTCATTGGCTGAGTCCTTGACAGGAAATAAGAGGCATCTTTCATCTTCCCTTTGCCCTCCACTATGTCCACAAGCCATGAGTTTCCCCTGTCTCCCAACACTTCCCTGGTGGCTCAGATAGTAAAGCATCTGCCTACAATGAGGGAGACCCGGGTTCAATCCCTGGGTCAGAAAGATCCCCTCGAGAAGGAAATGGCAACCCACTCCAGTATTCTTGCCTGGAAAATCCCATGGATGGAGGACCCTGGTAGGCTACAGTCCATGGGGTCACAAAGAGTCAAACACGACTGAGTGATTTCACTTTCACTTTCTGTTTAATAATTTTTTATACTTTATAGGACAGAGACGTAAAGATATTTGACTCCAAAAGAGAAAGGAGCTATGGTGATGGAAGTGAGAAGTTCTAGTGACTCAAAAAGGAGTCACGAATCAAAGAATTTAGTTGGCCTTCCAAAGCTAAAAAAGGCAAGGAAATGGATTATCCCTTAGATCTCAAGAAAGAATTAACTCTGCCAAGACCTTGACTGTGGATAGTGAAATGGATTTAAGATTTCTTGCATCCAGAATAATTTTCTTCTAAGTTACCAAGCTCATATTGAACATTGAGTAAGGTTTATTGTTGATGTTCAGTTTGCTGCACTTGTAGGATGGGATGATGCAAGTGTCTATTGGGACACATTCTGGTGAGGCAGATCTGAACAGTTTTGAGTCATCTAACTAATCAGGATAACAATTTTATTGGAGTTATTTTTTCTTCTTTGAATTCTTTTCACTTTTTAACATTTTTCACTTCAGCATATGATGGTTAAATATTTATTTTATTTTTGTCCTCTTATCAGCTATTCTGCTAGTTCCAAGTTAGAAGTCTCTAGTGCAGAAGGAAATATAGATTGAGAAAAGAAGATAAAGACCAAAGTTCATAATCTGTAGGGCCAAAAAGTGTCTGTGATTAAAACTGTACCAGTGCAAGTAAGGAATAATCCGCACTGCAAATGCCCTGTGGTGGCCTCACGGTGTGACTGTGGCTGGAGGAGGTGCTGAGCCCTGCGGAGGGTTTGTGTAGAGGCTGCAGGTGCCTGGGGAGCACTGTGCTGCACAGCACAGAAGTAAGTGCCTGAGTCCGTGGTCTGTGAAGAGGAAATGTGCAGTGAGCTGCAGCGTTCTGTAGGGATTGTTGTGGCATTTAATCTTCCATCCTGCTTTGTTCCTGAAGGAATGTAAAATAAGTGGATAAGGCGGCCACTTGGGTTCTGAAGGTACCACTGTACATTGTTCACAGAGGCAGAAAAATTACACCTCAGCACATGGCTGGCTCCCTCCTGGAGACTCAGGACTGGGGGACTCTGCTCCACATCCAGCCCTTGCACACCTGATGAGAAACAGAAACAGTCAGAGGAGAAGGTCATTGTAACTCTGACAAAACCTTGAAAGTGACCCCCCTCACACACACAACTCCCATAGATGATGAGAAGGATAGAAATTCTGAAGGACTTGTCAGCTCCTCTCCTTCCCTTAACAATACAGCAGCTGCTCAATCCTTCAGATGCCCCTCTGGGGCAGCCCCAACTCACAGCAAACCTGGGCAAACAAAAGCCCCAGCACAGTGCCTGCTAGCCTCTTCATGATGCTTCCTCTTCTCACTGAAACATTTCCACTGTAAGACACTTCAGTAAACCCTGAGGGGGTGAGTGTCATAAGTCCTTGTGGAAATGTTCCTGCTCCTGCAGCCAGTCAGCTCACCCAACAAATCCGGCTCATGCCCTCACTTTCTGACAGAAAGCCCCACCCTCCCACCTCAACCAATTCAGAATGGACTGCAGAGGAGTGAGGAGAGTGAGAAATAGAAAGGTCATTATTTTAGAACTTTAGGGTCATTTTCTAAGAACACTGCAAAGAAAGCAGACTCTGATTTGAATTTGTGGAGGATTTTAAGGAAGAGAAAACAAACATTGATTATCTAGCTGGCATGGATACAGGAGATTCTTGCAAAATGAAATTTTATTTCCCAGAAGTTCTCAGGATCCTTTTTTTCTTCCCCCCTTTGGAATCTCTTATGCACTCACCTGTGATTCTGAAGGGTGTTCATGAATCAACACAGTATTCGTAGCAGTCTTGGCTAGAACATTTTGCAGTATTAAACAGGTTTACTTTTAAAATATATATATATTTATTTTAGACTGAACCTGCATAAAGTGTGATATTACTTTTTGTCACTTGATGAGCATTGAAAATAGAATTGTAAATAGCTTTATTTTTATTAAAACTAATACTTTTATTTTTATTTTTGTTAAAACTCATCCATGTTGAAGTATATAGCAAAAACCTCCACAATATTTTAAAATCATCACCCTCCAATTAAGATTAATTAATTAAAACATACAATTTAAAAATAAATTTTAAATAAAATTTCAGGTTTAAATAAATTTTATTTTATTATTTTTTAAATTAGAGAATAATTGCTTTACATTGTTGGGTCAGTTTCTGCTGTACAACAAAGTGAATTAGTTAGTATTATATTATATATATCCCCTCCCTCTTAAGCCTCCCTCCAATGCTCTAGTTCCTCACAGAGCACCATTGTGGGCTCCCTGTTTATATTGCAACTTTCCATTAGTTATCTATTTTACACAAAATACATTTTAACTGTTAACTATTGTTACTTGTATTCTGCTTTTTGCCTCTAGTAGGTTATTTCAAAAGAAAAATAAGGGTTTTTAAAACATATGAAAGGCAATCTTTGCTTTTTCTCAGACTCTATGAATAATAATGGTTCTGTGTATATGGATTTTGAGGTAAAAGGGATGGAAAATGAGGACCTGTATATTTTCACTGAGGTAAAATTGAAGTGATCTGCAGACACAAGGATCAGATGAATAGTTCGAGATTACGGCAAATGTTTACTAAAGGAACTGTGAGAAATAGTGTAGAAAGATAAAGTTGATTAGAATCAATTATTATTGGGCACACAGTGGGTATTAGAGAAGTTGAATTAGAAGAGAGAGAAGAGGAGAGGGGCAACCAGAGTGGGTCACTTGGAACTTTGCATGAAAATGTATTTAACCTAGAATGCCTGTTACAGGCAATCTCTAGATAAAACAAACCTTTTTTCCTTCCTACTTTATTTTCTGGGCATACAAGAAGAGATAAGGAAGTTAACTAGAGGGAGGAACAGTTGCATCTCCACTTCAGGGAGCCCCTTTGAGCCAGTGATGTGGCTGTCAGGCATGTCACTGACTGGGCTCCAGTTCTTCCTGCAACAGCAGTGCTGAATCAGTGAGACCAGAACAGACCTGCTTATAATGAGACAGTGTCTCTATTCAGATTTCAACCAGAACTCTGTTTGGTCTATAGAGGCAGGAACATGGAATATAATGTTACTGATTCCCTATGAAAAACATTCCTAACAGGAGAAGGGTGGTAAAGAGCATGGCTATACAGGAAGGAAGCGGAGAGCCATACTGTGGAAGATCTCCCCTGAGGAACAGGAAGGAATGTGCCAGAGTGTGCTGAGTCATAGTACAGGGAAATCTGAGATTCAAAGGATCCCAATGCAAGCAAGTTATAGTGACTATCAATAAGAGATGCTTCCTTGATAATCACTGCTCCTGGTGTTGAGCCTGTTCAAATGTGCACCTCAGTGAGCTGTGAGGCACAGATGCTCATAGAAGTGAAATGGAGCTTTTGTTAGAGGTGACATTTCCAGTTAATGCAACATCACCCCCTGGAGGTCAACAGTTAGAGCAAATTTCCTATTGAGTCTTTTGTGCCCCTCCCTATTTCCTCCCTATTCTTACCTAGGCTGGAATTTCTTCCCATTCTAAGCTGATAAGAGTGTTTTCTGGGGTTTGTATACTAAATTGCTGTTGTTGTTGTTGTTCAGTCACTAAGTTGTGTCTGACTCTTTGCAACATCATGGACAACAGCATGCCAGGTTTCCCTGTCCTTCATTATCTCCCAATATGCTCAAACTCATGTTCCCTGGTAGCTCAGCTGGTAAAGAATCCACCCACAATGCAGAAGACCCCATATGGATTCCTGGGTTGGGAAGACCTGGGTGGCTCAGCTGGTAAAGAATCTGCCCGCAATGCGGGAGCCTGGGTTCAATCCCTGAGTTGGGAAGATCCCCTGGAGAAGGGAAAGACTACTCACTCCAGTATTCTGGCCTGGAGAATTCCATGGACTGTATAGTCTGTGGGGTTCACAAAGAGTAGGACATGAGCAACTTTCACTCACGTGTTCACTGAGTCAGTGATGCCATCCAACTATCTTATCCTTTGTCGCCATCTCCTCCTGCCCTCGGTTTTTCCCAGCATCAGGGTCTTTTCCAATGAGTTAGCTCTTCACATCAGGTGGCCAAAGTATCAGAGAATCAGCTTCAGCATCAGTCCTTTCAAAGAATATTCAGAGTTGATTTCCAGTAGGATTGACTTCTTTGATTGCTACACTGTCCCAGGACTCTCAAGAGTCTTCTCCAGTACCACAATTCAAAATGATCAGTTCTGTGCTCAGCCTTCTTTAGGGTCCAACTCTCACATCCATTTATGACTACTGGGAAAACCATAGCCTTGACTATATGGATCTTTGTCAGCAAAGTGATGCCTCTGTTTTTTAATACACTATGTAGGTTTGTCACAGCTTATCTTCCAAGGAGAAAGTGTCTTTTAATTTCATGGTTGCAGTCACCATCCCCAGTGATTTTTCAGCCTAAAAATATAATATTTGCCACAGCTACCACTTTTCCCCCACCTATTTGCCATGAAGTGATGGGACCAGATGCCTTGATTTTAACTTCTTGAATGTTGACTTTCAAGCTAGCTTTTTCTCTCTGCTCTTTCAACCTCATCAAGAGGCTCTTTAGCTCCTCTTTGCTTTCTGCCATTAGGGTGGTGTCATTTGCATATCTGAGGTTATTGATATTTCTCCCAGCAGTTTTCATTCCAGCTTGTGATTCATCCAGCCTAGGGTCCTGTGTAATATACTCTGCATAGACTTTAAAAAGCACAGTGACAATAACAGCCCCCACATACTCCAATCCCAATTTTGAACCAATCTGCTGTTCTATGTCTGATTCTAACTGTAGCTGTACAGCTTTCTCAGGAGACAGTGGTGAACTTCCCCTATCATTGCTCCTTTCAGATATCGAGTGGTTTTTACAAATGCAGAAGGTTGAACTAAACCAAATTCAAAATC
This sequence comes from Bos indicus x Bos taurus, assembly GCF_003369695.1. Lineage (NCBI taxonomy): Eukaryota > Metazoa > Chordata > Mammalia > Artiodactyla > Bovidae > Bos > Bos indicus x Bos taurus. Next base: position 17,282,879 of record NC_040085.1, read on the forward strand.
TCCAGTGAGTTAATGAGACATAATTGACTGTTGTGGTATAAAACATGCAGATTTCCATGCCAGGTGTGTGAGAAGAAGGCATATCTCTATGTTGCATTCACGCACGTGAAAACTAGGAGGTCTAATATCAGGATGTAGCAACAGTGAAGTTTAAATGTTGCCCTAGCTGACCCACATTATTTTGTTTGACATCTTTGAATAATCATTTAGTGCACTTTAAATCATGGTAAAAGAGGAGGCTAGAGATCTCACTCAATTATATGGCCAATATACTGATAGGAGTCAAGGTTCCTGGTGTTCACTAACAGTCCATTTAGCTGAGGGAACTACAGTGACTGGAACGCCTGTTTATCTATGTTTACATTTCCCCCTGATTACTGAAAACACTGTGTAGTTCATTGAATTTCCCTTTCCCTCCCCAAAATGGCTCTTCCTCAATACTGGTCCCAGAGCAGCAGCAGGCCTGGGTTTTGGTATGGGCTGCAGAGGGCTGAGGGGCACTGTGTGGAGGCACAGAGGTATGTGGCTGAGTCTTCAGGCTGGGATTCTCTGATGTACATGGAGCTGTAGCCCTCCTTAGTATTCAGAGTGACTCTCACTCATCCTTGCTTCTTTTCATCCCCATTTACACTCATCACAAACAGGTTCTTGGGGCTTTTTGTAGGTTCCCATCTGTACCAATGTAAAGCATAGAAAGAGCTGGAAGGGAAACTGCAGGTGAAATTGGGGCTCTGTCCTTCATGAAACCAGAACAAGGCAGGATGCTTTTCCACAGTCAAAAGCCTGCTCACTCCTGTTCAGAAAGACAGTGTCAGTCATAGAAACTGATTTCTCTACAGAGTGTTCATTCTTCACATTCTCAAATATTAGAATCTGGAGGTGCCCGACTACAAAATCTTCTTTCCAATGAACAACTGAAATAAGCAAAGGAAACAGCATGGTTGTTCAGTCACTAAGTCATGTTCAACTCTTTGCGACCCATGGACTGAGACACTCTAGTCTCCTCTGTCCTCCACTATATCCTGGAGTTTGCTCAAATTCATGTCCACTGACTCAGGGATGCTATCTAACAACCTCATTTCATCTCATTTAAACAGTATAAGGTGGTGCTAAAAGTCAGAGCAGTGCCTTCCATTTACTCAAACTTAAATCGTGGTATGAAAAGTGAAACAGGATTGGAAGGCATCTCAATGGCCAAATTCTGACTAACTTTCCAAAAAAAGAGATGCAGCTACAGTTAGTAAAGGAATATCTGAAAAGCCTCATTAATGTCTCCTATTTAGAAGTATGAACATATGGTTGGGGAGGGAATGCTAGATAAACAATAGTGTAGTGTAGTGAAAGTCGCTTAGTTGTGTCCGACTCTTTGCAACCCCAGGGACTGTAACCAACCAGGCTCTACTGTCCGTGGGATTCTCGGGGCAAGAATACTGCAGTGGGTTGCCATGCCCTCCTCCAGGAGATCTTCCAGACCCAGGGATTGAACCCCCATTTCATGTTTCCAGCATTGACAGGTGAGTTCTTTATCACTAGCGCCACCTGGGAAACCGTGACACACAGAAGTCACCACAAATCAATTTACTTTGTTTTCCCTCCAGATCACACAATCAGTCAACTTGCAGCAATCAGACCGCTTGAGGATAAGATTGTAAGGACAAGACCACACCATTCAAAAAGCTCATTTGCTATGGAGCTTATTTCTGATAAGACTACTAATTCCTTGGTAAATTTACCCACATATTGGAGGGGCTTTGTCCAAACCAGGAAGTACATGTCTCCAACAGCAGGGAACATTCTTTCAACTAATAAGGCAGAATCCTGAAACCTAAAGCCATCATAATTATTTGAAATAGAGGTCAAGCCAATTGACCACTAGGTAAATTAAAGAAATATTGCCTGAAGAGGCTTGCAAGGTAGAAATGTTGACATCTAGATAAAAAAATCAAAATGAGTCCAACTTAGTCTTTTATTTTAGAGTTTGAATAGTGTGAACTCTAGAAATACTTTTATCTTTTGCACTACACATACACACACACACACACACACATACATACATACATATATATAATGGGTTTCCCAGGTGGCTCAGTGATAATCCACCTGGAATGGAGAAGATGTGAGTTTGATTACTGAGTCAGGAAGATCCCCTAGAGAAGGAGATGGCAACCCACTCCAGTATTCTTGGACAGAAGAGCCTGGTATGCTATAGTCCACAGGGTCACAAAGAGTCGGACACGACTGAAACAACTTTAAATGTGTGTGTGTATATATATATACACACATACACATATGTATATATATGCCTGACTCTTAGCGACCCCATGGACTGCAGCCCACCAGGCTCCTCCATCCATGGGATTTTCCAGGCAAGAGTACTGGAGTGGGTTGCCAGGTATATATATATATATATATACATATACATACATATACATATACATATACATATATGTATATATATATATAGTCGGACACGACTGAGAGACTTCACTTTCACTTTTCACTTTCATGCATTGGAGAAGGAAATGGCAACCCATTCCAGTGTTCTTGCCTGGAGAATCCCAGGGATGGGGGAGCCTGGTGGGCTGCCATCTATGGGGTCACACAGAGCCAGACACGACTGAAGTGACTTAGCAGCAGTATATATATATAAATAAAACCTTCCTGGGTCCACTTGTTCATGCGGATTGCAGTGAAGCAAAATTCAGTGTTTATCACAGGACACCAAGCAAGTGGTCCAGGCAGCCAGGACTCAAAAAGCTGGAATTCACTGATGGCCAAGTGTGTAGGTGACTATCACTGAGGATGAGTCAGATAGAGCTTTGTGACTAAACAACAACCAAGCATCACAGTAGAGAAGCAAAGACAAGGGGCACAGGGCTTGATAGGGAAACAAGCTTAGAGTGTTAAAGGAATAAAACCTCTTTGTAGCCCTTGTTTTCCCCAGCACACTATGACACAAGAAACTTACTAAGGCATCCAGCACTGTTAACTTGTTAATGGATGATTTCCTCATCTACTGATCCTGGGGCAATTGAATCTATGGTTTGGCATTTTCGTTCCTAGTTCTCTTTAGCTTCCAGTTTAAACCAGTAATTTCACCACCACTAAGACATCTAGCCACTATGTTCTGGGGGTCAAGTGCTTCTCCATAGTCCAAATCTTGCTCCTAAGGAGCCCCCTAAAATGATACACTCTGGCTGGCAATAAAAGCTGGAGATGCTTTTCACAGTTAAGAGAGTTTTGGCTCATTTCACATAGATTTAAAAAATGGGAATAATGAAACCTACCTCACAGGATTTTTATATTTAAATTAGATAATGAATCTGAAATGCAAATCACACTGCCTGACAAAGAGTAAGCTCAATAAATACTAACTTTCTTTGTTCTAGTAAAACCTACATCTCCTTCAATGTCCAGGTTTGTGACCTATTACTGTTTGTTCTTTACTCCACATCAGTTCAATGATGGAAGCTTCTAGGAAATTCACTTAATCAATTATTTTTCTGGAGACAGTCATTATTTTTCCATATTCCTTGAGGTCATATTCTCCTAGCCACATTTACACACTAAAAATACTGAAAGGACCCAGATGGAACCCTCAGATAAGGTTTTATTTTCATTAAAGTTTTTATATATTTATTACCTATTGGATATCACATTTCTCAGTTGGCTTTCCAAGATTTTGTCATTCTCATTATCTGTTTTCTTATTGATTTGAGGAAATTTTAACATATTCTGTTTAACATAATCTTCATTTGAGTCCTTTTTCAGAAATACATATTGCAAATATAGTTTATCAGTCTGTGGACTGCCTTTCAAAACTCTTAGTGTAGTGATTTATAACAAACACAATTTAAAAACACATTTTCATGTTCATAAGATACTACCTTGAAAGTTTTGTTTGTTTTTTCTCTTTAAGCATTTTAAAAATATTTTACCTTGGTGGCTTCTATTGCTTCTGATGTGAAGTTAGGTATCATTCTTAATGATGTTTCCCAGAATACAATATGGAAAGTTTCCGTGGGTATTGGCAAGATTGTTTCCACTTAAATAGATTTTTGAATTTGCCTTCAATGCATTGCAGTGAAAGTCACAATCTTCTGCCAAAACCAGAGTGGTGGACTTGCAGAATTCCTTATTGAAACTTATGGCTTTCCTCATAGCATTGTTCCTGAATAAGGAGATCATTTTATAGGAAGTCAAGTATAGCAGTGAGTGGAAATGCTTGCTATGAGCAAAGAGGTTATGGGATGGGTAATAGAAGAGGTAGTTATAAATACCAGCTATAATGATGTGGTCATTTGCAGGAATGAGAACAATAATGCTTATGTGAATTTGTTTTTCATTTTGATATGAATATATTTATGTATTACTTAACCAATTTTAACTCCCCTCTCCCATTTACCTGCATGTAGTAACATAAGATATGCTAATATAAGTCAATCTTATGTCTTATTATAGCTTAGTAGTGAAGATAAAGGATTCAATGGGAGAATGTGGCTTAGCTAGAAAAGAAAATAACTTCACCCCAAAATGGATAAATGAACTTGCTATAAACTTTGCAGGATGAGGTTAGAATCTTTTGGGTTGAATGAGGAATTACTGCATTATATTAGCAAGAACTGTGTTGGTGGAAAAGACTCTTGAGAGTCCCTTGGACTGCAAGGAGATCAAGCCAGTCAATCCTAAAGGAAATCAACCCTGAATATTCATTGGAAGGACTGATGCTGAAGCTGAAACTACAGTAATTTGCCACTTGATGAGAAGAGCCACTTATTGGGAAAGACCCTGGTTCTGGGAAAGATTGAACACAAAAGGAGAAGGGGGCAGCAGAGGATGAGATGGTTAGATAGCATTACCAAATCAAGAGACGTGAATTTGAGCAAACTCTAGGAGATGGTGGAGGATAGAGGAGCCTGGCATGCTGCAGTCCATGGGGTCACAAAAAGTCAGACATGACTTAGTGACTGAACAGCAACAACAACATTAGCAAGAAGCATAGTTTTACTTTCTTTATTCAAAAGTTGTTAAGAGAGTACAGATGGATGCCAGGTTGACAAAGAGGGTACTGTAGCAGCTTTGTAATATCTTAACTAACTGGAAATATCTTTCCCAGAAAGTCCTTCTCGTATTGTTCTTGGTTAGGGTTGGCCACAAAAAAAAATTGCGTAACATTTGCAAGGTGATTGTGATGAAGTAGCCATAGGTTTTATGTTTTTGGGGCTGGTACAGGGCTCCAGGGACTATGGTTGTTCACTCATGTTGCTGCTGATCTGATAGCTCAACTTATTGTTGGCTCACAACTCCTTCACTTCCCACCAAACCTCCTCCTTGTCTTCTCTGTTTTGGGCCAAGTATGCAGGTAGCATGACGCCAAATGACACCCACTTCTCCTAAGGTCACCCACTACTGTGAGACTGAAGAAGGTGAAACAGACAAATTTTAGTGTGTCTTGGTGGTTTCCATTTACCTAATGGCTCTAGTTTGTCCCTATGAGTCATAGTTTGTCCAGGCTCTGGTCTATATCCAACTTTCTTCTTCAAATATTACTCTAGCTAACAAACAATGAGTTTGTAACAAACAATGATGTTTGTCAACATCAGATACCAAGATAACAGTTTTGTATATACTCTTCCACCAGATCTAGCAATTACCTGAGTTCTAATCTTTATAACTAATTTCTCATTCCACACCACTGGTGGTTCTGCTTCTTTGATTGTACCTTCAGTGACACAAGACTAAGAACAAAGGACTAAGGAAATTATTTTTATGACGATTCCAAGTAACTATACCTAGATTTCTGATGAGTGTATTTTAGTGAAACTGTCACTTTTAATGATTTGTGGACCAAGTTTAGACAACTTTACACATGTTCTGTATGATTGATTTAAAGTCAAAAATTCAAGAAGAGATGTTAACAGTAGAAAATTGCTCTGGACATCAAATAACAAGGAAGAAGCTTTTATTTCCAATTAAATCCTATGATCCAGACCACAGATGAAGCAACCACACGATTACCATTTCTTGCTGGGATGTGCAGGTGTGCATTTCAGCTAGAGTCCTGCAGCAGGGAGGCTCTCTTTTATTAAGCTCTGGGGTTTTTGTTCAGCTTTTCCCATTACTTCAAGCACTGTGAGCCTGTGAGAGCACAGAAGTACTTTGCAGTATCTTCCAGCTGTAAAGCTGGAATAGTGAGGCTGATGGAGTTATCTGCTTTCTGGAAGTTTACAGAGTAGCGGCCATCCCTTGCATTTCCATCTTCTGAATACTGACGAATGAGGTAAGTCATCTGTCCACTGAGAAGCTGCTTGTACCAAAAAATGGAGTAGGAGATCCTGTACCAATTGACTTCATATTGACAGTTCAGAGTAACTGACTGCCCCACTTGACTGGTTATGTCTGGTTGGTCTTGAGTAACTTTCTGGGCCACACCGGATCCTGTGGAAAAAATTTAAAAAAAACAGAGTTGAAATAGTGAACAAAATAATGTAGAAATTGCACTAATTTTGGACCCATATATTTACAAACAAACTGAAAGCATAAGATGCTTGCTTTTCCCCAATCCTCCTTTCCTCCCCAAGTCCCGGTGAAGCACCATGTGTCTGTGTGCAGGCCTTTCACACTGAACACTCGCACCCATGCTTGGAAGCATCCCTACCAGAGAAGGTTAAAGCCAGGAACACCCAGAGCAGACTGGAGAGTGACATGAGGCATGGATTCCCCTGCACAAATCTGTTTAATTCTGCCTCAAGCTGAGAGTTCAGTGTCTTTAAGTGCCTGAGAGCACATATACACAGTACCTGGGTTCCTTGTGACTCTCCCCCAAGACAGGAAGTGGGGTTTGTCATGTAGATCAACCACATGGTCTGTGCACAGATGGAAAAAGTCTCAGTTCAGTTCAGTCACTCAGTCCTATCTGACTCTTTGCGACCCCATGGACTGCAGCATGCCAGGCCTCCCTGTCCATCACCAACTCCCAGAGTTTACTCAGAGTCATGGCCATTGAGTCAGTGATGCCATCCAACCATCTCATCCTCTGTCATCCTGTTCTCTTCCTGCCTTCAATCTTCCCTAGCATCAGGGTCTTTTCAAATGAGTCAGTTTTTCGCATTAGGTGGTCAAAGCATCGGAGTTTCAGCTTCAGTATCAGTCCTTTCAGTGAATATTCAGGACTGATTTCCTTTAGGAGGGACTGGTTTGATCTCCTTGCAGCCCAACGGGCTCTCAAGAGTTTTCTCCAATGCTACAGTTCAAAAGCATCAATTCTTTGGTACTCAGCTTTCTTTATGGTCCAACTCTCACATCCATACGTGATTACTGGGAAAACCATAGCTTTAAGTATATGACTACTGTCTGGCTCACCACAAATCTTTACTTTGTCTACCTATTTTTCCCTGGCCATTATGTTTGGCAGATCCTGAAAAGGGGCATGAAGAAAGCAATTAATATTAAAGGTTTGAACTGAGGCAAACTGAAGATTAAACAAGTTGACATACATCAGTTATTTTCAGTAAAATGATTTTTTCCATCCTGTTTAAGATATAACTTTGTACAGCCTATGAAACATTCTTGTAATCTACTGATTAGTCATTCATTAGCCCTTACTTACTTGTCTCCATCCAGAATCTAGTGACTGTTTTAAAATATTCACAGATCTTAGGCCTTCTGGGTGAAAAGCAATCTTATCCAAAATAATTAATGTATATCTCTCTCTATTTTCTTTTACTGAGTTCCAGGGCTCTACTCAGATTTTTCAATAAATAAAATTACTTCAACATGAAATGATTTTTAAAAAATCAGTCCATCTGAATTTCAGAGCCTATTCAGTGGTTTGTATTTAAATGAAATTATAACAGGAATAAAATATTGTTTTGAAATCTGATATTGATTCTTATGTATTAGACTTTGAGGGGGATCAGGGTATTCAATCCTGTTACCTCTAAATGTAGAATTGCACTTATTAGATCATGTGTCCTAGAATTATCATGTCACATTTTCTGTCTCATTGGTCCAGAGTATTCAGTCTCACTTGTTAGTCACTCTTTATTATTTCTCTTTGTAAAATAAAGTTAAGATAGACATGCTGGAGTTTTCTCTGATGTACTGCTATAATGCACTCCTATGAAACTCAATATCTACAGACTGCAAACACTTAGTACCTGTCAACCCTACAGAAGCTGGTGACTGAAGTTCTCTGCACTGTTTCATGTCCATGTGGAACGCAGCTGTCAACCTTCCATTTGGCTTCATTGCTGTAAGAGATGAATTAATATAAAAGAACTGAAAGCAAATAGACAAGTAGAAAATAAAATACAGACAAGTTCTAAAACAGTGCCAGTTCACGTAATTTAAGATCAAAATAACTCGTGAATGAGTGAAGCAGAAAGGAAAGGTTGTATTTATCTGAGACATCTACTCTTCTGTCCCATTTCACTTCTGAGTGCTGACAGGCAACAAATGCCTGGGCTTGAAATTATTTGTAACTAAGCAGAGGAGATCATGAATGACCACAGCAGCCTGTGCAGCAGCATGATATTATAAAATATAGATAAATATTAATATAATAATTACATATATATTAGGAAACTGACACTGATAAAATTTTTTATCAAAATACAGACCATAATATTACACATCAGTTTTTATATGTGCTCTTTGGTTTTGATATGAAGCTCTATGAAGTTTTATCACATATATAGGTTCTTGTACCACCACTAAAATCATGACACAGAATTGTTCCATTTCTCTAAAGAAACCCTCTTTGCATACCCTCCCCATCCCTGCAATTCTTTATAACCCCAGTAACTACTGATCCCCTTTTCATCTCTGTATTTTGTCCTTTTGAGAATGTTGTATAAGTAGAATCATACTAGGTATATAATCATAATAATCCAATAAGCGTAATTATACACCATGTCACCTCTGAGATTGACTTTTTTTTCATTCACCATAGCATCCTGAGATCCATCTAAGCTATATTTGTTTAGTCATTAAGTCCTGTCTGACTCCTTTATGACCCCATATATTGTAGCCCGCCAGGCTCCTTTGACTATGGAATTTCCCAGGCAAAAATACTGGACTGAGTTGCCATTTCCTTCTTCAGGGAATCTTCCCAACCCAAGGATAAAACCCAGGTCTTCTGCATTTCAGGCAGATTCTTTACCACTGATTCACCTAGGAAGGCCCATCTAGGCTGCTAAATGTATCAGTAATCTGTTTCTTTTAATTGCTACAAACTGTCACCAATTTATGGTATTGATTTCGGGTTTTTTTACTTCCCAGTGGTAAGAAAGCAATACACATTCAGTAGAAACCATACTTGGAATTTTTAAATTTGATCTTTTCCCATCCTAGCAACATGTGGCATATTTTCCAGAATGACTGGACCATTCTGGATGACTCTGAGCAGCAGCAGTGAGCTGAGCTCCTGGCAGCCGTGAGCTGAGCTCCTAGCCAGCCCTGAAATCATGAGCGTAAACAACCGACACACTTACATTCATTCTGTACTCATACAACCATTCTGATTTTCACTTTCAGTGTGTGTGTGCTAAGTCGCTGCTGTCGTGTCCGACTCTTTATGACACTCTGGACTGTAGACCAGCGACCTCCCCTGTCCATGGGATTCTCTAGGCAAGAATACTGGAGTGGTCTGCCATGTCCTCCTCCAGGGGATCTTCCCCATCCAGGGACTGAACTGTGTCTTTTGTGTCTCCCTTATTGGCAGGCAGGTTCTTTACCACCAGCATCACCTGGGAAGCCCCACTTTAAGTAAGGTACTCAATAAATTACATGAGATTTTCAACACTTTTGTATAAAATAGACTTTGTGTTAGATGATTTCTCCCATCTGTAGGCTAATGTAAATGTTGAGCACCTTCAGGAGAGGCTGGGTTAGGTATATTAAATGTATTTTCCACCTACGATATTCTCAACTGAAAATGGTTTATTCAGACACAACTCTATTGAAAGTTGAGAAAAATCTGTAAGATGTCATTGTACAGAAGATGTATTACAGTTGCATTTACCCAGTGAAAGATACTTGGCTGATTTCCAGTTTTTGGTGACCACAAATATAGCTACCATGAATATTCAGGTAGAGATTTTTGTGTGAATGTTTTTCATTTTTCAAGCATAATTACCCAGGAGTGTGCTTTGCTGAGTTGTAAGGTAAGTGAGTATTTAAGCTTATGCAAAAGTCTTGGACTGTTTTCCAGAATTACTGGACCATTCACCCACCAGCAATGTATGAGTGATCCAATTTCTCTGCATCTTTGCCAGAATTTGGCATTGTCAGTATTTTTAATTTTAGCCTTTATGATAGATGTGAAGTGGTATTTCTTTGTGGCTTAATTTGCACTTCCCTAACTACTAATAACACTGACCATCTCTCTATACGCTTATTTCCTTACCACATAGCTCATTGGTAAAGTGTCTGAATCTTTTGTCCATGTTTCAACTGGATTGTTTGTTTCTCCCTGCTGAGTTTAGAACAGTACATTGTATTCTAAATAGTTTTTTGATGAAAATTTATTTTGCAAATATTTCCTGCCATTCTGTGGTTTATCTTTTTCCTCTCTTAATAGTCTCTTTCACAGAGCAAACATTTTTACTTTTGATGAAATCTAAGCTATTTATGTTGTATGGACTGTGTGTTTTTGGTGTTATGTCAAAAATCTTTTTGTCTAACCCTAGGTCATGAAGATATTCTCTTATGTCTTTCCTAAAAGGTTTAATATTACATTTTATAGTTGGATGTATAGTTCATTTTGAGACTATACACAATTTTTTGTACAAGATGTGATATTTAGGTCAATTTTCAATTATTTCCCAAGAATATACAATCATCCCAACCTCATTTGCTCATAAGACTATGTTGTTACCTCTATTGAACTGTCCTTACATTTGTCAAAAAACAAGTTTTCCTGTGTGGATCTATTTCTACACATTTACTCAGTGACATAAACTTGTTAATGATATTCTTTCATTACATTTATAACATTATAGAGCTTGTAGAATGGTTCTCTTTTTTATTACTTATATTTATAATTTTTCTTTTTTCCCTTGATAATTATACCTAGGAATATATCGATTTTATTGATAATTTTAACAAAATTAAATTTGTATTTCATGGTTATCACTATAGTTTTATTTATATTTCACTAACTGAACATTTTATTATTACATCTTTAATTTTATGTTAGGTTTAATTTGCTTTTCTATCATTTTTTGCTGAGTCCTCATAACAGTTTTTTAACATCTTTCTTTAGTAAAATAAGTAGTACTTAAAAAGATAAATTTCCTTCTATGTATTATTTGAGCTCCATCTCACACATATTTATATAATGTGCTCTCACAATATTTACTTTCAAAATATTTTCTAATAGCCATGGTAATTGTTTCTTTAACCTAGAGTTATTTTAAAGTTAGTACATATAATGCAAATATTTTGGACTTTCTAGAGACATCTCTTTGCACTTGATTTTCTATATCATTTCCATCTTGGTCAAAGAATAAATTCTGTATAATTTCAGTTTTATTAAATATATTAAGACTTGTTATGCACACACTGATGTGTGTGTGTTTGTTTGTATGTGTTTCATCTACACAGCAAGGTGTGGCTGGAGCCTCGTCTTCAGGTTTGAGTACAGGCTGCAGATGCCTGGGGAGCACTGTGCTGCACAGCACAGAAGTAAGTGCCTGAGTCTGTGGTCTGCGAAGAGGAAATGTGCAGTGAGCTGCGGCCTTCTTTAGGGACTGTGGTGGCCGTTAATCTTCCATCCTGCTTTGTCCCTGAAGGAATGTAAAACAGCTGTATGATGCGGCCCCCAGAGTTCTGAAGATACCAATTCACACTCTGTGAGGAAGTGGAAAAGTTACACTGAAGCGTGTAGCTGGCTCCCTCCTGGAGACTCAGGGCTGGGGGACTCTGTTCCACATCCACCCCTCGCACACCTGATGAGGAAAGAGAAACAGTCACTGGTGAGGGTCACTGTAACTCCTACTAAACCCTGAAAGTGCCCTCCACATCCCCATAGATGATGAGAAGGATAAAATGTCTTCAGGACTTGTCAGCTCCTCTCCCTCCCCCAACAATAGAGCAGCTCCTCATTCCTTCAGATTCCCTGTGGGGCAGCCCCAACTCACAGCAAACCTGGGCAAACAGAAGCCCCAGCACAGTGCCTGCTAGCCTCTTCATGATGCTTCCTTTTCTTGTTGGGACATTTTCACTGTAAGACACTTAACTAAACCCCGAGGGAGTGAGTGTCGTAAGTCGTTCCTGCTCCTGCAGCCAATCAGCTCACCCAACAAATCCTGCTCAGGTGACACTGACCTGACGCCCCACCCTCCCATCGCAACCAACTCAGAATGTGCTGCCAGGGGTAGAGTGAGAGAAGGAAATAGAAAGATTATTATTTTATGACTTAAGGGATACTTTCTGAGAACATACCTGAGAACGCAGACTCTGATTTGGAATTTGGGTGAATTTTAGGGAAAAGAAAGCAAAAATTAACTGTATAGCCCCGTCCTCCTCTCACATGGCATGAATGCAGTAGATTCTTCCATAATGAAATGCTTTTTCCCAGAAGTGCTGAGGATCCAGCTTTTGCTTCTCTTATGCTCTCACTTGTGGTTCTAAAGGGTGCTCATGAATCAGTACAGTATCAGAAGTTGCTCCTATTGGCTGGAATACTTTGCTGTATTAAACGGTATTTTTAAATTTATTTTTTAATTCATTTATTTTTAATTGGAGGATAATTACTTTACAATGTTGTGTTGGCTTCTGCCATACAATGATGTGAATCAGCCAGAAGTATACATAAGTCCCCTCCCTTTGAACCTCCCCCTATTCCTCTAGGTTGTCACAGAGCACTGTGTTGAGCTCCCTGCATCATACAGCAATTTCCCACTAGCTATCTCTTTTGCATAGGGTAATGTATATGTTTCAATGCTATTCTCAATTCATCCCACCCTCTCCTTCCCCTACTGTGTCCAAAGTCTGTTCTCTATGTCTGCATCTCTATGTTTGTCCTGCAAATAGGGTCCATCAACAGATGAATGGATAAAGAAGTTGTGGTACCTATATACATGTGGTACCTATATACAATGGAATATTACTCAGCCATTAAAAAAAACATATTTGAGACAGTTCTAGTGAGGTGGATGAAACTACAGCCTGTTAAACAAAGTGAAGTAAGTCAGAAAGAGAAAAACAAATATCGCATATTAATGCATATATATGGATTCTGTAAAAATGGTACTGATTATTTTAAAAGATATATATTTATTTTAGACTAGGGCTGCATAAAGAGCAATATTAGTTATCTTAACCACTAGCTGGACACTGAAAATTGAATTGTAATAGTTTTATTTTTATTAAAGCATCTATAATTTTAATTTTAAAATAAATTATTTTAAATAAAATTTTATTGTAAATATATTTTTTAAACTGTTGATTACTAGTTTTGTATTCTGCTTGTTAATTTTAATAAGATATTTTAGAGAAAAATAAGTAGTTTTGAAGCCATGTGAAGATAATTTTAGATGGTGCTCTTATCTCAGACTCTGTAAATAATATCTATTCTCTGTCAGTAGATTTGGGGGTAAAAGGGATGGAAGAGGAGGACCTGTATATTTTCACTGCAGTGAAAGTGAAGTGATCTGCAGACACTAACATTCAGATGGACAGTTCAAAGATGCTTCAGTAGTAGCAACACATAAGCCTAGTTGCTCCAAGGCATGTGGGATCTTAGTTCTCCAACCAGGGATTGAATCTGCATTGGCAGGCAGATTCTTTACCACTGAGCCACCAGGGTAAGCCCCACATGCTGCTTGCATGCCTGCATGTTAAGTCGCTTTAGTCATGTCCAACTCTTTGCAACTCTAGGGTCTGTAGTCCGCCAGGCTCTTGTGTCCATGGGATGCCCCAGGCAAGAATATTGGAGTGGGTTGCCGTGCCCTCCTCCAGGGGATCTTCCTAACCCTGGGATTGAACCCTCGTCTCTCTCCTGCAGCCTCTGCAGCAGGCAGATTCTTTACTGCTAAGCCAAAGGGGAAGTTCCATGTGCTGTTAGGGAATATCAAAAATCATGAAAACTCTTTATAGAAGCAGGGTTTCCAGACTTGCCTAGAAAGTGAAAAATTATTATTCACTTAATTTTTGTTTCTTTCAAAAAACTTCTTCTGGGAAATATGAATGTTCTAGACTAGAAACAATAACATTTCAGATTTTTCTCAGAGAAAGAGTAGTTTGTTTCTGGTAAGTGGAACAACTATAACACATCAGAGTCCGGACTTGGCCCTGGATCCAAATGAAAGAAGCCTTTGGTACAGGGAGAATTATTTGTATGTTTCCCACTTCTTATGTTGGGACTAGCACACTGAAACCAACATTTGATTGACATGAGGAGGAGCCATAACAAATTATTAACACCTCTTTACTTTATTGCTATGCTAAAATTATGATTCTGACATTCCTCAAAATTATTCTCAGCTACATCAATAAACTAGGTGCTTATTCCTTGTCCTCTTTCTCTTCTTTTCTTTATCCATCTTCTTCCCTTTCCTTTCCCTTCATTTTCCTCATCTCTTACTGCTCTCTGACTCTCCTTCCAGATGACTCTAGATTTGCTCTCATGACTGCTCTCCCCACTCTATCCCCACTTCTTCCCACCAGAGATACTGCACAGGTGCAGCCCCATCTGTCCCAGTGTGCCTCTCTCAGGACACAGTAGTACACAGCGGTGTCTCTCAGGGTGACCTGGGGCAGGACCAAGGTGCTGGACTTTCTGTCTGAAGCCATGGTCAGAGAGGCCATGCTGCTGTTCACTGTGCCTCCTAAGCCATGAATGACATACTGTGGACTCTGATTGGGATTTTGCCGATACCAATGTATATATTCACCTCCACCAATGGTAGAGTGGTTACAAGGCAGGTTTACATTTTCTCCTTCAGCACAATCCATGGAATTGGGCTGTGTGGTCTTAGCATCAACCACAGTCCCTAAAGGGTCAAGAAAATAAAATTAGCCCCTGACCACAAATCAGTGTAATTCTGTGGATCAAGCCTATAACATTCCCATAACTGTCTGAACCTACCCCCTATTCCAGTGTTTTTATCTATGTCTTGCAAAATATCATTGGTGTTTATTATATAGATACCAAAGACACATGGCAAGAATCTGAGACTCTATAGCCTTTATCTCATGGGTCCTTTGCTCAGTAAATCCAGGGATTTCTTACAAACTGGTTACTGCTAAGTGCTCTTCTGGGACCATGGCTATGATTTAACCTGTCATGTAGAAGTTTGTGCTCCCTAGCAAATGCATAGATCAGTTCTCAATTCCATTGTTATAATGCTAAATAGAGCACAGGGAGAGTAGAGAGCAAATAACACTTCATGGCCCTTTGACCTCAAGTCATCTCTTGTAGACACAGAACACTTACCCAAGGTCAGAAACACGGTTACTACAGTCACCAGCCTCATACTTCAAGGAGAAACCAGGATCATGGGCTCAGAGCTCAGACTTGTGTCTGCTCCTAGGCTTGTTTCCACAAAACAGAAAGAACTACTGCTGGTAGAGACATAGAACCAGAGCAGGTATCAGTGTGTTGTTGCCAGGATCTGCTAGCCAATGATCAAGCATTTCCTTGTCTAGCTCTTCCTCCCCTGTTTTAGTCATGTCCTCCAAAGAAGGAGAGACATCCCCAACTCACACGGTGTCTGCTGCCATCCTCTGTGAAGTTTAAAGTCTGGCTCTGTAAAAGGAACAATGACTTTTACAATGACTTTTACCAATCACAACGATCCATCTATCCAGAGCCATTGTTCTATCATTTGGTTCCTTAAAGAAATTGGTGTTCTATGAAGCTTATGGAAAACATTAATTAATACCAGAAAACTGTACTGAGCTCTGTGTTTTAAGGAGATGAAAATTTCCATCCACATTCCAGAAAATGTATGTGAAACTCCAGAGCAGGCAGTGATGTTCTCTGGAGGACAGAAAATATTAGTAACGTTGAGATGAAAGCTATACAACCTGGAGTTCTGGGCTCCTGTAAAGGTCCTTGGAATCACATGTCTACCACCATCTAGGTGAACATTTCTCAGTGCATCTGTTCTTGATATAGTAACTGATGACTCAGATGGTGTTCACCTCATTCTTCTTGAAGAGTGATCTTTAATCCTCATGTTCTCTATGCCCTTGCTTGTAGGTGCTGTGCACCAAGGATGCTGAAGCAGAGAGAAAAGACAGGAAGGAATGCAAACAAAGTCGGGGTGGAGTGTAGGGTGGATGTAAGTGGCAGAAAAAGTCAGAGGAAGGGATAAAAGCATAAGTAATAGGGAAGGGAAAAGATAATCAGAGGAGGCAAACAGAGAAAGTAGTGTTCAGGAAGGTACATGGAAAGAGCTTAGGCTGTTGGGCTAAGATGTCCAAAATCCTTGACCACAGACACTCAGCCAGGGATTATAAAGTACAAGTTGTCAAAAGAGAATAACATCTTCCCAATATTGGGATGTTGGGACCATAGTAAAGTCTCTGTCAGGCAAGATCACTCATTCCAACTCCACTGACCACAGAGGGTGGCTCCATCTGAATCCTTCCTTCATCACCTATCTACTCTCATCAACTCAAAAACAGCCTCAGTTCTCCATTCTAGTCTCTGCAAATAGCAAGATAGGTGGTCTATAAACCCAACAACCATCTCCTCCCTCAAAATTGTAGTATGTGTAATATATCGCATGTCACCCATTATGTAAAGGAACAGTATGGGTGGTGGAAAAGTTATGCTCAAACATGGATAGCAGATATTTTTTGTATGCAATATACTAAAACACTGAAAGGTGTGTTGGAATAAATACCTTTTCAAATAAAAGTATGCAAAGCTGTAGCTTTTAAATGTAGAGACAGCCTGCTCAGAAATATCTAAATTGGTGGTGGGAAACATAAGGACCTGATATCGTAAAATGCACTGAATTAGAGATGCAGCCTTTAGAGGGAATGGCTTCTGTTGGGACTGTGGATGGAATCTACCAGAACATTTTGATCTTACTCTTCCTTACTTTTGGATTTCTATTTCCTTTTTTCTTTCTTTCTTTTTTTTTTCCTGGAACTATTTCAGAAATAAAAGTGACTTTGTAGTTCAGCATAAAGGTATTCAAACCACAGGGTAACTCGTTCTTTTTAACAGGAAATGAATATTTAAGCGTTCAAAAAAGAGAGAGAGAGAATGGAAGTATGTCATTTTTCCTATTTCTTTGGCACATCAGTGGAAAACACTTTTCCCTTTCCTTCTCCCAGAAAGGACAGCTGTTTTCAGTTGAAGCAGCCCCCTCCAGTGACTGAGTAATTGAACTGCAGAACTAAACCCAGGCCAAAAGTCCACAAGTATGGCTCAGTAGTAAAGAGTCTGCCTGCCAATGGAGAAGAAGCAGGAGATGCAGGTTTAGCCTCTGAGTCGGGAAGATCTCCTGGAGGAGGAAATGGCAGTGCACTCCAGTATTCTTACCTGAAGAATGCCATGGACAGAGGAGTCTGGCGGTCTACAACAGTTCATGGGGTCTCAAAAAGTTGGACATGACTGAGCACTATAGTACTACTATATGATCTCTTAAAAGGGGGCTTCCCAGATGGCTTAGCAGTAAGAATCTGCCTGCCGGTGTAGGAGATACAGGAGACATGGGTTCGATCCCTGGACCAGGAAGATACCCTGTAGAAGGAAATGACAACCCACTCCAGTATCCTTATGGACTGTAGACCACCAGGCTCCTCTGCCCATGGGATTTCCCAAACTCGAACACTTCTGAGCATCCAACGTTTTGGAAAGCTCAAATTTGAAGGTAAAAGAAGTAACCTAATTGTTCATTAACAGAGGTGTGTATAAAGAAGATGTGATGTATATATACAATGAAATATTGCCCAGCCATTAAAAAGAATGAAATAATGCCATCTGTAGCAACATGGATGGACCTAGAGCATTTCATACTGAGTGAAGTAAGTCAGACAGAGAAATATCATATGGCATCCCTTGTATGTGAGATCTAAAACGAAATGATACAAATGAACTTACTTACAAAACAGAACAAGACTCACAGACTTAGAAAACAGACTTATGTAATCAGGGGAAAAGGATAGTTAGGGAATTTAGGATGGTCATGTATACACTGCTATATTTAAAATGGATAACCAACAAGGACCTATTGTAGTACATGGAACTCTGCTCAACATTACGTGGATGGGAGGGGAATTGGGGGAGAATGGATACATGTACATGCATGCCTGAGCCCCTCACTGTTCACCTGAAACTATCACAACATTGTTAATCGGCTCTACCTCAGTACAAAACCAAAAGTTCAAAAGAAAAAAAAATCTCAGTTGTAAAACCTTTGTACTCACCTGTGTTTGCTTAGCCATAAATTATTTTTGACTGTTTTATTTCAGTAAAACCCCTATTATGATTCTCCATTGTTGACGTCTCTTTCATTTTTCCTTCTTTAACCTTCCCATATTTAAAGGTTACTTCAAAAGTCCACATAATTCAAGCATTTATAAGAGAGGTTGTTACAGTCTGGAAACTCAAGAATGTTTCCTGAGTGAATAGTTGAATCTTTATTCATGAATTTAGTGAAAGAAAGAAATTGTGCTGAGCCACTATTCTGAAAACAATCTTCCAATTTTATGGAAAGCATGTTAAAAAGACTCTAACAGGATAAATAAAGGGTTATAATTATGGGCAAGTTCAACAATAGGGAAAAAACATTCAAAATCTAAGATGGAGGAAAATTATATTTAAGACACGGGAGTAAACGTCATGGTAATCATGCTTCATTCATTTAACAAATATTCATAAGTATTCACTGGGAGCCTGTTCTGTGGTAAATCACACACACACACACGTCAGCCAACAAGCACTACTAATGAAAATATAAGAACAAATAAAAATGAATTATTTAAAGTAAGTATGAGTGTATTAGTTTAGTGTCTGCCTGGAATGCCCGGAGACACGGGTTCAATCCCTCAGGAAGATCCCCTGGAGAAGGAAAATGGCAACCCACTCCAGTACTCTTGCCTGGAGAATCCCATGGAGGGAGGAGCCTGGTAGGCTACAGTCCACGGGGTCCCAAAGAGTCGGACACGGCTGAGCGACTTCACTTTCACTTTCATTATACTAGCAAAAAGCAGAAGAAAAGCAATTACTAGTACATTTTTTGTTTGTTGGGTTCTTCGCCTTTGTTTTTAGAAGATGGTAAAAACCACTACCAAACGTCCTTTGAAACAATACTGAAAAACAAAAATTACTCTGTATGACCATGAGGAATCTAAAAATGTATTCTTGACTATTGGCTCTTTTCAGAGATCTTAATTTTATAGGATTATATCTCTAAGACCATATGAGGTGAAGTTATCTTCCTTTGCTTGATGAAAACCAAAATAATGCCCACAACTTACTTTCAGAAAATCCAGATGACTTGACAAAAGGCTAATACCTCTGTATGATGAATACTTTTAACAGTCCAGAAATGGAAGAGAAATTCCTGAATCTAATAAAGAGTATCAATGAAAATATCAAAAATCAATACTAGTCTCTAAAGGATCACAAACAAGACAGGTAGACTATCACTGCTTCTATTCACTGTCTTCCTGAAGGGCCTGGCATCAAACCAGGAAAGGCAATAAGATGTATTAAGGCTGAAAAGGGAGAAGTAAACCATTTTTATTCATAGGTGCATGTAGAAGATGCAAAGGAGTCTATAAGCAAACTACAGAGCTAGAACCAATAGGGGAATTAATACAGTCACTGCTGCTGCTGCTGCTGCTAAGTCACTTCAGTCCTGGCCGACTCTGTGCGACCCCAGAGATGGCAGCCCACCAGGCTCCCCCGTCCCTGGGATTCTCCAGGCAAGAACACTGGAATGGATTGCCATTTCCTTCTCCAATACATGAAGGTGAAAAGTGAAAGTGAAGTCGTTCAGTCGTGTCCGATTTTTCACGACCCCAGGACTGCAGCCCACCAGGCTCCTCCATCCACGGGATTTTCCAGGCAAGAGTACTGGAGTGGGTTGCCATTGCCTTCTCTGATACAGTCACTATAAACACAAATATAAATTTTATTTCTAGATACTAGTGAAATCATTAGAAAGTGAAATTTAAATTTCATTTATTAAATACATGGGAATTAATTTAACACAAAGGTATACAGTCCTCTACCAAAAAAAAAAAATAGACAGGATCTACATAAAAGGGAATAACATAAGACTCCATATATCAAGATGTAAATTATCCAAAATGAATCCATAAATTCAACACAAGCCCAATCTAAATATTAGCAATGAATTTTGGTAGACGTTGAGAAGCTAATTCTATAAGTTTGGTGGAAATTCAAAGACCTAAAATAAACCTTGAAAAAGAAGAAAGTTTGAATTGCATTTCCAGATATCAAAATGTATATGAAGCCCCAGTAATTAGGACAGAATGTTCTGTTGGAAAGAGGATAAAATAAAGATGAGTAAGCAGGATCAAATCCAAAAATAGGTCCATATGTACACATCATCAATTGATTTTCTCCAAAACTGTCTATGCAATTCTATGGGGAAAAAGATGGTCTTTCTGGGATAATAGCTAGTGTCAGTTGCTCAGTCATGTCTGAGTGTGTCTGATTCTTTGTGATGCTGTGAACTGTAACTAGTCAGTCTCTGTCCATGTGATTCTCCAAGCAAGAATACTGGAGTGGGTTGCCATGCCCTTCTCCAAGGGATCTTCCTGACCCAGGGATTGAACCCAGGTCTCCCACATAGCAGGTGGACTCTTTACCATCTCAGCCACCTGGAAAGCCCCCACCTTGTGCTGCTACCACACAAACACTAGAATGTGCTCTCAGTGATATCTTATTGTGGTTTTAATTGCATTTCTGGCAACTGGCTATTTGCATCTTTTGAAAGTACCTTGACTCCTTCCTCATAACATAAAAAAATTAACTCTAGATGGATACAAGATCTAAATGTGATCAATGAAACTATAAAACTTCTTAAAAATACAGGAGAATTTCTTTATAAATTTGACAACTTAGATTCCTTCAAAAGCATACATACAAACCCAATCAGAAAAGGAAAAATATTAAATTTCACTCTTTCAAAATTAAATATACCTGTTCCCCAAACACACCACCTAGAGAATGAAAACACAAGTTATAGACTGGGTTAAAATATTTATGTTATGTATATCTGATAAGGGCTTCCCAGGTGGCTCAGTGGGTAAAGAATCTGCCTGAAATACAGGAGATACAGGAGACGTGGGTTCAATCCCTGGCTTGGGAAGATCCCCTGGAGGACAGCATGACAACCCACTCCAGTATTCTTGCCTGGAGAATCCCCATGGACACAGAAGCCTGGCAGGCTACTGTCCATAGGGTGGCAAAGAGTAGGATATGACTGAAGTGGACTGAGTGCATATGAATGCATGTATCTGATAAACAACTTGAATACAGAATTACAAACATGCCTATACATTTTACAGTGGTAAAAATAAATAATCTACAACCTAAAAATACATAAGCAAATGGTGCAAAGTGAAACTTCTCAAAAGAAATCACCCAAATGGCCAACAAGCTTAGGAAAATGTGTTCAACACCATTCAGTTCAGTTCAGTTCACTTCAGTCTCTCAGTCATGTCCGACTCTTTGTGACCCCATGAATCACAGCATGCCAAGCCTCCCTGTCCATCACCAACACCCAGAGTTCACTCAAACTCATGTCCATCGAGTCAGTGATGCCATCCAGCCATCTCATGCTCTGTCGTCCTCTTCTCCTCCTGCCCCCAATCCCTCCCAGCATCAGGGCCTTTTCCAATGAGTCAACTCTTCCCATGAGGTGGCCAAAATATTGGAGTTTCAGCTTTAACATCAGTCCTTCCAGTGAACACCCAGGACTGATCTCCTTTAGGACAGACTGGTTGGATCTTTTTGCAGTCCAAGGGACTCTCAAGAGTCTTATCCAACACCACAGTTCAAAAGCATCGATTCTTCTGCATTCAGCTTTCTTCACAGTCCAACTCTCATACCCATACATGACCACAGGAAAAACCATAGCCTTGACTAGACAGACCTTTGTTGGCAAAGCAATGTCTCTGCTTTTTAATATGCTGTCTAGGTTGGTCATGACTTTCCTTCCAAGGAGTAAGCGTCTTTTAATTTCATGGCTGCAATCACTATCTGCAGTGATTTTGGAGCCCCCCAAAATAAAGTCTGACACTGTTTCCACTGTTTCCCCATTTATTTCCCATGAAGTGGTGGGACCAGATGCCATGATCTTCCTTTTCTGAATGTTGAGCTTAAGCCAACTTTTTCACTCTCCTCTTCCACCTTCATCAAGAGACTTTTTAGTTCCTCTTCACTTTCTGCCATAAGAGTGGTGTCATCTGCATATCTGAGGTTATTGATATTTCTCCCGGAAATCTTCATTCCAGCCCAGCATTTCTCATGATGTACTCTGCATAGAAGTTAAATAAGCAGGGTGACAATATACAGCCTTGACTTACTCCTTTTCCTATTTGGAACCAGTCTGTTGTTCCATGTCCAGTTCTAACTGTTGCTTCCTGAGCTGCATACAGGTTTCTCAAGAGGCAGGTAAGGTGGTCTGGTATTCCCATCTCTCAGAATTTTCCACAGTGTATTGTGATCCACACAGTCAAAGGCTTTGGCATAGTCAATAAAGCAGAAATAGATGTTTTTCTGGAACTCTCTTGCTTTTTCAATGATCCAGCTGATGTCAACACCATTACTCATCAACAAATGTAAATTAAATCCACCTTGCGCGCCTTCTCTCCTCCCTGAGTCACTCAGTTTTGTCCAACTCTTTGCAACCCCGTGGACTGTAGTTTGCCAGGCCCCTCTGTTCATGGAATTCTCCAGGTAAGAATACTGGAGTGGGTTGTCATTCCCTTCTCCAGAGGATCTTCCAGACCCAGGATCTAACTCAAGTCTCCCACACTGCAGGCAGAACCGTCTCAGCCACCTGGGAAGCCCCCACCTTGTGCTGCTACCACACACACACTAGACTGTGCTCTTAGTGATATCTTATTGTGGTTTTAATTGTATTTCTCCAATGATTTATGATGTTGAATATATTTTTATATGCTTATTTGCTATCTGTATGCTTCTGTGGTGAAATAGCTCTTTGCCCATGGTCTAAGTGAAATGTTTGCCTTATTTAAATACTGTTTAGCTTTGAGAGTTATTTATATATTCTAAATATTACTTCTTTGTGGAATATATGGTTTCCAAATAATAGTTTTTCACAGTTGGTAGCTTGTCTTTTATGCTCTTACAATTGTTTTGCAGGGCAAAAGATCTTAATTTTGAAGTCTAGCTTGTCATTTTTAAAAAATTTTATAGACTGTTGTTTTGTTGTCAAGTCCAAAGGCTCTTGGCCCATACACATATCAAACTTTTGTCCTGTATTTTTCCCTAAAATTTTTTATAATTTAACATTTTACATTTAAGTCTGTGATCCATTTTAAAGAATGTATGTATGAAGTGTGAGACCTGAATCAAGGTTAATTTTTCCTGCCAATGGATTTCAACTGTCTCCAACACTATCTGTTGAAAGGGTTATCCTTCCTCTATCGAATTTATTTGGCACTTTGCCAGAAAAGGTCAGTTGGGTATATTTGTGTGGATCTATTTATGGGTTCTCTGTTCATTTCCACTGAACTGTGTGTATATCCCTGCACCAGTACCAAATAACCTCGATGACTCTAGCCTGAAATCAGATTGACCAATTGTTCTGACTTCTTACTTCTTCAAGATTTTAAAAATTATTCCAGTGTGTCTCCCTGTACATATAAATTTTAGAATAATCTTGCCTGTATTTGTTTTTTAAAATCCTGATGGATTTTAGCAGGAGTTTTATAACATGTGTATATAAATTTGGAGAGACCTGTCATGTTTAGTGCTTTGAAACTTCCAGTTTGCAAACTCATTATGTCTCTTCATCTGTATTCTTTAATTTATTTCATCAGTGTTGTGTAGTTTTCAGCTTAAAAATTCTGTTCAAGTTTTCAGTACAAAAAAGACCATTCAGGGTCTTTTTTCAAGTCATTATAAATGGTATTATACTTTTAATTTTGAGGTCCACACGTCCATTGCTAATATGTAGAAATAAAATTGATTACATACATTTATCTTATTTCCTATGGTGTTGCTGAACTCAATAGGTCTGAGAGTTTTGGCGGGTATATTCTTTGAGATTTTCTATATAGATAATCATATTGCCTGGCATTTTCTCTTCTTTTCTGGTCCAAGACTGTCTTTACATCTGCTTTGTTTATTGCACTGGCTCTGACATTTAGCTCTGTGCTGAAGGAGAGGGATGAGAGTGGATGTGCTTGCCTTGTTCCCAGTCTTAGGGAAACATATACAGTCTTTTGTTAGTAAGCATACTGCTAGCTATGGAGGAACTTCCCCACTCTGCCTGTGTTTCTCAAAGTCTTCACCATAGTTGACTGTTGAATTTTGGCAAAAGTTTATTCTACATAGATTAATATGATGTAATTTTTCTTCTTTTATCCTGTTAATATGGTGAGTTTCAACAACTGATTTTCAATTTGAAGTAATGTGCATCCTTGAAAAAAATCCATTTGTGCTTGGTATATTACTCTTTTAATATAGATGAATTTTACTTGCTAATATTTTTAAGAAACTTTATGTCTGTATTCATGAAATATGTTTCTCTGCAGTTTTCTGTTATGATCTTTGTCTGATTTTAATTTCAGGGGAACACTAGCTTCATAAAATGAGTGATGAATTCTTTTCTCCTTTTTTTTCTGGAAGAAATAGTGTATAATTCATGCTAATACTTCAAAAGAATTATCTAGTAATACTGTCTGAATCCAGGGATTTTTTTTTTAATTAAAAATTCAATTTCTTCATAGATATGGTGACATCAGCTTTCTCTGGCCCCTGCCCTGAGGAGAGATGAGGAGGAGCGACCCCTGGAGCCCACAGTGAGGTTTGGGGACAGACAGCAGGTGCTTCCAGAGCACTGTGCCCCGCACAGAAGTAGGTTCCTACATCTGAGAGCTGGGCAGCCGCGAGGTGTAGGGAGCCGTGCTTTCTGGTCTCTCCAAGCTGACCTGTCAGTCTCTGCTCCGTCTTCACTTCTCCACCCTTAGCTAATATCATCAAGAGGACAGGACTTCCCCCAGGCCTCTGCTTATACCACTGTAAGCTGCTTAAAATGCTTGAGGAATTGCAGTACGTGGTGAAGTTCTCTCCTTCTTGTAGAGGCAAGAATTTAGGAATTTGACTTATCTGTTGTCCGTTCACTTCTGTTGAGAAAACAGTGAGAAGTATCAGAGAAAGTCTAATCAGATGTCTATTCTCTCAGCTCCAATGGTCTCTCTCATTCTTCTTGTGTATTTTTCTCCTTCTTTCCATGTCTCCCTGCCCAACTCCCTCCATCTTTCCACTTTTTAGTTTCTGAGTTTTTCTCAACATCCTGCTCTCTATCAGAAAATTTCATTCTTACAGTTTCCTGCAGATAATATTTCACTGTGCAGAATTCTCTGGAAGCAATCAGGGAAACCCCAAACTCACGTGGTATTTGCATCCATAAGATCAACACTGGTGCTATGAGCAGCATTTCCCTCTTCTCCCTCGTCAGGAAGAGTTGCTGAATCTGCCTCCTCCTAAAGGGTTTCCCTGGGACAAGCTTTTCCAGCCCCACACACGTTTCTGTGGTCTACACTGCCTTTTGCAAAGAAAAAAGAAAGGAGTGACTGCCATTTGAGACAGCCAATCAGACTTACCCCTATTTTACTCACACATCTTAAAAAGCAGGGCGGGTTTGCGGATGCTGCCCCACTGTGGCTGAATGTAAAATTGCTGACTTTATAACCAATTCTTCACAGAATGCTTTCTAATTTAAGTGGTATATATGTTTGTCAAAGCTTGAAAAGAAAGAGTTTACTCACGCTAATATTGTTTGGGGAGGAACAATTTGCCTTTTAAAATGGGATTTTTTTAAATTTAAAACTAGGGCATCAGGGGAAACAATGGAAACCATGAGAGACTTTATTTTAGGGGGCTCCAGAATCACTGCAGATGGTGTCTGCAGCCATGAAATTAAAAGACCTTTGCTCCTTGGAAGCAAAGCTATGACCAACCTAGACAGCATACTAAAAAGCAGAGACATTACTTTGCCAACAAAGGTCCATCTAGTCAAAGCTATTGTTTTTCCAGTAGTCATGTATGGATGTGAGAGTTGGACTATAAAGAAAGCTGAGTGCCAAAGAATTGATGCTTTTGAACTGTGGTGTTGGAGAAGACTCTTGAGCAAGGACTCTTGAGCTTGGACTTCAAGGATATCCAACCAGTCAATCCTAAAGGAAATCAGTCCTGAATATTAATTGGAAGGACTGATGCAGAAGCGAAACTCCAATACTTTGGCCACCTGATGGGAAGAACTAACTCATTGGAAAACATCTTCATGCTGGGAAAGATTGAAGGTGGGAAGAGAAGGGGATGACAGAGGATGAGATGGTTGGATTGCATCACCAGCTCGATGGACATGAGTTTGAGTAAGCTCCAGGTGTTGGTGATGGACAGGGAAGACTGGCGTGCTGTAGTCCATGGGGTCACAAAGAGTCGGACATGACTGAGCAACTGAACTGAACTGAACTGAGGACATTAGGAGGAAATAAAATGTTTCATTTCGCATTTCCAGTTTCATCAGAATTATACATGCATGTCTCTCTGCATGTTCTAATATAATGTATTAGATCATAGACAGTTGAAGAAATATAGAAAAGACTCATAATTTATTGTTAGACAACCTAAGATCATGAAATGGAAGATAATAAGTACCTATTTTTCTGTTGTCATACATATTATTCTGGTTGTGAATTATACAATTTGGAGCTCATATTTATTGTCCCACTGTGTTACTGTACCACATACTAGTGATTTTTAAAAATCAGTATAATTTGACAGGAAGCCTTATCTATCAGATATGACTTTCTCTAAGACTTCCTTAAGCAAAACTCTCAGATAGAATACATTTGTTTTCTATCTGAAAACAATTTCCACAGAATTTGTTGCTTATCACAGCACTTACCAGCCCATAGTATGATCTGTTAAATGAGGGAGCTGGCCTCATGATCTAGAGGGTGTGTACTGGATCACCTGCAAGAACTGAGCTGTCCTATACAGCAGCTACTAGCCACATGAGGCTACTTAAATTTAAATTAATTGAACTTAAATAATATTAAAATTTTAGTTTCTCAACGATACTGGCCGTATAACAAGGGCTAAGTACCCACACCTGACCAGAGGCTATCGAATAGTGCAAATATAGGGCATTTCCACCATCTCATAAAGTTCCACTGAATGGTGATTCTCTACAATGTAGGGTCTATGAAAACAAGGAACTTTGCCTGTTTGGTGTCACAATTAAAAGCCTAGATATGTGGTATGCACTTAATAAGTGTTTGTATATTAACATCACCGTGTTCCCAGAAACAACTTGAATACCTGATAAATAGTAGATACTCAAGTATTTGTAGTATAATACATAAGTGTATGTGTCTGCATGTGTGAGTTTGAACTCAAAATATTCCAAAGATCAGTCTAAAAACACCCTTCCATGACTGTAATCTGGAGTTGCTTGTAGCTATTTAGAAATGTTGCTTTTGGAAAATTGTGTTAAAACTGCAGTTCTGTCATAACAAGTTATCACAGATTTGATGGCTCTTAAAAAAAAAAGTGGTTCCCTTACAATCTGGAAGGGCTTCCTTGGTAGCTCAGTTGGTAAAGAATCTGCCTGCAGTGCAGGAGGCCTGGGTTCGATCTCTGGGTCAGGAAGATTCCCTGGATAAGGAAATGGCAACCCACTCAGTATTCTTGCCTGGAAAATCCCATGGACAGAGGAGCCTGGTGGGCTACAGTCCATGGGGCTGCAAGAGTCTTAGCGACTAAACCAATCTGGAGGTCAGAAGTCTGAGACAAGGTGTCAACAGAAACATACTCCTTCCAAATGTTCTAAAAGGGAGTTCTTCAGTGCCTCTTCTAGCTTTAGGTGACTCCAAGTGTTCCTTCACTTGTGACTGTATACTTCCAACCTCTTTCTCCATCGAGAAGACCTCACAAGGCTTTCTCACCTGTGTGTTTCTTAAAAGAAAAATTGTCACTGGATTTAGGCCCTACCTGAATAGTCCAGGACGACCTTATCTTTCTATCCTTAACTTTGTTTACTTTTACAAAGTCTTTTTGTCCAAATAAGTCACATTCACAGATTCTGTGATTAGGATGTGGGCATATCATTTGGGAGCCTGCTCTCCATCCCAATACAGGGTTTTTAATGTCTTTGCAGAATTGTCATGAAAATATATGAATGATAGAAATCTCAACATTTCTTTCAGAGTCAAAAGTGAATTTGAATCTGAATTACTGTATAATATGGAAAGAGAGAGAGAAGCAAGTTTAGGATGGCTGGAAAATGAAAATACCATGAGATAACAAAGTTTTTTGAAATGCACACTGTTGGGACAACTTTTTCTTCTCAGGCATGTGGGATTTGGACACCAAAATGAAGACAAATCTAGCAATGCTATGTTAATGAAGGCTTCTGCCCCATCCTAAAAGAGCAAGGGGTCTGGAGAGCACTTGGGGTTGCTTTTACAGTTCCCTGACCTTCATGCACATCAGGAGCCCTGCTGCAGTTTACACAGAAGGATGCAAACCAAGACAGAATGGTCACCAAGACAGAAGGGAGAAGGTTGCCCTTTCCCAACTCACACCATTGTATTTACTGTATGTTATCTCTGGATCTTGGGGTGAGAAATATAAATTTGCTAAATGAAGAGAAAGAGACATAGCTTTGCTTTGGTCTATGGGCAAAAAGCGATCTCAACATACTTAGTAGGAAATGACTCTGCAGAATACATGTATAAGATAGCCCTTATTCTCTAATATTCTTGTCAAAGCAATTTTAAAAGAGGACCAGATAGAAGAATATTTATAATAAACTGTTACAATTATTATCCTATGAGATTTTAGATAAGAAACAAATAATGCTGCTGCCTGAACTGACCTTGAATAATGAATACACATGTTCATTTTCACGATTACATGAAAAATTCATTCTAGCCAAAGAGGACAGCATCTGCAAAGGCTTTGATTTAGGAAAGAGTTTAATATGTCTATAAATGGTTAGAATTTTAAAGTGGTTGATGTACGTTAGAGAGTATGTGGTGGAAAAGGGGGAATGACAAAACTAGAAGTAATTTAGGGGAAAACTGTACATTGTCTTTATTTCTTAATATAGAATTTTATCTTTATATCTTCTAATGGTTCCTCATTACCTAAAGATGAACAGGAAGTGATAAGATTATATATACATTTTATAATAACTCTATGGTCATGTACAGTTCAGTTCAGTTTAGTCACTCAGTCGTGTCCAACTCTTTGCGACCCCATGAACCGCAGGATGCCAGGCCTCTCTGTCCATCACCAACTCCCAGAGTCCACCCAAACCCATGTCCATCGAGTCGGTGATACCATCCAACCATCTCATCCTCTGTCATCCCCTTCTCCTCCTGCCTGCAATTTTTCCCAGCATCAGGGTCTTTTCAAATGAGTCAGCTCTTCCCATCAGGTGGTCAAAGTATTGGAGGTTCAGATTCAGCATCAGTCCTTCCAATGAACACCCAGGATTGATCTCCTTTAAAATGGACTGGTTGGATCTCCTTGCACTCCAAGTGTCTCTCAAGAGTCTTCTCCAACATCATAGTTCAAAAGCATCAATTCTTCGGCGCTCAGCTTTCTTCACAGTCCAACTCTCACATCCATACATGACCACTGGAAAAGCTATAGCCTTGACTAGATGAACCTTTGCTGGCAAATTAATGTCTCTGCTTTTTAATATGCTGTCTAGGTTGGTCATAACTTTCCTTCCAAGGAGTAAGCGTCTTTTAATTTCATGGCTGCAATCACCATCTACAGTGATTTGGGAGCCCCAAAAAATAAAGTTTGAGACTGTTTCCACTGTTTCCCCATCTATTTCCCATGAAGTGATGGGACCAGTTGCCATGATCTTAGTTTTCTGAACATTGAACTTTAAGCCAACTTTTTCACTCTCCACTTTCACTTTCATCAAGAGGCTCTTTAGTTCCTCTTCACTTTCTGCCATAAGGGTGGTGTCATCTGCATATCTGAGGTTATTGATATTTCTCCCAGCAATCTTGATTCCAGCTTGTGCTTCTTCCAACCCAGCGTTTCTCATGATGTACTCTGCATATAAGTTAAATTAGCAAGGTGACAATATACAGCCTTGACGTACTCCTTTTCCTATTTGGAATCAGTCTGTTGCTCCATGTCCAGTTCTAACTGTTGCTTCCTGAACTGCATACAGATTTCTCAAGAGGCAGGTCAGGTGGTCTGGTATTCCCATCTCTTTCAGAATTTCCCACAGATTATTGTGATCCACACAGTCAAAGGCTTTGGCATAGTCAATAAAGCAGAAATGGATGTTTTTCTGGAAATCTTTTGCTTTTTTGATGATCCAGTGGATGTTGGCAATTTGATCTCTGGTTCCTCTGCCTTTTCTAAAACCAGCTTGAACATCTGGAAGTTCACGGTTCACGTATTGCTGAAACCTGGCTTGGAGAATTTTAAGCATTATTTCACTAGCGTGTGAGATGAGTGCAATTGTGTGGTAGTTTGAGCATTCTTTGGCATTGCCTTTATTTGGGATTGGAATGAAAACTGATCTTTTCCAGTCCTGTGGCCACTGCTGAGTTTTCCAAATTTGCTGGCATATTGAGTGCAGCACTTTCCCAACATCATCTTTCAGGATTTGAAAGAGCTCAACTGGAATTCCATCACCTCCACTAGCTTTGTTCATAGTGATGCATTCTAAGGCCCACTTGACTTCACATTCCAGGATGTCTGGCTCTAGGTGAGTAGTCACACCATCAGGGTCGTGAAGATCTTTTTCGTACAGTTCTTCTGTGTCTTCTTACCACTTTTTCTTAATATCTTCTGCTTCTATTAGGTCCTTACCATTTCTGTCCTTTAATGTGCCCATCTTTGCATGAAATGTTACCTTGGTATCTCTAGTTTTCTTGAAGAGATCTCTAGTCTTTCCCATTCTATTGTTTTCCTCTATTTCTTTGCATTGATTGCTGAGGAAGGCTCTCTTATCTCTCCTTGCTATTCTTTGGAACTCTGCATTCAAATGGGTATATCTTTCCTTTTCTCCTCTGCTTTTCGCTTCTCTTCTTTTCACAGCTATTTGTAATGCCTCCTCAGACAGCCATTTTGCTTTCTTGCCTTTCTTTTTCTTGGAGATGGTCTTGATCCCTGTCTCCTGTACAATGTCACGAACCTACATCCATAGTTCATCAGGCACTCTGTCTATCAGATCCAGTCCCTTAAATCTATTTCTCACTCCCACTGTATATTCATAAGGGGTTCTATTTAGGTCGTACCTGAATGGTCTAGTAGTTTTCTCCACTTTCTTCAATTTCAGTCTGAATTTGGCAATAAGGAGTTCATGATCCAAGCCACAGTCAGCTCCTGATCTTGTTTTTGCTGTCTGTATAGAGCTTCTCCATCTTTGGCTGCAAATAATAAAGTCAATCGGATTTTGGTGTCAACCAGCTGGTGATATCCATGTGTAGAGTCTTCTCTTGTGTTGTTGGAAGAGGGTTTTTGCTATGACCAGTACGTTCTCTTGGCAGAACTCTATTAGCCTTTGCCCTGCTTCATTCCGTATTCCAAGGCCAAATTTGCCTGTTACTCCAGGTCATGTATAAATTAGATTCAAGGAGTTGAGAGTAAAGCCAGGAAGAAACCTAAGAGGTCCCTGCAGTTATACAAGAAAGATGTACCAAATGGCTGAATTAGAAGAGTAGCAAAGAGTTTAGAAATGAGGAAATGGATGTGGGTGCTATACAAGAGATAAGCTGACATGACCTTGATGTTTATTGAAGGTGTATGTACTTCATTACACTCTGGTACCCATCTGCCATAGACAGTATGTTTATTCTAATAGGGCTATTTAAAAGGGCATGGCTGTATCTCTATTAATTATCAAAATTAAACAGTCTGTTTCTATTTCACATCTACTTGAGGATCTATATGCAGAACAACCTAGGTATATTTCCAACAGCCATGGCATTCCTGCAGCTAGTAAAACAGAATTCTGAAGCATAAAAATTATTAAGTCACTTTCCCAAGATCACTCAACTAATGAGTGGCAGATCTGGAAATATAACCTAAGTTGTTGTGTTCTGCTAACACAGCACATAAGTATCTAATCATGTTCTTATTGTTAATGGGAAGTTTGTTCATTAGAGTGCTATGTTGAGAGATTGGGTGTATTACTAATATTATAATATTAAATAAATATACAAAGTCATGTTTGCTATGATTGTTTGTTTTTTTCCCATTATTGAGTCCTGCTCCCACTTCTCATCATATTTCTATATTACAAGAGAGACAGAGCAGTAGACAAAATTCACTTTTCAGAGGAAAAAACTCCCACCTTGTGCAACAATTCCAAACTTTCTGTCCAAGGTAGCTTATTACTCTCCAGGTTCAATATATCATTTGAAGTCAATCAAGTTCACATCTGGCAGGCAAAAGATTAAAAAGCAGCCAGTGCTCCTGAATCCCCTCACTCCTGATTTCTGCATTGCCAAAGTTTACTAACTTCTTCAGCAATGGCAGCTCCTATGGTGACTGGGCTTCTGCACAATTTGACCCATGATCACTGTGGGGAGCAAGGAGGCTGGTGTAGGCCCCACAAAGTGTTTGAGTGGGACACCAGGTGGCAGTGCTTCAGCTTTCATGCTTGCTGCATCCACTGTGCTGGAACCTGATTCTCTAGGAGGGAAAATAGAAACATTTAGATAAAGCATTCACCAAAGGGTGACATTCCGGTAAAGATGTAAGGGAAGTTCAGAGATACACCATGTAGGTGTTTTGGGTAATAGCATTACAGTAGAGAGAGCAAAGGCAAGGGACACAGGTCTTGATATAGAAACATGTTTAGAGTGTTTAAGTAATAATATCTCTTCTTTCTCTGAGCCACTTATTCTTCCTAGGACACTATTGCATAAGAAACTTGCTAAAGCATTCAGCTGAATATTCATTGGAAGGACTGATTCTGAAGCTGAAGCTCCAGTACTTTGGCCACCTGATGCAAAGAGACAACTCATTGAAAAAGACTCTGATGCTGGGAAAGATTGAAGGCAGGAGGAGAAGAGGACAACAGAAGATGAGATGGTTGGATGGCATCACCGACTCAATAGACATGAGTTTGAGTAAGCTCCGGGAAACAGTGCAAGACAGTGAAGCCTGGCATTCTGCAGTCCATGGGGTCGCAGAGTCAGGCACGACTGAGCGACTGAACAAGAACAAAGCATTCAGCACTGTTAACTGGTTAGTGGATGATTTCCTCATATACTGATCCTGGGGCAATTGTACCTATGGTTTGGCATCTTCTTTTCTGGTTCCCTTTAACTTCCAGTTTTAACCAGAAATGTCACCACCATTAAGACATCCAGCCACCCTGGGGTCAAGTGCCTCTCCATAGTCCAAGTCTTTCTCTTTAGAAGCCCTCTAAGATGTTACATACTGCCTGGCAATAAAAATTAGAGATGCTTATCACAGTTAGAAAAATTATGTCGCATTTCTCACAGATTAAAAACTTGGGAACAATAAAATTAGAGTTTTGATATTTAAATTAGATAATGAATCTGAAATGCATCCTACATTGCCTGAATTATAGTAAGCACAATAAATATCAACTTTCTTTTTTCTACTAAAACCTACCTTTCCTTCAATGTCCAGCTCTGTAACCTTCTACTCCTTTTTTTTCCCCTCCATATCAGGTCAGTGATGGGAGTTTCTAGAAAGATACTTAATCACTTATTTTCCTGGAGACTCATTACTCTTCTCTATATTTTTAGGGTTATATCTACTAGCTACAGTGATGCACTGACACTCTCAGCATGCAGAAAAGACACGAAAGGAACACCCAGAGGAGGTAGGTATTATTTTGATTTCTCTAATGAATAATAAAATCAAGGTCATTTTTGTATGTTTACTGGCTATTGGATATAATATTTCTAAATTGAATCTCCAAGATTTTTCCATTCTGTTTAACTATTTTCTTTTCTTTTTGATTTATGAGCTTTTCATATATCCTGCACTTGAGTTCTTTTTTAGAAATATCCATTGCAAATATGGTCTACCAGTCTGGAATTGACTTTCTACCCTCTTGGCAGTTATTTTTTTAATAAAGACTATTTAAAAATACACTTTCGTGTTCATAAGAAGCTAGCTTGAAAGTTTTGTCTGTTTTCTTTAAGAACTGTAGAACTGCTTTCTTTGGGTGACTGCTTTTGCTTCTGATAAGAAAACAGGTATCATTCAAATGATATTTCCCAGAATACAATATATCAATCTTCCATGAGTATTGGAAAGATTATTTCCACTTAAATAGACCCTGGGATTCTTCTTCAATGTCTTGCAAACTTCTGCCAAAACCATGATGGCCCTCTTGCAGAATTCCTTATTCATCTTTATAGCATTGTACATAACATTGCTGCTGAATAAGGTGCTTGTTGTATAGGAATTCAATACAGCAGTGAGTGGAGGTGCTTCCTATATATAAGCAAATAGGTTATGGAATGGATAACAGAAGTAGTTATAAATACCAGCTACAGTTATGTGGTCATTTGCAGTAACAAAAAAATGTTAATGTTTTTTCATTTTGATATGAATATATTCACGTATACATTCAGTTCAGTTCAGTTCAGTTGCTCAGTCATGTCTGACTCTTTGTGATCCCATGAAACGCAGCACACCAGGCCTCCCTGTCCATCACCAACTCCTGGAGTTCACTCAGACTCACGTCCATTGAGTCAGTGATGCCATCCAGCCATCTCATCCTCTGTCGTCCCCTTCTCCTCCTGCCCCCAATCCCTCCCAGCATCAGAGTCTTTTCCAATGAGTCAACTCTTCACATGAGGTGGCCAAAGTACTGAAGTTTCAGCTTCAGCATCATTCCTTCCAAAGAAATCCCAGGGCTGATCTCCTTCAGAATGAACTGGTTGGATCTCCTTGCAGTCCAAGGGACTCTCAAGAGTCTTCTCCAACATCACAGTTCAAAAGCATCAATTCTTTGGTGCTCAGCTTTCTTCACAGTCCAACTCTCACATCCATACATGACCACAGGAAAAACCATAACCTTGACTAGACAGACCTTTGTTGGCAAAGTAATGTCTCTGCTTTTGAATATGCTATCTAGGTTGGTCATAACTTTCCTTCCAAGGAGTAAGCGTCTTTTAATTTCATGGCTGCAGTCACCATCTGCAGTGATTTTGGAGCCCCCCAAAATAAAGTCTGACACTGTTTCCACTGTTTCCCCATCTATTTCCCAGGAAGTGATGGGACCAGATGCCATGATCTTCGTTTTCTGAATGAAAGCTTTAAGCCAACTTTTTCACTCTCCTCTTTCACCTTCAAGAGGCTTTTTAGTTCTTCTTCACTTTCTGCCATAATGGTGATGTCATCTGCATATCTGAGGTTATTGATACGTATACATTAATTATTTTTAAATCCCCTGTCTCATTTGCTTGCCTGTAGTAACATAAAATGTGCTGCTGCTGCTGCTAAATCACTTCAGTTGTGTCTGACTCTGTGCGACCCCATAGATGGCAGCCCACCAGGCTCCCCCGTCCCTGGATTCTCCAGGCAAGAACACTGAGTGGGTTGCCATGTTCTTCTCCAATGCATGAAAGTGAAGAGTGAAAGTGAAGTCGCTCAGTCGTGTCCTTAGCGACCCCATGGACTGCAGACTACTAGGTACCTCCGTCCATGGGATTTTCAAGGCAAGAATACTGAAGTAGGGTGCCATTGCCTTCTTCAATAAAATGTGCTAATATCTCATTGTATCTCAGTTATTAAGATACAGGATTCAATGCAAGAATGTGATTCAGCTAGAAGAGGAAAGAACATCACCCAAAAAATGGATAAATGAACTTGGTATAATCTTTGCAGGAGGGAGTTAACTTATATTGGTTGAATTATTGCATCATATCAGCAGGAAGAATAGTTTTCCTGTTGACTTTATGACAAAGTTGTGTTGTTAAAAGAGGTACTGATGGATGCCTAGTTAACAAATCAATTAAATAGTTAAGCTGTTGCAGTAACTTTGTACTGCCCTAACCTAACTATCTAGAAATCTATTTGGAAGGTACTTGTCATGAAGTAGCCATATTTTAAATTCTGCTGGTTGGTACAGGGCTCCAGGCACTGTGGCAACTCACACACATTGCTGCTGATCAACTACATCATCTTATTGATGACACACAACTCTTCTACTTCCCACCAGATCTTCAAATCTTCTGTTCATCCTGGGCCAAGTATGCATGTAGCATAACAGCAGGTGACACTCTTCTCCTCAAGGTCCCTCGTTCTTGTGAGACACTAAAGGAGGTGAGAGACAAGTTTTAGTGTGTTATGCAGGTTCTGTTATCCTCATGGTTCTAGTATGTCCTTATGAGTCACAGTTCATCCATGCTTTTGTCTGCACCCAACTTTCCCTCAAATGTTACTCTTGCTGGCTAACAGTGAATTCAGCCTCAACACCAGATACAAAGATAACAGCTTTGTATAGACTCCTCCAGCTCTAGCAATTGCCTGAATTCTAATCTCGATAACTGATGTCCTATTCGACACCATTAGTGGTTCTGCTTTTCTGACTGTAACTTCAGTGACACAAAGTCTAAGAGGAAAGGACTAAGGAAATGATTTTCATGGTGATTCCAGATAACTATGACTAGACCCATGTTTGTGATGTGAGGGTCTTTAGGTGAAGCTGCCAGTTTGATGTATTATGGGGCAAGTATTTAACTTTAGACAACGCATGTTCCATATGATTGTTTGAAAGTCAAAAATTCAAGACCGAGAATGTATTAGTAGAAAGTTACTCTGGACACCTGTTTCCAAATGACATGGAAGGAGTTTTTCTTTAAAATTAAATCCTCTAATCTAGACCACAGATGAAGCAACCACAGGAGTACCATTTCTTGTCTGAGGTCTGCAGGTGTGCATTTCAACTGGGGTTCTGCAGCAGGGGAGCTCTCTCTTATTAAGCTCTGGGGTTTTTGTACAGCTTTTCTCATTACTTCAAGCACTGTGAGTTCCCAGACTGCACAAAAGTACTTTGCAGAGTCTTCCAGCTGTAAGGCTGAAATGGTGAGGCTGATGGAGTTCTGTGCTTTCTGAAAGTTTACAGAGTAGCGGCCGTTCCTTGCATTTGGGCCAGAAGATTCCTGACGAATAAGGAAAGTCATCTCTCCACTGGGAAGCTGCTTGTACCAATAAAGGTAGTGCGTGTACCGACTCAAACTTACTTCATACCGACAGTTCAGAATGACAGATTGCCCTATTTGACTGGTTACGTATGGCTGGTCTTGAGTAACTTTCTGGGCCACACCAGATCCTGTGGAAAAAAATCAGAAAACTGAGCTGAAGTAGTGAACAAAATAATGTAGGAATTAGGCTAATTTGGCACCCAAAGAAAACCCAAATTGAAATCATAATAAATATGCTTTTCCCCAAACCTCCTTTCCTCCCCAAGTCCCTGTGAAGCTCCACATGTCTGTGTGCAGGCCTTTCACCCCAGACACTCACACCCATGATTGGAAGCATCCCTACCAGAGAAGGTGACGGCCAGGAACACCCAGAGCAGATGAGAGAGCGGCATGAGGCTCTCTAGAAGAGGAAAGAACATCAACTCTGCCTCAAGCTGAGAGTTCAGTGTCTTTGAATGCCGGGCAGCCCAAATACATAGTACCCAGTACCTGTGTGACTCCCCCCAACAGGAAATAGGAGTCGTCATGTTTATAGACCACGTGGTCTGTGCACAGATGAGAAAAAGTCTGACTCACCACAAACCTTTATTTTGTCTACTTGTCTTTCTCTGGTCATGAATTACCTGGTCACTAATGACCTATGCATATCTGAAAGGGGCCTGAAAAAAACAATCCTCATGAAAGGTTTGAGTTGAGCAGAACAGAAGAATAAACAAGTTGACATGTATTGGTAATTATTCAGCAGAATAACTTTACCAGCCCATTTAAAACATAATTTAGTATATGCCATGAACCCTTCTTATAATCTATTTACTGGTCATCACTTAGCCTATGCCTACTGTCCTCCATCCAGAGTCTAATGACTCTTTTAAGAAGCTCATAGACCTTCAGCTTTCTTGGTGAAAGGCAATCTTCTCCAAATAGTATATCTCTTGTTTACTGGGTTCTAGGGCTCTAGTTAGGTTTTCCTGTAAATAAGTTACTTCAAGATCAAACAATAACAAATCAGTCCTTCTGACTTTCAGAATCTATTCCAATATCTATGCTTTTATGAAATTATAACAGGAATAAAATATTTTTTGTACAGCTTTTCCCATTACCTCAAGCACTGTGAGTTCCCAGACTGTACAAAAGTACTTTGCAGAGTCTTCCAGCTGTAAGGCTGACATTGAGTCTTACTTATTAGACTTTGAGAAGGATCAGGGGATTCAGACCTGCTGCCTCCCAAACTAGAATCATACTTCTTAGATCATGTGTCCTAGAGTTGTCCTCACGTCACGTTTTCTATGTCATTGGCCCAAAGAGTTCAGTCTCACTTGTTAGTGGCTCATTATTTTTCTCTTTGTGAAATAAAGTCAATAGAAGCATGCCAGATCTTTCTGTGACACAATGCTATAATGCACTCCTGCCAAACTTGGTATCTACAGGCTGCAGACACTTAGTACCTGTCAATACCACAGAAGCTGGTGACTGAAGTTCTGTATACTGTTACAGGATCATATAGAATGAAACTGTCAATCTTCTATCTGGTTTCTTTGTTTTAATGGAAGAATTAACATAAAATAGTCAAAGGCAAATAGACAAGTAGAAAGGAAAGTACAGACAAGTTCTCTAAAACAGTGCCAGTCCTTTAATTTTAAGACAAGATAACTAGTGATGCAGGAATAAAAGTGTATATTTAGTTGAGATGTCTACTCCTCTGTCTCATTTCACCTCGGAGTGCTGACAGGCAGCTGATGCCCTGGTTTGCAATTATTTATAACTAAGTAGAAGAGACCATGATGCCCACAGCAGCCTAGGCAGTAGCATGATAAAGTGAAATATATATATATATATATATATATATAAACAGAATAACTACAGATATAAATATAAAGAAATTGATATTGATAAATTTTTATCAAAACACAGAACTTACTCTGATTTTACAGGCACTTTTTTGATGCATAACTCTATGAAATTTTATCACATGTGGGTTCTTGTAACTGTCACAGAAATGAAAATACAGAACTTCCATCACTCTAAAAATTGTCCCTTTGCATGCATTCTCACCCCTGCAATCCCTGATCACCCCTGGCAACTACTGATCTCCTTTTCATTTCTATAGTTTTCTTTTTAAGAATGTCATGCAAGTAGAATTATACCTTATGTATGGGATCATTATGGATGATAACCATACTATCCAATGTGTTATACATCAAGCAGCCTTCTGAGATAGACTTTTTTCCACTCAGCATAACACTCTTGAGGTCAGTCTAGCTTATTGCATGTCTCAGTAGTCTGTTCCTTTTAATCACTACAGACTTTTCCCAACTAAGGATGGTTTGACTTGTGCTTATTGACTTTATGGTGGTGAGAAAGCCATATGCATTCAGTTGAGAGCATACTTTGAATTTTGCTATTTTCCTGGGCTAGCACCATGCAGCATGATATTCTCAGGTGATGCTGGGAGTGAGCTGAGCTTCTGCTGCTGCTAAGTCGCTTCAGTCATGTCTGACTCTGTGCGACCCCATAGATGGCAGCCCACTAGGCTCCTCTGTCCCTGGGATTCTCCAGGCAAGAACACTGGAGTGGGTTGCCATTTCCTTCTCCAATGCATGAAAGTGAAAAGTGAAAGTGAAGTCGCTCAGTCGTGCCCGACTCTTAGTGACCCCATGGACTGCAGCCTACCAGGCTCCTCTGTCCATGGGATTTTCCAGGCAAGAGTATTGGAGTGGGTTGCCATTGCCTTCTCCGAGCTGAGCTTCTAGTCAGCCCCAAAATCAGGAGCATAAACAGCCTTTCTGTACCCATACAGCCTTTCTGTTTTTCACTCTCAGCTCAGCAGTCAATAAATTACATGAGATTTTTCTATACTTTACTATAAAATAAGCTTTGTGTTAGATGATTTTTCCCAACTCTAAATTAATGTAACTGTTGAGCCTAATAAAGCTAAAATAAGATGTTTGGAGGGTTAGATGTAGTAAATGCTTTTTCTCCTTAATACAATATTTTCAACTTACAATGGTTTATTAGAATGTAACTCCATCATAAGTTGAGGAAGATCTATAAATAATATGTTTATTCATCAGTTTACCCAATGATGATGTTTCCAGTTTAGGGCCATCACAAATAGAGCTACCATGAATATTCATCTACAGATTTTTGTATGAACATAAGTTTTTTGTTTCTCAAGCATTAGTACCACAAGTGTGATGGCTGAGTTGTAAGGAAAGTGGATATTTAAGTTTATGTGCAAGTGATGTACCGTCTTCTAGAATGACTATACCATTCACCCACCAGCAATGCCTGAGTGATCCAGTTTCTCTGCATCGTTGCCAGAACTTGGTATGGTCAGTACTTTTAGTTTTACCCTTTATGACAGTTGTGGAGTGCTATCTCATTGTGTCTCTAATTTACATTCCCTAACTGCTACTGATGTTGAACATTTGTTCATATACTTATTTATATGCTTTTATCCCTACTACATATCCTCTTTGGTAAAGTGCCTGTGTTAGTCTTTTGTTCATTTCGCAACTGGATTGTTTGTTTTCTTCCTGTTGAGTTTAGGAGTCCATTATATTCTGAATACCACTCTTTTGATGGAAAAATAGTCTGCAAACATTTCCTGCCATTCAGTGCCTTGTCTTTTTCATTCTCTTAATAGTAACTTTCACAGAGCAATCGTTTTTCATTTTAATGAAATGTAATATTTTTCATGGATTGTACTTTTGGTGTCATGTCAAAAATCTTTTTGCCTAACCCTACTTTATAAAGATTTTCTCTTATGGTTTCTTCTAAAATATTTATAGTTTTACATTTGAATGTATGATCCATTTGGAGACTGAATTCAATGTTTTATATAAGATGTGAGATTTAGGCCAAGTTCCAATTATTTGCGTATAAATATCCAATTGTCCCAGTATCATTTCCTGATAAAACTGTCCTCTGTTCAATTGTCTTTGCACCTTTGTCAAAAAAAATCAATTTTCCCCACTTGTATGGGTTGACTTCTATACTCTTACTCAGTGACATGAACTTGCCAATGATTTTTTAATTATCCTTTTAGCATCTGTAGCATGGTTTACTTTTTCATTCCTTATATTCATAATTTATGCTTTTGCTTTTTTTCCCTTGATACTTCTACCTAGAAACAGATCAATTTTATTAATCAGCTTTCTCCCTTTGTGAGTCTACTTCTATAGTGTTACCCAGCAGCATAAATTTATTAATAATATTGCTTTATTACCATTTTCACACTGCAGAATCTGCATATGACTTTCTCATGTGTATAATTCGTGTTTTCTTTTATTATATTGATTGTTCCCTTGATGATTCGAGCTAGGAATAGATCAATGTTATTAATAATATTAATAAAATTAACTATATTAAATGGTTATTTCTATTGTTTGCTTTAGAGTTCACCAATCTGAATTTTAATTTTTATCCTTCTTTTAGATTATATTGGGTTTTATTTGTTCCATTTCTACCTTCTTTTGTTGAAAGGTTAGAAAATTTTTTTCAACCTTTTTTCTTTGGTAATCAGTTCAGTTCAGTACAGTCACTCAGTTGTGTCCGACCCCTTGCGACCCCATGAACCGCAGAAAGCCAGGCCTCCCTGTCCATCACCAACCCCCAGAGTCCACCCAAACCCATGTCCCTCAAGTCAGTGATGCCATCCAACCATCTCATCCTCTGTTGTCCCCTTCTTCTACTACCCTCAATCCTTCCCAGCATCAGGGTCTTCCCAAATGGGTTAACTCTTCGCATCAGATGGCCAAAGTATTGGAATTTCAGCTTCACCATCAGTCCTTCCAATGAACACCCAGGACTGATCTCCTTTGGATAGACTGGTTGGACCTCCTTGCAGTCCAAGGGATGCTCAAGAGTCTTCTCCAACACCACAGTTCAAAAGCATCAGTTCTTCAGTGCTCAGCTTTCTTTGTAGTCCAACTCTCACATTCATACATGACCACTGGAAAAACCATAGCCTTAACTAGACGGACCTTTGTTGGCAAATTAATGTCTCTGCTTTTCAATCTGCTGTCTAGGTTGGTCATAACTTTCCTTCCAAAGAGAAAGTGTTGTTTAATTTCATAACTACAATCACCATCTGCAGTGATTTTGGAGCCCAGAAAAATAAGGTCAGCACTCTTTCCACTGTTTCCCCATCTATTTGCTATGAAATGATGGGACCAGATGCCATGATCTTAGTTTTCTGAATGTTGAGCTTTAAGCCAACTTTTTCACTCTCCTCTTTCACTTTCTTCAAGAGCCTCTTTAGTTCTTCTTCACTTTCTGCCATAAGGCTGGTGTCATCTCCATATGTGAGGTTATTGATATTTGTCCCAGCAATCTTGATTCCAGCTTGTGCTTCTTCCAGCCCAGCATTTCTCATGATGTACTC
Organism: Bos indicus x Bos taurus; assembly: GCF_003369695.1. Taxonomy (NCBI): domain Eukaryota; kingdom Metazoa; phylum Chordata; class Mammalia; order Artiodactyla; family Bovidae; genus Bos; species Bos indicus x Bos taurus. The sequence goes on from NC_040085.1 coordinate 17,325,645, forward strand.
TGCATAGAAGTTAAATAAGCAGGGTGACAATATACAGCCTTGAGGTACTCGTTTTCCTATTTGGAACCAGTCTGTTGTTCCATGTCCAGTTCTAACTGTTGCTTCCTGACGTGCATACAGGTTTCTCAAGAGGCAGGTCAGTTGGTCTGGTATTCCCATCTCTTTCAGAATTTTCCACAGTTTATTGTGATCTACACAGTCAAAGGCTTTGGCATAGTCAATAAAACAGAAATAGATGTTTTTCTGGAACTCTCTTGCTTTTTTGATGATCCAGTGGATGTTGGCAATTTGATCTCTGGTTCCTCTGCCTTTTCTAAAACCAGCTTGAACATCTGGAAGTTCATGTTTCATGTACTGCTAAACCCTGGCTTGGAGAATTTTAAGCATTACCTTACGAGCGTGTGAGATGAGTGCAATTGTGCGGTAGTTTGAGCATTCTTTGTCATTGCCTTTCTTTGGGATTGGAATGAAAACTGGCCTTTTCCAGTCCTGAGGCCACTGCTGAGTTTTCCAAATTTGCTGGCATATTGGGTGCAGCACTTTAGAAAGTACTTAAAAAAGATAAATTTCCTTCTATGTATTATTTTAGCTGTGCCTCATACATATGTTTGTGTTCTCTCTATATTTCTTTCAAATACTTTTTAATAGTCATTGTAATTGCTTATTAAACATGCATATGAGTTGTTTTAAATTTAGTGCCAAAATTCCAAATGTTTGGGAGTTTTTAGAGATTTATTTACACAATTGATTTTCTATATCAACTCCATTTTGGTGAAAGAATAAATTCTGTATAATTTCAATTTTCTTATATTAAGACTTTTTATGCACAAACAAACTGTATATGTCTGTGTGAATATTTCACCTGCACTTCAGGGTGTGTCTGGAGCCTCAGCTGCAGGTTTGGGTACAGGCTGCAGGTGTCTGGGGAGCTCTGTGTACTTGCTGCACAGAAGTAGGTGGCTGAGTATCCAGGCTGGGAAGTTGCGATGTGCAATGAGAGCTGTTTGGTACTCTTATTGAGGAAAACTGTGAGTCTTCCATCCTTCATTTCATTCACAACTGAACGTATGGCTATGAAGAATGCAGGGCCTTTACCAGGATATTGCCAGTACCATGGGAAGTAGTCAAATGCACTCTTCTCATAACTACAGCTCAGAATGGAAATCTCTCCTTCCTGGACTGTCGAAGGTTGAGGGCTCTGTTTCACCTGCTCTTGGTCACTTTTTTCCTTCTGTTGTCCACTCACCCCTGCTTAAAGAGATAAAAAGTCATTAGGTCCACAAACTGATATTTCCTTCTTAAAGTTTATATCTGCATGAATTTGTCCATACTCCAATTTTCTCATTCCCTCAAATTATGAGATATCCTAGGGTTTCTCCATCATAACTCACAGTCTACTTGAAGACACAGAATTAAGAATGATGCTTCCAATATCTTGTTCATTGTTCCCGGCACCAAAGTTCAATGACAGCTCAGGTTCTTCTTCTGGTCTACTCAGCCAGCTAGAACTCTGACTTAAGATTCACATGAGCTTTAATTCTTTCAAGAGGCCCCACCTTCTCACAAGTACTTTCAACTAAAGCTATTTTTTTCAAAGCAAGCACTTCTCAATTTTCTCTATCTTAAACTTGCTCAAAATTACTTTCATTGAAAAGCAGAAATCCCCTCCTTACACATGGAATATGATTAGTTTAGAATTTCTCTCCTCTATTCCTCATCTTCTTTTCCTTCACATTTCCAAGAAGGTTAAAAATCATGTAGCAGGACAACTTGATATCTTAACAGGGATGACATTATTTTACAATGGAGAAGAGAGGGGCTCCCATGAAATCACAAGATGAGCATTTCTCTTTTTTTTAATTACAAATACAAATTAAAGTTTATTGAAGATATCAGTTCAGTCACTCAGTCATCTCCATCTCATTGCAACCCCATGGACTGCAGCACACCAGTCCTCCCTGTCCATCACCAACTTCTGGAGTTCACTCAAACTCATGTCCATTGAGTCAGTGATACCATCCAACCACCTCATCCTCTGTTGTCTCCTTTTCCTCCTGCCTTCCGTCTTTCCCAGCATCAAATGAATCAGTTCTTTGCATCAGGTGACCAAAGTACTGGAGTTTCAGCTTCAACATCAGTCCTTCCAATGAATATTCAGGACTGATTTCCTTTAGAATGGACTGGTTGGATCTCCTTGAAGTCTAAGGGACTCTCAAGAGTCTTCTCCAACACCACAGTTCAAAAGCATCAATTCTTGGGTACTCAGCTTTCTTTATAGTCCAACTCTCACATCCATACATAACTACTGAAAAAATCATAGCCTTGGCTAGATGGACCTTTGTTGGCAAAGTAATGTCTCTGATTTTTAAAATTCTGTCTAGGTTGGTCATAACTTTTCTTCCAAGGAGTAAGCATCTTTTAATTTCATGGCTGCAGTCACCATCTGCAGTGATTGTGGAGCCCCAAAAAATAAAGTCTGACACTGTTTCCACTGTTTCCCCATCTATTTGTAAAGTTAAAATAAATAAGGAGCACATGTTTTTGAAGCCCAGAATTTTGTCTCTGTATTTGATGTCATCTCAAATTCAATCAAAGAAAATATCATTATAGTCCAACAGGAGAAATAATAAAAGTTCTCATTCCTCAGTCTAATCCCATCTACCCCATCATTCTAAGGGGAACTTTTATTGTTTGTTAGACTTCTGATGTTTTCTTTTTAATTTATTCATTCATGAATGCATCTGAATATATATTTAGTGAGTGCTGCTAAGTGACTCAGAGAAGGTAATGGCACCCCACTCCAGTACTCTTGCCTGGAAAATCCCATGGGCGGAGGCGCCTGGAGGCTGCAGTCCATGGGGTCGCGAAGAGTCGGACATGACTGAAATGACTTAGCAGCAGCAGCAGCAGCAGCTAAGTGGCTACTTAATATTCAATACTTGGATCTCAAGAAGGAAAGAGACAGTTCCCATCTTCAGTCAACTGAGGCCCAAGACTCAAGTACAATCAGGTAAAAGCTACTAAGGAGAAATGTGTATCTCTAAGATATGACAAAGAAAAAAGTAATAAACTCTGCCTCTTAACTCAGCCAGATAACAGTTTTAATGGAGGCGATACTTGAACTGGAACTTACACCACTACTACATTTCCCATAAAGATGGAGGACATGAACTCTAGGCACAGATTAACTAAGTGTGGTATATATTTATATTAGAGAAGCTAAATGTGGCCATATCCTTGAGGACAACATGTATCATTAAGAGAAGTGTTGATTTTCAAACCCATATTTTCCAACTATTAGACTACAATACATATAGATACTACCTAGGTAGAGGGATGAATAGATAGAATCATACATACATTCATACATGATTGATAGATGTAAATGGAACCATAATAGGAGATAATAATTTAGTAGGTTTTTAAAGGATCCTTTATGGCTATTTGAAGAATATGTGTTTGTGGGACAAGCATTACAGTAATCTCCGAAGCAGCATTGCCCCTTTGTGGCCATAGAAAGAAGTTACCCAGAAAAAGATGTATATAGCTTCTTAAAAATTCATGTTCATCACCTATGAACATCAATCAGAGCACTGAAATAAGTAAGCAAGTCTTCATCTTGAACCAGTGATTTCTTGAGACAGAAGGAGATTTTGCTTTTTTGAAATATTGACCCTCAGACTGAGTCACTGTAAGGAGCTGTCTTTCTTCCTGTAATGGCAACATCAAATCAAGAGAGCCCTTTATACTGAAGAGATCATGTCTTTAAATAGATTCTAAATTAATACTGCTTAATACACACTTAATACTGCTGTCTTTTTATTTTTTGTTTGCACACTGATGACGTGAGTTCAGCTTGTTTTTGTTTTTGCATTATTTATTGAATCTATTATTGAGACAGCAACTGTGCAGAAATATTTAAGACCCCAACAGAATGAAACAATAAGCAAGTGAACTAGAACTATTCTAAAAAGACACTTTGTAATCATACATCATGATTATCTAGGATTTATTCCAGGCATGCAAGGATGATTCAGTATCCTCAGATAAATCAATGTGATACACCGCAACAACAGAATGAAAGATAAAAACCACATAGTTACTTCAGCAGATGCAGAAAAAGCATTTGACAAAAGTCAATATCCACTCATGATAAAAGCTCTCAATAAACTTGATATGGGGAAAATGTACTTCAAAATAGTGAAGGTTATTTATGACAAACCAACAGCTAACATCACAATCAATTGTTTTAAAAAATGAAAGCTTTTTCTCTAAGAACTTAAACAAGACAAGTCTGCAAATCTCACCACTTTTCTTTAACATAATACTGGAAGTCCTAGCCATAGCAATCAGATATGAAAAAGAAAGAAAAGGCATCCAAATTTGAAGAAAGAAACTGCCACTATTTGCAAATGACATGATGTTGTGTATAGAAAATTGTAAGGTACTATCAAAAAGCTATTAGGATAAATAAATGAAAGTAAAGCTCAGTAAAGTTGCAGAGTATGAAATTAATATATAGAAATCTTTTGCATTTCTATATACTAATAATGAATTATAAGAAAAAGAATTTAAGAAAACATCCAATTTACAATTGAATCTAAGAGAATAAAATAATTAGCAATAATTTCAACAAAGGAATTGAAAGACCTGTACTTTGAGAACTTTAAGAATTGATAAAAATGATTTAAGACAATACAAATAAATAGAAAGATATCTCATGTTCATGGACTGGAAGAGTTAATATTGCTAAAATATCCATACACCCAAAGCAATCTACAGATTCAATGCAATCCTCATCAAATTACCCATGATATTTTTCATAGAATTAGAAAAAATAATCCTAAAATTTGTATGGAACTATAGAAGACCTCAACAGCCAAAGCAATTTTGAGAAAAAAGAGCAAAGTTGAAAATACTACACTCTCTGATATGAAAATATGCTACACAGTCATAGTAATCCAAAATTGTATGGTACTGGCACAAAAACAGACAAAGATAAATGGGACAAAATAGAACCAAAATAAACCCATGCACCTATGATCAATCAATCTATGACAAAAGGGGCAAGAATACACAGTGGGGGCAAAGAGAGATTCTTCAATAAGTAGGTTTTGAGCAAACTGAACAGCTACATATAAAAGAATGAAACTAGGAATTTTTCTCACAGCATGAATAAAAATAACTCAAAATGTTTTAAAGACTAAAATGTAAGAGCTGAAATCATAAAACTCCTAAAAGAAAATATAGACAGTATGCTTTGTGACATTCATCTTTATAATATTTTTTTTTTCTAATCAAACTAAACTCTTGCACAGAGAAGAAAACCATTAACACAAAGAAAAGGAAATCTGAAAGGGAAAAGATATTTGCAAACAACATGTTGACAAGGATTTAATATCCAAAATATATAAAGAACTTGTACATTTAATATCAAATACATAATCTTATTTTAAATTAGGCAGAGGACCTGTATAGGCATTTTACCAAAAAAGGTATACAGATGGCCAACAGGCACATGAAAAGATGCTCAATGTCTTTAGTCATCAGTAAAGTGCAAATCAGAACAACAAATGAGCAAATCACTTTACTAGGGCTGTCATCAAAAAGGCAAGAAATAACAAGGGTTGGTGAGGATGTGGAGAACAGGGAATCTTTGTGCACTGCTGGTAGTAATATAAGTTGGCAGCCTCTGTGGAAAGCAGTATGGAGATTCTCCCGCTCTGCCCTCCCTAGATTAAAAGTGGAATGATGCCTGCGACCTGGAGTCTTATCCTTCCTCAGATGCTCAGAAAGGAGGCAGAACCTTTGAGGGGGAGAGATAGCCACTGGGATCCTATCCAGTTTTGGTGGCTGTGGTGGGAAAGATAACAGCAAACTGACTGACAATTTTTTTACAAAAATTAAAACTAGAACTACTACATGATCCAGAACTTCCACTCCTGGGTATTTGTCCAAAGAGAACAAAAGAGCTAGTTCAAAAATAGATAGGCACCCCATTGCTCACAGAAACATTATTTACAATAGTCAAGATCTTGAAGACATCTCAGTGTTCATTTGTATCATAGACAAATGCATAAAGATGATCTAGATGAGAGATAGATCAATACAGTGGCAGATTCATTTTGATATATGGCAAAACCAATACAATATTGTAAAGTTAAATAAAATTAAATTAAAAAAATATATAGATATAAATAGTGAGATATTACCATAAAAAAGTAAAACCTTGCCATTTGGGACAAATGGATAGACCCAGAGGGTATTATACTTATTGAAACAAGTCAGAGTGAGACAAGTAAACTGTATGTTTTAATACATACATGTGGAATCTGAAAAAAAAAAAACCAAATATAACAAAACAGAAACAGACTCATAGACATAATGAAACAACTAGTGGTCACTGATGGGAGAGGAGTGTAGGTGCGAACCAGGTGAGAGGAATCAAGAGGCACACACTCTCAGGTATAAAATAAACAAATTGCAAGTTTGTAATGCACACCAAAGGAAATATGATCAATATTTTAAAGTAATTTTGTATGGTATGTAATTTATCAAAAATATCAAATGACTATGCTGTACATCGGAAACTAATATAGTATTGTAAGTCAACTATGTTTCAATTTTAAAAGTTTTAGATTAAAATGTGGCAAAGTAGACTTTGGGTGTGGAATTAGTTGAAGGATCTTGATATGAATTATTCCGGATTATCTGGGTAGGTCCTATACATAACCATGCATCCTTTGCTGACATAAAAAAAAAAAAAAGACTACCAGATATTTCTCTAGAAAGACGAGTTTATTTGGGATCAGCAAAGGATTGTAATTTGGGGTCAGCAACCATGGCAAGCCTCATGCAAGTCCCCACAGGACAAGAGAAAAGAAAAGGAAGTTGGGAGGGCTACTGTAAACAGACATTTACATATGTTTACTTTGGGATGTCCCTGGTGGTCCAGGGCTTAAGAATCTGCCTTCCAATGCAGGGGATGCGGTTCAATTCCTGGTAGGGACCTAAGATCCCACAAGCCGCCAGGCAACTAAGCCCATGTGCCATAACTAGAGAGCCCATGTGCTGCAACCACTGAGCCCATGCACTCTAGAGACAGTGCTCCACAGAGAAGCCCCTGCACACACACACACACACACACACACACACACACACAGAGTGAACAGAGTCCATGGTTTTTCACTGGCTCAGTGTTTGCCTGGAAAAGAGGTGGCATATTTCTTCAACCCTTTAATCCTGTTATCTTCACAGAGTATGAGAGCTCCCCTTGTCTCCCAACTCTATTTAAATGAGTTTCTGTTTATTTACTAATTTCCTACACCTTGGAAGCAGAAGAGTATTTGACTCCAGAAGAGAAAGGAGCTGAGGTGGTAGAAGTGAGAGGTTGCAGTGATTCAAGGAAGGGCTATGACCCAAGGAATCCAAGTGACCTCCAGAAGCTAGAAAAATGCAAGGAAATGGATTCTTCCTTAAAGCCTCTGCTACTGCTGCTGCTAAGTCACTTCAGTCGGGTCCGACTCTGAAGGAACCAACCAGCCAAGATCATGACTGTAACCAGTAAAATTGATTTCATACTTCTTCAACCCAGAATTATAAGAGAGAGAATTCATTTGTTTTAACTTATCAAGTTCATATTAAACATTGAGCAAACATTTTTTGTTTGCTTTTCACAGTAGTAGGATGGCATGTAAATATTTGCAGTTGTCTCGGAACACTTCATGGTGAGGCAGATGTGAACATTCTGGAGAAGCTGGATAACATCTTTATTGGAGTGATTTCATTTAATTCCTTTCACTTTTTAACATTTTTGAGTTCAGCAAGAATGCTCTGTCACTCAGTCATGTTCAACTCTTTGAGACCCCATGGACTGTTAGCCTGCCAGGCTCTTCTGTCCATGAGATTTCCCAGTATTTCCCAAGAATACTGGAATGGGTTACCATTTCCTCCTCCAGAGGATCTTCCCCACCCAGGGATCAAACCCATGTCTCCTGCGTCTCCTGCATCGGTAAGTAGATTCTTTATCACTGAGCCACCTGGGAAGATGTGGTTAAATATTTATTTTAATTCTATCCTCTTATCAACTACTCTGATGGTTCCCAGTTAGAAGTTTCTAGTGCAGAAGGAGACACAGATTGAGAAGGGAAGATAAAGACTAAAGTCCGTAATCTGTAGGGCCAAAAAGTATCTGTGGTTTAAACTGTACTGATGTAAGTGAGTAACGTTAAGCACTGCAAATGCCCTGTGGTGGCCTCATGGTGTGACTGTGGCTGGAGGAGGGGCTGAGCCCCGCGGAGGGTTTGTGTAGAGGCTGCAGGTGCCTGGGGAGCACTGTGCTGCACAGCACAGAAGTAAGTGCCTGAGTCTGTGGTCTGCAAAGAGGAAATGTGCAGTGAGCTGCGGCATTCTGTAGGGACTGTCGTGGTGTTTAATCTTCCATCTTGCTTTGTCCCTGAAGGAACGTAAAACAGGTGGATGAGGCGGCCCGCGGGATTCTGAAGATACCACTGCACACTGTCTGCGAAGGTGGAGAAGTTACACCGCAGAGTAGAGCTGGCTCCCTCCTGGAGACTCAGGGCTGGGGGACTCTGCACCACATCCATCCCTCTCACACTTGATGAGAAGGAGAGAAACAGTCACAGGTGAGGGTCACAGAGCTCCTGCAAAACCCGGAAAGTACACCCCCAACCCCATAAATGATAAGGATAGAAAGTCTGCAGGACTTGTCAGCTCCTCTCCCTCCTTCAACAAAAGAGAAGCTGCTCATTCCTTCAGATTCCCCTGTGGGGCAGCCCCAACTCACAGCAAACCTGGGCAAACAAAAGCCCCAGTACAGTGTCCACTAGCTTTTTCATGACTCTTTGCCTTGTTGCTGGAAAACATTCACAAAATACATAGCAAACCCAGGGTGGTGAGTGTCATGATTTGTCTGGATGTTTCAGCTCCTGCAGCCAATCAGCTTAGCCAACAAACCCTGCTCAGCTGACACTCTGTGACAGGAAGCCCCACCCTTTCATCTCAACTGAACTAAAAACAGATTAAAGAGGGGTGAGAGTGGAGGAAAAAGGTGACATTCAATGTTTTACACATAATTTTGAACTTGTGAAATGGACGTTCGTATTTTCTCCTGATATATATTAATAAATAAATCTTAGGCAATAAAAGTGGAAAAAAGTCAGAAAAAGCTGATACCTATACTTCAAAATTTTCCATCTAACCTTTTGTTTATGAGTTTGGTATGAGTCCCTGTTTGATCCAGGGGACTTTCCTGAGAGCTATGGTTAAAGATAATGACATAGATAAAGATAATAACAATCAATACAAATATAGATATTTTGCATTGTGGTCATAAATGTCTAGTGCTTGAATCAGGAATAAGGCAGAGCTATTAATTGAAAGGAATATTCATCCAAAAGCATGCTTCTTATATGCCGATAATGATTTAGCTTTCCTTCACACAAAATTATTCTCTATTATTACTAACCCCCATTTGAAAGAGTTTTCCAGGGGATGGAGCGGTAAAGAATATACTTGCCAATGCAGGGGACGAAACAGATGGGGGTTCGATCCCTGAGTTGGGAAGATCCCCTGGGAAACGACAACCAGCTCCAGTATTCTTGCTTGGAAAATCCCATGGCCGAGGAGCCTGGTGGGCTACAGTCCACAGGATGGCAAAGAGTAAGACCTGACTGAGCGACTGAGCACTTGAAAACTCAGGATGAGTTTCGGAGGCAGGAGGTAGATGGGCCCCTGGGCTAGACAGCTGGTATGTGTCAAGCAGAGTAAGATTCAAGCTTTGTTTTTCCTACACACTCCAAGCACTGAGGGAAGAACCAATTCTACCTGTTGGAACTGTTCCTTTGACTTGCTTTTCATTGCTTTTGTTATTATAATCATACATAATAGGCTGCCTCAGAGAATCAACCCCTCTGCCTGACTGCTAAAGTGCTTTTGTTCATGGCCTGTCCACCTGTGGATGGTAGGAAAGAAGAAATTAATACATCCCCTGCCTGAGGCTTGCCATTCTAGGAGATGTTTGCCAGATTAATTTTGCCTTTTTGTTTCCTCATCTTCCCCTTCCCTGTTCTGTAAAAGAACCTGGCATTCAGACCCAGACAAGATGATTATTTTGAGACATTAGTCTGCCATCTTCTTGGTCAGCCAGCTTTCCAAATAAAGTCCTTGCCCCAACACCTCGTCTCTCAGATTCATTAACCTGTCATGCTAATTAGACTCAGTAACGAAGACAGTTGGGTGTTAGTTCTAAAAGTCTTGTAGGTCTTCATAGAACTCTTCCACTTCAGCTTCTTCAGCATTACTGGTTGGGGAATAGACTTGAATTACTGTGATACTGAATAGTTTGCCTTGGAAATGAACAGATATCATTCTGTAGTTTTTGAGATTGCATCCAAGTACTGCATTTCGGACTCTTTTGTTGACCATGATGGCTACTCCATTTCTTCTAAGGCATTCCTGCCCACAGTAGTAGATATAATGGTCATCTGAGTTAAATTCACCCATTCCAGTCCATTTTAGTTCGCTGATTCCTAGAATGTCGACATTCACCCTTGCCATCTCCTGTTTGACCACTTCCAATTTGCCTTGATTCATGGACATAACATTCCAGGTTCCTATGCAGTATTGCTCTTTACAGCATCAGACCTTGCTCCTATCACCAGTCACATCCACAACTGGGTATTGTTTTTGCTTTGGCTCCATCCCTTCATTCTTTCTGGAGTTATTTCTCCACTGATCTCCAGCAGCATATTGGGCACCTACTGACCTGGGGAGTTCCTCTTTCAGTATCCTATCATTTTGCTTTTTCATACTGTTCATGGGGTTCTCAAGGCAAGAATACTGAAGTGGTTTGCCATTCCCTTCTCCAGTGGATCACATTCTGTCAGACCTCTCCAGCATGACCCGCCTGTCTTGGGTAGCCCCACACAGCATGGCTTAATTTCATTGAGTTAGACAAGGCTGTTCTCTGTGTGATTAGATTGACTAGTTTTCTGTGATTATGGTTTCAGTGCATCTGCCCTCTGATACCCTCTTGCAACACCTACCATCTTACTTGGGCTTCTCTTACCTTGGACTTTATTTTTGGGGGCTCCAAAATCACAGCAGGTGGTGATTGCAGCCATGACATTAAAAGACACTTACTCCTTGGAAGGAAAGTTATGACCAACCTAGATAGCATATTCAAAAGCAGAGACATTACTTAGCCAACAAAGGTCTGTCTAGTCAAGGCTATGGTTTTTCCAGTAGTCATGTATGGATGTGAGAGTTGGACTGTGAAAAAAGCTAAGCACCAAAGAATTGATGCTTTTAAACTGCAGTGTTGGAAAAGACTCTTGAGAGTCCCTTGGACTGAAAGGAGATCAGTTGGGGTGTTCTTTGGAAGGAATGATGCTAAAGCTGAAACTCCAGTACTTTGGCCACCTCATGCAAAGAGTTGACTCATTGGAAAAGACTCTAATGCTGGGACTGATTGGGGGCAGGAGGAGAAGGGGACGACAGAGGATGAAATGGCTGGATGGCATCACCGACTCGATGGACATGAGTTTGAGTTAACTTTGGGAGTTGGTGATGGACAAGGAGGCCTGGTGTGCTGCGGTCATGGGGTCACAAAGAGTCAGACACGACTTAGTGACTGAACTGAACTGAACTAAGACAATTAACAGCAAGAGCTGAGCTCTGCTAGAGTAAAAAAGTGAGGACTTCTGAGGTCAAGAGGTCAAGGAAAACTGCACAGGCACAGAAATACTCCATGGTGCTCAAAAAGGAGGTGGCATCACCTCATAACAGACAATGCCAAGCATCCCACAAAGCTCTGTGCTGGGATCCAGCACAAGATGCAAAAGATGCCCATGCATCTTTCCAGAGTGTCCTAAAACAGGTCTGATGTGGGAAAAGGAGAGAGATATCTGGCCAAAGATAAACAGAGACCCAGAAGAACTGCCCCATAAAGATGATTTAACCACCTCTTCACTGCACTCCTCGTCTTCCTCCTCATTAGGGAGGATGCCCTTGTGTCTCCTGCATTGGCAGGCAGATTCTTTACCACTGCACCACCTGGGAAGCTTATTACTGGGGACTGATAATAAAGGAAGCCTTTTATTGTTTCACACTATACTGTTTTTGGAAAGGTCACTGATATACATTCTTTAGTGCCAGCAGTAATTAGCTGCACCAGTCCTAAATGCTTAGTCAAAGAGTTGAAGTCCTTTAAGGAAAGAAGCCTCTAAGGATACTAGAAAAGTAGTCTGGAGATGATGCAGTTAGAAATAAGCCATTGTCCTGGGTTTTTTGTTTGCTTGAGAGATGAGATCAATATTGTAAAGCAAATTTTCTGACTTGTGTTATATCAACTCACATGGCCAATCTCAAACTATTATAACTCAGCCCATCACTATTCCAAATGACACCAGAGTAAGTAACTTTCTCCAGCTTGTTGAAAATTCTATGGCCTCATTTTCCTTAGAATTCTGATTCTGGAGGACAAAAATTCCAAATTTCAGAAAATAGGAGTCCTTTCTTTGTAAAATGATAAAGAAAAAAGAATAGAAAAAAAAAAAAGAAAGAAAAAATGAAGAAAAGAAAAATCTAAGATGCCCATGGGAACCAAACACTTCCAGGATTCTGTATTGTCTGTACTGTTTGCCTTCACAGAGCATGCCAACTTCCTAAATATAACAAAGACTGAGCTACAGTGTCCCAGGAGGTTTGTGTTCAGCCCCTCCTGCAGTCCCAGGCACTGTGTCACTCAGAGCACAGAAGTACTTGGCTGAGTCTTTCCAATGAGCTGGTATTTTCCTCAGGTGGAAGGACGTCTCACTGTTCCTAAATTCAGCCTCAAAACCTTTGATGCCTGAAACAACATTGTCTCCAGGCATGTACTTCAGGAGAAGCTGGAGTCCTTGATTGGGGTACTGCACGTACCAGAAGAGATACGGTGAAACAGAAGATGAGTAGTTGCACTTCAGCTGCAGACGGGCTCCTTCAGAGACAGCAATGTGGTCATCAGGCTGGGTCACTGACTGGGCTCCAGCTCCTGCTGAAACATCAATGCTGAATCAGTGAACTCAGCTAAAACAAAAAGTCTCTATTCAACACAGAGCAATATTCCACGTGTGGACAAAGGAGTAAAATGGAGTAGTACTCACTCAGAAACAGGAGCATCTCAAGCATCAAGGTGAACACCAAGGTCATAGTGGAGCAGTGAAGCGGCAGTGAGCTCCTTTCTAACAGGTTCCCCACAAATAAGTCTGAAGACTGGCTGACTTGAACCCAGGTTTCTCTGAATAAGAATGACAAAGGATTTATATTTCTTCTGATGGAGGTTGTAGGGAGGTTGTTAGGAAGAGAAGCTGTCTTAACAAAATGCTTTACATCTCACTGTGTAAAAAATGATCAGAATATCTCTTTAAACCATAGGGGTTTTGTGAGGTTCTTATGATCTTTTACAGAAAAGCAATTTCCAATTTAAGCAGCAGTGCCCTCCAGAGGCCAAATAGATAACTACGGAGAAGTTCACTGTTTTCATTAACACGCCCCACCTTTTTATTTCCCTTCTGTGGTTGAATTCCAAAGCATTATGATTATGTACAGAAGAGGATTTATATGTTGTCAGCCTTGAACTGTATTAAATTTGGCTTTTTTAAAAAACACAGAATTGTGATTTTAAAATTCCCTGTGTTACTGGGAACTCAGAGCACAGGGAACTATATTCAATATCCATGGGTAAACCATAATGGAAAAGAAAATAAAAAAGAAAGTCTATATATGTATAACTGAGTCACTTTGCTCTACAGAAGAAATTAGCATAACATTGTCAATCAGCTATACTTCAACTTTTAAGTGTTGGACACAAAATAATTTTTAGAATGAAACAAAATCACAATGTTACAATTTTTTTAGTTTTCAGATTTAACTATGAGTCAGAAGGAAATACCATTAATCCAGAAGACTTCACTAATAAAGGTGAAATTGAGACATTCTCAGATGAAGGAAAACTAAGAAAAGTGGTCACCAGAAGACCTATCCTAATAATGTCTAAAGGAAGCTCTATAAACAGAAATAAAATTATAAAAGAAGGAGTCTTGAAACAACAAGAAAGAATAAAGAATACAATAAGCAAAATTATGGATAAATACAATAGACTTTTCCTCTTGAATTTCCTCAATTATATTTGGTGAAAATACAGCATATTATATATATAATAATATAATTATATATCTGGTATAAATTATAACACTGTCTAATGAGGCTCTAAACATACATGGAGGAAATAATAAAGAAAATTATTTTATTTTATTTTATTTTTTTTTTGAGCTTTATAGATACATGTTTTGTTTTTTTTTTTTTCCTTGTTAATTTTCTGTTTAGTTGATCTATCCATAAGTGTGAGTGGGGTATTAAAGTCTCCCACTATTATTGTGTTATTGTTAATTTCTCCTTTCATACTTGTTAGGATTTGTCTTACATACTGCGGTGCTCCCATGTTGGGTGGATATATATTTATAATGTTATATCTTCTTCTTGGATTGATCCTTTGATCATTATGTAGTGACCTTCTTTGTCTCTTTTCACAAAAAAAAAAAAAAAAAGAAAATTATTTTAGAATCAGATCAGATCAGTCGCTCAGTCGTGTCCGACTCTTTGCGACCCCATGAATCGCAGCACACCAGGCCTCCCTGTCCATCACCAACTCCCGGAGTTCACTCAGACTCACGTCCATCGACTCAGTGATGCCATCCAGCCATCTCATCCTCTGTCATCTCCTTCTCCTCCTGCCCCCAATCCCTCCCAGCGTCAGAGTCTTTTCCATGCGAAGAGTCAACTCTTTGCACGAGGTGGCCAAAGTACTGGAGTTTCAGCTTTAGCATCATTCCTTCCAAAGAAATCCCAGGGCTGATCTCCTTCAGAATGGACTGGTTGGATCTCCTTGAAGTCCAAGGGACTCTCAAGAGTATTCTCCAACACCACACTTCAAAAGCATCAATTCTTCGGCGCTCAGCCTTCTTCACAGTCCAACTCTCACATCCATACATGACCACAGGAAAAACCATAGCCTTGACTAGATGGACCTTTGTTGGCAAAGTAATGTCTCTGCTTTTGAATATGCTATCTAGGTTGGTCATAGCTTTCCTTCCAAGGAGTAAGCGTCTTTTAATTTCATGGCTGCAGTCATCATCTGCAGTGATTTGGGAGCCCATAAAAATAAAGTCTGACACTTTATTTTTAAGGGTCTGACATGGGACCAGATGCCATGATCTTTGTTTTCTGAATGTTGAGCTTTAAGCCAACTTTCTCACTCTCCACTTTCACTTTCATCAAGATGCTTTTGAGTTCCTCTTCACTTTCTGCCATAAGGGTGGTATCATCTGCATATCTGAGGTTATTGATATTTCTCCCGGCAATCTTGATTCCAGCTTGTGTTTCTTCCAGTCCAGCGTTTCTCATGATGTACTCTGCATACAAGTTAAATAAACAGGGTTGCCGGGGACCAGCCCCAGCTGATCCAGGGTACTCGAAGGAGAGACGGCGTCGGCGAGGGTCAGGATACGATAGTTTCAATTAGATATTAATTAGAGATATAAAGAGTAATAGAATAAGGATAGCTCAGTAGGAAAATTCAGTGGAGAAAAGAGGCTGAGTAGCTTGGTTTACGCGGGGGACCAATAAAACTTCAAGACAAGAAGCTTGCACCACTTACGTAGGCCGCAGGCGTCCTTCCGTTCTCCCGAAGGAGAGGAGACACTGAGGCCTCCCCGGTCGGATCTTAGAAGCCCAGGCAAAATTAGTAAGCTTGGTGGGTTCCGCGCTCCAGATGGAGACTCAGCCAGAGGGAGAGAGAGACATGGGGAGACCAGTATTTTGAGAAACTGATCCCAATTCTTTATTTTCCAGAGTCTGTTTTTATACACTGAGATGTTATACAAAAGTCACGTGGGGACAGCAGTCCTGACTTTTATTAAAGTCAGGTGCTTCACACAAATGTATACAGAGGTCTTAGGGGTGTTACATCATCTTCTGGCCAGGGGGGCCTGCTGACAATTTACGACCCTCTCCTTGTGACAGCGGTCAGTCAATCAGGACACTTATTTCTCCAGGGCTGATTATTCTCAAAACAGACGCCACCCAAGTAAAGTTACACTCCTACAGGGTGAGGGTGTAGTGGGTTTTAGTTAAGGAAAGAATTTACTTAGCCTAAGGTCTAACGTGATTAATATCAAAGGTTAATACTTATTTCTTCTATATATTCATTAATGTGTGTAAGGGCAGGGGATGTGGAGACTTAGCAACAAACATTGGCTCAACAAATGAAAAACCCTTCACCAACACAATTTCTAATTAGCCCATTATACTTATACTAATAGTTTTCTAACTTTTCTAAGGAACCTGTTTTTAGAAGGTTTAAAGCATCTCGTGCCTCTCATGGTTGGGAGGCTGTGAGCAATCACATGTGGCCGGACGAGCCTGTCAGGCAGGCCAGAGAACCTTCAGAGGAGTTTGTAGGTTAAAACACTCTTGCCACACCCAAGAGTTTTTATTGACTGGAGCTCTAGGTTAACTCCTTCTCCGAAGGAGGTGGTGGGGGACAGCCCCCCGTAAAGTCAGAGGTGTAGGTAAGAGCACAAAGTAGTAAAGTAGGCAGGCTCTGGTTATGGGGTAGACGCTCGAGGATTTCCAGGGGGACTCCTGAGGCTCGATCCCGCCTTTGCGTATGTCGAGCCTCCTTCCTCATGACCTTTGCCATGGGCGGAGTACCTCACTCTGGCCCCCAACATCTCTCCCTTTTTTATTTCTTAAAGCAGCCAGATGCAGCTCAGTCGCGAGCCTCCGAATGCTCTGCCGAAGAATCCTGACAATACAAGGAAGAGTGATTATGAGAAGTAGGATTAGAGCACCAAAAACAACATAACCAGGGATATTAGACAGAATATTTTTTCCAGAAATAAAATTAGAGAAGGTGTGAAAAAAGTCATTAGCTGCTCCAGTGGCAGTAAAATCCAGTCGAGAGTGTTCCAAGGTCTGTATTTGATTATGAAGTTTCCCTAAGTCCAGGCCAATATCAGAACTGTTCCAAACACCTGAGATATGATTTTTAATCTTTTCCCATTCATAATCTGTCTCGTTTACTTTCAAAGATGTCACGCATATCCATCTGTAATCAGCGTGGCATGTCAAAGCCATCTTCACCTTCAAAGCCTGTAACTCAGTCCCAATATGCATAATTGCTTCTTCTAAGGCATCTACTCTCATCTCTAATTTCCTATCTATAGCTTCCTGAGTTGCTAGAGTTAAAGAAACATTTTTAGACATGGTATCAACATATTGCGCAGTATGCACTTGTTGAGTCAATGATATTGCTGCTGCAGTAACAGAACTAATTGCTGCTATTAAAGCTGATATTCCCAAAATAAGTAAGCCCACAAACCGTCGTGATCGCATTAAATCCTGTAGTTGTTGTAACACGGCGAGACCGTAATTGTCATACCAGTGGGAGGTCACTGTCACGGGTATCATGAGATAGGGTGGGCGTCGCAACACCACAAAAGAGCAAACATTATATTGAGGGGTCAAACAGGATGAAAGCATACATTGTTCACAAGTCACCACGTTAGGTCCACCTGAATAATTCATGCGTACATTAAGTTTGTTGGAGTCATTAGTAAAAAGGAAAACATAAGGTGAGGGTAAACACGCTAAAACAGAATAAGTGGAATCGTTATCTGGGCGAGATAAAGAAACGGGGGCAGTAGCAGCAAGGGCTCTCCAAATCTCAGGCTGCCAATAGGTTTTGCTTTTAGTTGTATAAGACAGCATGGGAGGAACAAATTGGTTAATGTGCCATCTAGTGGCTTGCGCAGGCCAAGGGAGAGGAATCCTATTCCAATTCTCGAATCTGCCTTTAAATGTTTTCTTGATCAATGGATCCTCACCCGGATTCGGGTTGCTCCAATCCTGAATAGTATAATTCCCACCGCCTGGTATTCTATAATTGATCCTTGAACTATAAGTACAAGTTGTCCAAGTCGGATACCCAGTACGGCCATCTATGGTCTTCCACACTTCATCTGAAGGAGCAACCTTATAACACTCTGGATAACCGGGAGGGGGTGTAAAACGCAGGGTCACATAAGGGTCACGGATCCCGGGCAAGCGGGCCACTAATACCCAAACTACCCGATGACGTAAAGACTGGGAATCTATTTTTGAGGAATCTGTTACAATTATTTTTGTAGAGGCCCCAATGCACCCTTCTTTAGTGGGTGTAATAAAACTCTTTGGATTATTGGGGAAGTTAAAGCAAACAGGAAGGTCGTCTATTAATCCCCTGAAGGTATAATTAAAATTAATAGGATATTTATCTTTGGTGTAAGAAGTATAGAATCCTCCCAAAAGCTGAGGTTGGTCTGTGTTGACCCGTATAGGCTCATTATTCCAGGAAACAACCTGGAAAGTTGGAGGATCTGGGAGATATGCCCAATACTTAGCTGGAATAGGAGAGGCGCTTACCTGGCAGGAAAGCAAGGCAAGCATGGCAATAAACATTTTCTCAGGAGAAGCTGGAGATCCCTGCGAGGAAGTCATTCCTCGTGCCTGGTGGCAAAGTGTTTTTATTTGTCCCCATGTGGGTATGGGGGCATTCCGGGTCGCCTGAGTTGGGCGGCCTGGGATGTTTCTGCGGCGCGGGGAATCAGGGGGAGTAGTGTCCCGTATGTGTAGTTGAGACATCTGTTTGGTGGGCGGATCCGTTCCTTGCTCATCCGAGGTCCCTGAAGTCAATTGTCTCGATGTCGGCGACATCTCCCGCGCTGGCGGAGGAAGCGGAGGCAGAGGGGGTCCCTTCCTCTTGCGGGGTCGTGGCAGCCGTGGAGTTCGGTATCCGAGGGGCTGAGACATGACGAATCAATCTGTCTGGAACCCAAATTGGAGAATCTGCGTCCTGTGGAAAAACACAAGCATATCCTCGACCGCTGGTTAACAATGGGTCGGGACCTTTCCATTGTCCGGAGAGGAGGTCCTTCCATTTGACTAATGGCTTTGCATTCAATTGCTCCGGGCACCAATGGCGAAGCATTGCAGTAGTTCCGGCCGAATCAGCATTTAAAATATTTATTACAAAAAGAGCATGTTGCAAGATTTGATGGGGAGAGCTATACTTAAACTCCCCTTCTTTTAATTTTTGAATTTGAAGCTTTAATGTTTGATGTGCTCTTTCCACAATGGCTTGTCCCTGGGGATTATAAGGGATGCCTGTATTGTGTTTAATTTGAAACTGTAAACAAAATTCCTGGAAAGACTTAGAAGTATAAGCAGGGGCATTATCAGTTTTCAAAGCCTTTGGCAGACCTAGATATGAAAAGCAAGTAAAGAGATGTTGTATAACGTCTTTAACTGCCTCTCCAGTACGAGCAGTTGCAATAATAACATGAGAAAAGGTATCTACAGTTACATGAACAAAGGAAAGTTTTCCAAATGAAGAGACATGAGTTACATCCATTTGCCAGAGCACGTTAGGTTTGAGACCGCGAGGGTTAACTCCCATAGGTAGACTATTATAAACAGTGGGGCAGTGTAAGCAAGAGCGCACAATCTCTCTAGCAGTTTCTCTGGGAATTTGGAATTGATATCTTAAGGCGGTAGCATTTTGATGATGAAGTGAGTGAGAGGCTCTGGCTTCCTCAATCACCGTAGCCACTGCATTTCTGGTTAACAAGTCAGCCAAGTCATTAAAGGCATTTAAAGGGCCAGGCAATCCGGAATGAGCCCGAATGTGTCCAATGAAAAATATTTTATTTCTTTTCCAAATTTGTTGCTGTAAATTACTTAACAAATGAAATATGGTAGTCTTATTTTCAGGCAAAACCGCAGTTTCAATGTGTGGAAACAACCTGACAATATACTGAGAATCAGAATAAAGGTTAAATTCTTCATCTGCAAACATAGCAAAAGCCTCTATGACTGCTGTTATTTCAGCTTTTTGAGCTGAAGTTTCCCGTGTTTCTAAAACCTTTTGGTGATTTTTAGTGACTATGGAGGCTTTACCGTTTGCTGACCCATCAGTAAAAACTATCTGAGCATTTGGAATAGGAGATTGTTTACATCTGACAGGGAAAATAACTGGATGTCTGGATATAAAATTCAGCAAAACATGCGAAGGTAAATGATGCAGAATTTGACCACAATAATTTCCTATGGCAATCTGCCAGTCCTCATCAAACATTAGAAGAGCATCAAGTTGTTCTTTATTATATGGAATTACAATTTCTGCTGGTTCTTTACCAAACATTTCAACGCTCCGCTTTCTCCCTTTTAATATCAACGTAGCTATCAGTCCTGGATAAGAAGCCACTACTTTTTTAGCTTGGGCGGGGAGATGGACCCATTCTAGGGGGCCGTTTTGCCACAAAACTCCCGTAGGTGCAGTTGGAGTAGCTAAGCAGAGTAATTGCCAGTTTGTCTGTAAATTAACTCTTTTTACATAGCTATCAGATAAAGCTGCTTCTACTTTGTCTAAAGCTTCTTGAGCTTCAGCAGTTAATTGTCTTTTTGAAGTTGGGTCAGGATCCCCACGTAAAATATTAAAGAGAGGCTTTAATTCAGCAGTGGTTAACTTCAAATAAGGCCGGATCCAATTAATATCGCCTAAAAGTTTTTGATAATCATTTAAAGTAACAAGGTGATCTTTTCTCAATTTTAAGGGGGCATGAGTTACAGTTTCTGAACTGATAACCCGTCCTAAGTAGGTTATGGGCGGATTGACTTGAATTTTCTCTGGGGCAATTTTTAAGCCTCTGTCTGTTAATGCCTGGGTCAAATCTTGGAGGACAGTTTGTAAATGAGCCCTATCAGGGTGGGCAATTAAGATGTCATCCATATAATGGATCATATAGACTTGTTCATATTTACTTCTAACATCTTCTAAAGCAGCACTAACAAACTTTTGACATAGGGTGGGGCTATTTTTCATTCCTTGAGGCAAAACCTTCCATTGAAACCGTAGATAAGGCTGTTTAAGATTTTCTGATGGAAGACTAAAGGCAAATCGCTTTTTATCCTCAGTATTTAAGGGAATGGTGAAAAAACAATCTTGTAAATCAATTACAATTACATTGTATCCCTCTGGAATGGCTACTGGGGAAGGGAGCCCAGGTTGTAGGGCCCCCATGTCCTCCATGGTGGCATTAATAGCTCTTAAATCTTGTAAAAGTCTCCATTTACCAGACTTTTTCTTAATAACAAAAATAGGAGTATTCCAGGGGCTATTGGAGGGCTCGACATGTCCCAAATCTAGTTGTTCAAAAATTAATGTTTTAGCTGCCAGAAGTTTTTCTTTAGTCAGAGGCCATTGTTCTACCCATACTGGGTCCTGAGATTTCCATGTAATGGGGTCGGCAGCAAAAACAATGGCCTCCATCAAAAATTTGGATACCCTAATCCAGCACGGAACTTTAGAGGAGCAGGGCAGATTGGCTCAGTTATTCCTGTCTGCTGTCTACCTAACCCTTTTGAGGGATCATAGCCCATTTGCAACATTTGAGAAGTTACTTTATCATCAGGGCTAAAAAGTAACATGCCCATTTGAGACAGCACATCCCTCCCCCACAGCGAGAAGGGCAGCGAAGGAATCACATACGGTTGAAATGTCCCACGGGTATCCTCAAATTGCCAGTTTAAAATTTTTGCACTTTGGGCTACTGCAGGAGCTCTCCCGATGCCCACTAAGTTATTTGCGGTAGTATGTGTGGGCCAGGAATTGGGCCAGTCTTTCCCAGAAATACAGGAAACATCTGCCCCTGTGTCTAATAGCCCTTCAATAGACTTGCCACTGACAAGAATAGATTTCATAGGACGCTTTTTAGTAATTTCTGTTACCCAAAAAGCCATATCACTAGACCCAAATCCTTTGTCCTGTCTTTCATTTTGGGTGGCTGTTTGCCCAATTGCAGTATGATAAGGCAAAAGTAAAAGTTGGGCTATTCTCTGTCCCTGATGTATTTGGAAAGTTTTAGTCGGGGGTGAAATCATTATTTGAATTTCTCCTGTATAATCTGAATCAATCACTCCAGGAATAACTGTAAGACCTTGCATAGCTAGGGAGCCTCTGCCTAGTATAATTCCTACCAGGCCAGTTGGTAATGGCCCTTTAATTCCTGTAGGAATTTTTATACTCGGGCTATCTGGAGTTAATATTGTTGAGGTGGTGGAACTGAGGTCCAGTCCTGCGCTGCCTGGGCTTGCTCTGATGAGCTCCGCGACGGAACGAAGGGAATGAATGGGTTTAGTGAGGCTGCCCCAATCGTTATCGGGGCCTGGGGCTGGCCCCTCAACCCGTTTCCCGAGTGCTGGTCGGGGCCTAAAAAGGTTCCATTTTTATGAGATCTTGACCTACAGTCCCTCGCCCAATGATATCCTCTCTGGCAGCGAGGGCAAAGAGACCTAGGATTCATGGGCAGGGGGGCAGGGTTCTGTGGAGCAAACATAGCCGGTAGGGCCGGATTAGGCAGATAAGAACCAGGTGTTTTTTGAGGGCAGTCACGAAAAGTGTGTCCTTCCTGGCCACAGGAAAAACAAGTTCTAGGGAATGCATTCCTGCCTTGGTTATTGGGATCACCTTGTGATGGCTTATTCTTGTTAGTAAAAAAAGATTGGACTGCCTGCTGATAAGAATTCCCTTTTATTGCTGCAGCTATAGCAACACCCTGTAGCATTGATGGTCCTACATCTGCACACTGTTTCATATAATCAATTAAAGATCCAGTTCTTCTAATAGGGCGCAGTATAGCCTGGCAGGTGGAATTAGCATTTTCAAAGGCCAAGTGTTTTGTTAATAATTTAGCTCCCTCAGAATCAGAAATTATTCTCTGGACAGCTTCTGAGAGTCGTGAGACAAAGTCTTCAAATGGTTCTTCTGACTTTTGTTTAATATCAGATAGAGCAGTACCTGATGCCTTACCATCAGGCAACGAACGCCAGGCAGTAAAGGCACAATCAGCCACCTGTTGTATAGCAGTTCTATCTAATTTCATCTGTTCGTCATACGAGGGGTAGTCGGTCTGACCAAGTAATATAGGTTCAGTGATATGTTTAAGGTCTGTATTTTGGTTAGAAAAAGCATATATACGAGCGAGATCATCATATTCAGATTTCCAAAGTATAAAATGTCCTCCGGACAGGCAGGCCCTAGCAATTGTTTTCCATTCTCGAGGTGTTAACCATTGGCCTGCTAAATTTTCTACTAGCTGCATCGTATACGGGGCTTTAGGCCCATATGAAATACACGCATTTTTAAGTTCTTTTACTAATTGAAAAGAAACAGGCTCCCAGTCGATAGCCTTTTGTTCCCCTTCATCATTGTCAAAAATCAAAGGGAAGCAAGCCTGAAGCTGGGGATCGAATTTCTCGCTAGGGGCAGAATAGGCCCGTCTCCGTGGGATCGATATTGGAAATTTCCCACTTCGATAAGGAGGTGGCGGCAATCTTGTGGGGTTAATAGGACCTGTACGGCTTGGTATGGGAGGTGGCAGCAGTGGCATAGGTTCCATATCCTCTGCTCTGTACTCTGGAGCTCTTTGAATTGTTTGGTATCCAGAGGTTATATATGGGTTAAATGGAAAAGTCTCTTGGGAATTTCTAGGGGCATACGGCCTGATAGGAGACGTTTCCCTTAAGCTCCTTGGAGCTGATGGCCTGACAGGGGAAGTTTCTCTTAGGCTTTTTGGGGCATCTTTGTTTAAAAGATGCCAATTTTCATCAGAGTGATATTTAGCTGTTATCTCGTCTAAATTCTCTTTTTCTTTCGGGGGAAGCTGATCCTGTTTCTCATCCCTATCTTTAAGTTGTTCCTGAGTAGTCATAGCTTCTAACATCTTTCTTAATTGCCGATAGTCAGGCAGGTCTTCGTTTTTCTCATTTTCCTCAGGTTTAACTACAGTTTCATCCTCATTTTCCTCTTTAAAAGTCACTCTTTTAGATTCAGAGGCAGGTTTAGCTACAGCATTTTCTTCACTATCCCCTTTAAGATGTACTTTTTCTGAATCTGGGGCAGGATCTAAGACATCTCTAATGATATTCCACAAGGAAAAGGCATCGTTAGGCACCTTTTCTGAGCCATGTTCAGCATGGTAAGTTTTTAGCTGTTTTCCTACTTTTTCCCAGACCTCTAAGTTGACAGAGCCTTCGTCTGGAAACCAGGGACAGTGCTCTTGTACAAATGAAAAAAATGATTGAATGGCAGATTTTTAAACTTTGATTCCTCTTTTACCTAATAACTGTAAAATTACTCCTATAAAGAGTTGTCTTTCATTTGATTCAGTATTACCCATGTCAGAAAATTAAGTATAGTAAAAGATTTTGCTTTAAGCTATCAAAAGATCAGGCTTTTCTTTGGCCTTTTAACTTCAGAAACTGTTTTCTCTAAGTCTAACTCTTTAACACTTTCAACACTTCCCACTCCTCTCGCCCTGTCTATCCTACAGGGGGGTCCGCGGCACCCTTGAGTGGGGTCCTAGCCGTCCCGAACACTGGAAGAACAATAGGGCTGATGGCCCAGATTGTCCCGGGGGGAGGAACAGTAGGCTGATGGCTCAAACTGTTCCGAGGGAGGAGCAGTAGGGCTGGTGACCCAAACTGCTCCGCGGGGGAACAAGAGGGCTGCTGACCCAGTTGTTCCGAGAACGGGGAGCAATAGAGCTGATGGCTCTGATTGCTTTGGGGAGCTTACCTTCGAAAGTCCCTGTCTCGGGCGCCACCTGCCGGGGACCAGCCCCAGCTGATCCAGGGTACTCGAAGGAGAGACGGCGTCGGCGAGGGTCAGGATACGATAGTTTCAATTAGATATTAATTAGAGATATAAAGAGTAATAGAATAAGGATAGCTCAGTAGGAAAATTCAGTGGAGAAAAGAGGCTGAGTAGCTTGGTTTACGCGGGGGACCAATAAAACTTCAAGACAAGAAGCTTGCACCACTTACGTAGGCCGCAGGCGTCCTTCCGTTCTCCCGAAGGAGAGGAGACACTGAGGCCTCCCCGGTCGGATCTTAGAAGCCCAGGCAAAATTAGTAAGCTTGGTGGGTTCCGCGCTCCAGATGGAGACTCAGCCAGAGGGAGAGAGAGACATGGGGAGACCAGTATTTTGAGAAACTGATCCCAATTCTTTATTTTCCAGAGTCTGTTTTTATACACTGAGATGTTATACAAAAGTCACGTGGGGACAGCAGTCCTGACTTTTATTAAAGTCAGGTGCTTCACACAAATGTATACAGAGGTCTTAGGGGTGTTACATCATCTTCTGGCCAGGGGGGCCTGCTGACAATTTACGACCCTCTCCTTGTGACAGCGGTCAGTCAATCAGGACACTTATTTCTCCAGGGCTGATTATTCTCAAAACAGACGCCACCCAAGTAAAGTTACACTCCTACAGGGTGAGGGTGTAGTGGGTTTTAGTTAAGGAAAGAATTTACTTAGCCTAAGGTCTAACGTGATTAATATCAAAGGTTAATACTTATTTCTTCTATATATTCATTAATGTGTGTAAGGGCAGGGGATGTGGAGACTTAGCAACAAACATTGGCTCAACAAATGAAAAACCCTTCACCAACACAATTTCTAATTAGCCCATTATACTTATACTAATAGTTTTCTAACTTTTCTAAGGAACCTGTTTTTAGAAGGTTTAAAGCATCTCGTGCCTCTCATGGTTGGGAGGCTGTGAGCAATCACATGTGGCCGGACGAGCCTGTCAGGCAGGCCAGAGAACCTTCAGAGGAGTTTGTAGGTTAAAACACTCTTGCCACACCCAAGAGTTTTTATTGACTGGAGCTCTAGGTTAACTCCTTCTCCGAAGGAGGTGGTGGGGGACAGCCCCCCGTAAAGTCAGAGGTGTAGGTAAGAGCACAAAGTAGTAAAGTAGGCAGGCTCTGGTTATGGGGTAGACGCTCGAGGATTTCCAGGGGGACTCCTGAGGCTCGATCCCGCCTTTGCGTATGTCGAGCCTCCTTCCTCATGACCTTTGCCATGGGCGGAGTACCTCACTCTGGCCCCCAACACAGGGTGACAATATACAGTTTGAATAGGGAAATGGGAACTCTTTCTGAGCTCAGGAAGAAAGAATAAAAACCATGATTAAGGTTGCACAGGAGAGAATAAATACCCTGGTGACCCACATGTAAAACAGACTGTAAACAAGAGAGTGAGATTTGAGGTTAATGGAGGGTCATCTGGCCCAGGCCACCGTGTGTCACAAGGCCGAGTGGGCATTAACAAGCGCTGTCCACCCGGGGGTGAGGGTCAGGGATGGGAGGGTGGGAGGCGTTGCTGCAGCAGACTGGCCTGGGCCTCAGCAGGACAGAACATAAGCTGCTGCTGAAGTGGGGTGGGACAGGGAGCCAGCCCTGGCTTGGGCCTGCAGAGAGAAGGGAGGCAGCAGGAATCAGGCCGCTGGGACAGTGTTTGTCGTACAGGGAGGGCAGCAGCAGACACTTGACACTTGACAAATTCCTTTTCCTATTTGGAACCAGTCTGTTGTTCCATGTCCAGTTCTAACTGTTGCTTCCTGACCTGCATACGTGTGTCTATTCTTTTTCAAATTCTTTTCCCATTTAGTTTGTAAAACTATTATTTAAGTTGAAGTTGATGAAAATCTAATGATCAAAGTATTCATAGTATAATTTTAGATCATTTTATCAGATTAAAAAAATTAATTTATTTATTTTAATTGGAGGATAATTATTTTACAATATTGTTACGGTTTTTGCCATACATCAACATGAATCAGCCACAGGTATACCTGGGTCCCCACCATCCTGAGCACCCCTCCCACCTCCCCTGCCACCCTATCCCTCCGGGTTGTCCCAGAGCATGGGCTTCGGGGGCCCTGTTCATGCATGGAACTTGCACTGGTCATCTATGTTACCTATGGTAATGTACATGTTTCAGTGCTATTCTCTCAAATCATCCTACCCTTGCTAATTGCCTCTGTCTGGAAGGAAAGTCAACGTAGAAAACCCCTTAATGGAAAAAGTTTCCTCAGCGCCAAGACAGGACGTGGTTGGAGCCCCATCTGCAGTTTCAGTACTGGGAACAGGTTCCCTCTGAGCACTGTGCCTCACAGCACAGAGGTAGGTGGTCGAGTCACTGTGCTGAGAAGTTGCAATGTATAAAGCACTGTGTCTTGAAGATTTATCCAACGAGACTGTAATTCTTCCACTTGCTTGCTCTTTCTGATTCGCCTGAACTGACAGTAGAGATGTGAGCCCTTTCCCGGGATCCTGCCGGAACCACTGAAGAAAGTACAGAGCGCTGTCAGTGTAACTGCAGTTGAGAACCACGCTGTCTCCCTCTCTCACGTTCAGAACTTCAGGACTCTGACTCACGTCCTGTTTACTGCTCACCCCTGTTCAGAAAGAGAAAACAGACAGGCTGGTTAGTGGCTGATTATTCTTTGAAAACTAATTTTAAGTTTACTTTTTCGCTGTCTACAGGAACTCCCAGAAACCATGCAGGTACAACTCCCAGACTTCCTCTCTTCCCTGGGGAGGAATATCTGGTAGTTGCCCATTCTTTGCCCATTTCCAAATCCCTCTAACTCACAGTCTAGTTGTAACCAAAGGATGAGCAGGCTTAGGGATTTGTCCATTCCTTCTGTTATGTAGACTCACTGAGAACTGAGTTCTTGTGTCTGTAAAATGTTCAAGGACTCACAGGATAAAAGATCTACTTTGCTGCCTCTTGTTTTCAAAACTTTCTACAGGAAACACAGCGTCAGCCCAGCCAATCAGAGCAAGCCACATAGGCATGGAGGAGGCCGGCGCCAGAAGCCCATCTGCCAAGAGTGGGAGGTTGCAATGGAAACACCACCATCTCAGGACCAAGCCCAGCCTTGCCAGACAAATGGTTATCTCTTTCCCTCCTCTTTCCCTCCTCCTAGGGAAAACAATTTTTAACACATCAGATTTGTAGAATGTGGTTAAGTATGTACATAGAGGGGCTTCTGCGATGGCTCAAACAGTAAAGAATCTGCCTGCAATTCAGGAGACCGAAGTTCGATCTCTGGGTGGGGAAGATCCCCTGGAGATAGGAATGACAACCCACTCCAGTATTCTTTCCTGGAAAATTCCATGGACAAAGGAGCCTGGTGGGCTACAGTCCATGGGGTGGCAAAGACTCACACACTAATGAGTAACTAATACACACAAGTACCTAGAGAGAAATGTAAGCGTAGGTACAGGGAGGGAGAAGAGAGGGGGGTTCGGGATGGGAAATATGTGTATACTTGTGGCTGATTCATGTTGATGTATGGCAAAACCAATACAACATTGTAAAGTAATTAACCTCCAATTAAAATAAATAAATTTATATTTTTTTAAAAAAGAAAAAAATTACACAGTAAAAAAAAGTAAGTTTGCAATTTGAAGTACAAAAAAAAAAAAAAAGAAGAAGAAGAAGAAAAGAAAAGAAGAAATCATAGGTTTTACTGCACAGCTGTAGCTGAACCTCTTCAGATTCCTGTAACTGCTCCCTCCTCTTGCCACTTCAGTTCTTAAGAATTATTTTCTTTAATTCACACTTTCTTGAAAATCCCTTTCTATCATTTCTCAGCCATCAAGTTGCAAAAAGAGTTAAGAATCATAATATTCACATTCAATGTGTGTGATAAATCAGGAAATGGGCACTTTCACATCCTATAACTGAAGCACAATAAACTGTTGGAAATTCTGAAAGAGATGGAAATACCAGACCACCTGACCTGCCTCTTGAGAAACCTATATGCAGGTCAGGAAGCAACAGTTAGAACTGGACATGAAACAACAGACTGGTTCCAAATAGGAAAAGGAGTAAATCAAGGCCACATATTGTCACCCTGCTTATTTAACTTATGTACAGAGTATATCATGAGAAACGCTGGGCTAGAGGAAGCACAGCTGGAATCAAGATTGCCGGGAGAAATATCAATAACCTCAGATATGCAGATGACACCACCCTTATGGCAGAAAGTGGAGAAGAACTAAAGAGCCTCTTGATGAAAATGAAAGTGGAGAGTGAAAAAGTTGGCTTAAAACTCAACATTCAGAAAACTGAGATCATGGCATCCTGTCCCATCATTTCATGGGAAATAGATGGGGAAACAGTGGAAACAGTGTCAGACTTTATTTTTCTGGGCTCCAAAATCACTGCAGATGGTGATTTCAGCCATGAAATTAAAAGATGCTTGCTCCTTAGAAGGAAAGTTATGACCAACATAGACAGCATATTAAAAAGCAGAGACATTACTTTGCCAACAAAGGTCCATCTAGTCAAGGCTATGGTTTTTTCCTGTGGTCATGTATGGATGTGAATGTTGGACTATAAAGAAAGCTGAACGCAGAAGAATTGATGCTTTTGAACTGTGGTGTTGGTAAAGACTCTTGAGAGTCCCTTGGACTGCAAGGAGATCCAACCAGTCCATCCTAAGGGAGATCATTCCTGGGTGTTCATTGGAAGGACTGATGTTGAAGCTGAAACTCCAATACTTTGGCCACCTGATGCAAAGAGCTGACTCATTTGAAAAGACCCTGATGCTGGGAAAGATTGAGGGCAGGAGGAGAAGGGGACAACAGAGGATAAGATGGTTGGATGGCATCACCAACACAATGGACATGCGTTTGGATGGACTCCGGGAGTTGGTGATGGACAGGGAGCCCTGGCGTACTGCAGTTCATGGGGTCGCAAAGAGTTGGACATGACTGAGCAACTGAACTGAAGTATAAGCTAAATAAGATTCATAGGTGTTATTTACATATCACTGGCCAGAAATTTCACTTGTCTGAGAATTTTTTAAGAAATAGCCTAATAAATACATTATGAAATTGCATATTGTATGCAGCAAGGATATTTAAATATCCTTCAATACAAATATTCAATACATGATGATAGACTGGCCCCAGTGGGCAGTGGTGGGGCTGAGGACACAGAGGAGGAAGGGATGGATTCCAACAGAGGGACCAGACTTTTGCCAGCTGTGGATATGAGGACAAGAAGGCACTGCCCAGGGACAGAGCTGCCGTTGGCTGACATGGGGCAGGCAGAGGCAGAAAAGGCTTGGGGCCAGTCAGAGGCTGGATTTGGGCGATGCCAAGGGAGAGGGGCCCGTGAGAGTCCACGTGGAGTGTGAGGGAGGCAGCTGGGAAGGTACAAGAGACTGGTGTTCAGGACTGCCCTCTGGGCAGGGTTATGAACTGGGGATTCATTGCTTTGTGGTGGTGTTCCAGGTCTAGAGGGGGCAAGATACTGTATAGTTGTCAAAAGAGTAAGTAGACTTATTTCTGACTTGCAAAGATTTTGGGGGCTTATCCAAACTGGTTATTTAAATTTTAAATTAATTCTTGTTGGAGTATAGCTGATTTACAATGTTACTTTCTGCTGTACAGCAGAAATACTTTCAAACTGTTTAACTCTGGAGTTTTTATTTTTTTTTAATTCTCATTTTATGTTGCCTGCAGCATTTATCTCAGAAATCCCTTCATCTTTAAACATGTTTAAGGCTCAGTTTCCTTACCTGAGGATAGATTAATATTACTTTATGGGTTTTAGATTACAGACGGAGTATCTAAAGTGCTGAGCAATGGACTTGGCATATGGTAGTGGTTCAATAAATGATAATAAAGACTCTGATGTTGAAGATGAGAATGACAAAAAGACAGGTAGAAATAAGAATCTCATGATAATTCTCTGATCTATTTCACTGAAGACATTGGGCAGACTATACAGCTATAAACCCAAAAGATTAAAATTGAACAAAACCAGATGGTATGGATAAGAATACCTGTGTCTCTCTCCATGAATCAGGAAGCTTCCACTTCTTCTTCCCTTCTTTGTAAACCTTATCTCTTCTTCTACCCACAAAGGAAGAGTGAGGAGGGCTGATTCTGTCATTCAGAGTCCATTTATGAGTAGGATATTGAAAAAAAAGTGAAAATGCTAGTCGTTCATTCATGTCAACTCTTTGTGACTCCATGGCCAGCATCCTGCCAGGTTCCTCTGTCTATGGAATTCTCCAAGCAAGCATACTAGAGTGGGTAGCCAATCCCTTCTCCAGGGGATCTTCTTGACCCAGGGATTGAACCCGTGTCTCCTGCACTGCAGGAGGATTCTTTACCATCTGAGCCACCAGAGAAGCCCAGGAGATCAGTTCTCAGTCTAACTTAAAACATAGGACTCCAGAGTCCACTTATTCTGCTTATAGCTCCTGCATTTTGAAGTCTTTGCCTACTTGTGATAATGCATTTCTATAGAGGGCTAATTTAGTGCCCTGGGAATGGCTGCCTCTTCTTTCTCTTTCAGCCCAGATGCCTGAAAAGTAAATCAACTCTTGGCCAATTTGAGGTGTGTCCTATCGTTCCACCTCATCCTTATAGGAATTCTGAACTTGCTATTCTGGATTCAGAAGAAAGTAAGAAATTCTACTTAGGCATGAACCTCAAACCCACCTTTCCTAGAGGTAATCAGAGGACCAGTGATGTTAGGTCCTGGAGGAAATTAGGTCCAGGGGTCAGCTAAAAGTCCTTCTTCACTTTCTGTTTGTATTAAGCCTATATATACAGCATCTTCAGGAATCTTCCCAGTGGTGAGCAGGGCAGGATTTGGCCATTCTTAGGTCCCTGACAATATCTCCATTGGATACTAAATCCCCACTTCAAATGGAAATATTTTAGTTGAATAATAATGAGTATATGACATATCAAAAGATGCAGCAAAAGCAGTACAGAAAGTCCCTGACTTATGGCTTTCCAACTTTACAATGGTACAAAAATAATATGGATTCAGTAGAAACTGCACTTCTAATTTTGAATTTTGATCTTTTCATGGGCTAGTATGATGCTGTCTTTTATTGCTGAACATCAGCAGCAACTTGCAGCTCCCAGTCAGTGACTCGATCACAAAGGTAAACAAGCAACACACAACCATCCTGAACCTAGACAGCCACTCAGCTCTTCATCTTCAGCACAGTGCCAAATAAATTACACATGGTAGCCAGCATCAAATTATAAGATAGGCTTTCTATTAGATAATTTTGCCCAACTGTTGGCTAATATAAGTGTTCCGAACATGTTTAAGGTAGGCTAGGCTGAGTTATGATGTTCAGAGTTCAGGTATATTAAATGAACTTTTGACTAAAGATATTATCAGCTTATGATCAGTTTTTGGCACATAACACCATTGTAAGTCAAGGAATATTTGTAATCAGAGACAAATTTATTAATTTAAATTATATTTGTCAGGAAAGAAGAAATGTTGAGAATTAACAGGCAAAGTTGCAACTAAAAGAACTAGAAAAAGTAGCAAGTTAAAATCAAAGAAAGTAATGGTAGCAAATAATAAAACATGAGCAGAAAAAAACAGTTTATCAACCATCATAAGAGAAAAATAAATATATAAATAACCCTTTATCTGTTAGACTAACTGAATCCATAATAAGGGTTATTAAGTTTCTCCCATAAGGCTATGCTTACATGACCTCACTATAGTGAACTTTCTGAAAATTGTTTCTAAATTAATTCTAAATTAAAAACCCTACACAAAGTCTTATATAGGTAGAAAAGAAGCTTTAAATTGCAAGTTACCTAATGAATCATTACAATCTTGATACCAAAATCTGACATTAACATGGAAAAGAAAAAGTTGAATACTAGTATCATTCAGGAAAATGGGGGGAAGTGCTCAATAAAATAATAGCAAATCAATGTTTCATTATGTAAAACGGACAAAACAACATTCCTAAGAGCACTTAACTCTAGAAGTGAAAGTTGGTTTCACATTTAAAAATCAATTTAAATAAATAAAGAATATTTATCAAAAACGCTATAATTAATAGTCACAGTGAAATAGTGAATGCTTTACCTCTGAGTTTGGGAATAAGAATTCTATTCAACATTTTATAGGTGATCTTAGCCAGTTAAGTAGGACTTGCTGCATCATTTGTGGGGTGCAGTTGAAATGAAAATGCAGAAAGCCAAGTGGGCTGGGGAGTCATCTCGTAGGACCACTGCCCAGACCTCAGACCTACTGAAGAGCTTTCAGTCGGTGAACACACAGAGGTGCTGGGTGAGTGGTCCCTGGAGAGGACACGGAAGCTCTACAGTTCCACTCACAAACCTGACCCTACACGCCTCTGCCATCTGGATATTCACCTGTATCCTTTATCATAGCCTTTTATAACAAACAGGTGAAAATAAGTGGAATATTTCTCCTAGTTCTGTGAGTCACTCTAGTGAATTAATTGAGCCCAAGGTTTTGTTTTGTTTTATCTTGATTTGGGAATCTTCTATCTACAGTCTTTTGTTCAGAAGCACAGTTGATCCCTTGGGCTTGTGACTGTCATGCTTTTTTCAAGTAGAAAGTGTCAGAACTGACTAGAATGATAGGATACTCGGGTGGGATTGCAGAGAATTGCTTGGTGTGGGAAAATACACATTTGTTGACCAGAAATGTTTTGTGCAAGTAGTAAAGGAGACTCATAGGAAAAAAGGACATAATAGGGCAGAACTGAATTTTTCCCTACACAAGAAGGAAAAAAAAAATGTTTTTTTTCCCCTCACACACAGCTTTTTTCACAATAGCACAAAAGTGTAATCAATCCAAACAACCCAAATATCTACTTTTGGGAGGATGGATAATTAAATTGTTAGATATTCATATAGAGGAACTCTACACATCAATTAAAAAAAGAACAAATAAGACATAAGCAAAGTGACACCAATGAATTGCAAAGATATTATTTTGAGTGAGGACAACCAGATATAATATATACTATGCATGTAGATATTAACAAGTGTAAAATTTCATTGAGTTCTAAGCTTCAGTTTTGTACACTTTATTATATGTATTGTAAGAGTTGGATTGTGAAGAAAGCTGAGCGCCAAAGAATTGATGCTTTTGAACTGTGGTGTTGGAGAAGACTCTTGAGAGTCACTTGGACTGCAAGGACGTCCAACCAGTCCATTCTAAAGGAGATCAGCCCTGGGTGTTCTTTGGAAGGAATGATGCTAAAGCTGAAACTCCAGTACTTTGGCCACCCCATGCGAAGAGTTGACTCATTGGAAAAGACTCTGATGCTGGGAGGGGTTGGGGGCAGGAGGAAAAGGGGACGACAGAGGATGAGATGGCTGGATGGCATCACCAGCTCAATAGACATGAGTTTGAGTGAACTCCGGGAGTTGGTGATGGACAGGGAGGCCTGGCATGCTGTGATTCATGGTGTTGCAAAGAGTTGGACAAAACTGAGTGACTGAATTGAACTGAACTGAACCTCAGTTACAGAGAGAAAGAGAAGAGAAAGCCAAGAATCATTTTTAACGTTGAGATAAATGTCAGTGTCATCACCTGAGGAGGCAAAAATAAACTATGTAGAAGAGTGGGAAGAAAAAGAGAGCACTATTTGATTTTGTAAATAAATGAGAGTATTATTTTGATTAAACAAAAAGAAATTTTATTTTTAAAAAGGATGAGAAAGTGAGAATCTCAGATGAGACAAGGTTGAAAAATAATCATTGGCTTTATCACCACCAAAGCCAATGGTTTAAGTGAGAGCATCTCTCAGAGTAATGCTCACAGAAGTCAGGTTCAAGGAGGGGAGGACTGGACTTGAAGAAATGGAGACAGTAAGTCTATACAGTCAGCTAATTTGATTATTAAGGAGAAGACAAATGTAGTAATAGGGCTGGTGGAGATATGACCTTCAAGAATATATTAAAATGGGAAGATTCTCTTACACACATGTGGCCAGATTATCATAAGAGAATGCAAAAAAACTTATTTCAGGGAAGAAGGTAAATTCCTGTGGCGTCTTTTCAAGGGGCCCAAGACTGGAAACCAAGACTCCATACCACCACTATCCCTTTTGAATCTATACGAGGGAAGCTCTGGGCTGTTTAAAAGAGCAGACTGATCCATGGACACACAGGGGGCACTGTCTAGGATCCTGGACAGAATGCCCAGTAATCTCTGCTGTCTGGCTGCGTCACAAGAGTTCGTTCTCCATAGGACCACTTGGGAAGAGGCTCTGGGTGCTCAGGAGGAAGGAAAACAGCAAAGATGCCCTTATTCTAGAGCCCCAGCTTCAGGGTTTGGGTACAGTCTGCAGGTGCCTGGGGGGCATTGTGTCTGCACAGCGCAGAGGTAAGTGGCTGAGTCTTCGGGTTTTGGGGCTTCGATGTGCAGAGAACTTCCTATCTTTAACAAGGTGGCTCTCAGTCTTTCTTTCTGCTTTTCATCCCCAACTGAGTAAAGAAGGAAGAGGAGTTCAGGGCCCTTCCCGGGATCTTGTCTGTACCACTGTAGCCCTCTAAAACTGCTGTAGCTGCAGTTGAGACTGAGACTGTCCCCCTCCTGGATTCTCAGGGTCTGAGGACTCTGCTCCACTTGGTCTTCACCACTCAACCCTGTTCAGGAAAACAAAATCAGAAACAACACAAAGCTTTCAGTTCAGCAGTACTTAAAAATTCCAACACAAAGCCTGGGATAAGCAGTGTCTAAACTCCTCTCTCTCTCCTCCCCATCTTTGGGAAAATGTGCCCATAGGGCCTCATCTCTTAACCTGCAACTTACATCCAAGCTGAAGCCACAAGACTATGAATGCACATTCCAGCATGTTCTCCATCCTGCCATCTCACTCTTGATTCAATCTTAATGATTCCACATCTTCTCCCCTGAAGAGCTGCTCCTGTGTCTTAGTTCTTCTCTAACGCAGAGGAGAGCCTTTCTGTTCCGGGCTCAGCCAGTCACGAGCAAATCCTCTAGTAGCTGTCATGCTTTTGACTTTTAAGGCACTGGAAAAATGAAAGGAATGGAATCACTGCCACCTGGTGGCCACAAACACAAACATCTCTCAGGACCAACTATGCCACCCACAAAGACAAATATTGAGGGAAGGACATCTTTTATGTTGGTGGCCACAGTACATAGGAGGTCTAACACAGTAATCAGAAAAGCCTTCTCTGCCTGCAATTTTAATCATGTCATTGTTCCTTGAATGTACTTTAAAGCTAAACTGCTACCAAGGGTTATAGGAGTTGAGCCCAAGCATCACTGTAATGGGGCTTACCAGGTGGCACTACTGGTAAAGAACCATCTGCCAGTGCAAGAGGTGCAAGAGACATGGGTTCAGTCCCTGGGTCGGGAAGGTCCCCTGGAGGAGGGCATGGCAGCCCACTCCCATATTCTTGCCTGGAGAATCCCATGGACAGAGAGCTTGGCAGGCTACAGTCCATGGGGTCGCACAGAATCGGACACGACTGAAGGGACTCAGTAGCAGTGGCATTGGTGTAATGGATTGTGTTTCCCTCTACAGTACACAAGAATCTCAGCAGGTGAGACCTTAAAAAGACTAGAGTGCTGAGAGAAGCAGAGGGATACAATAGTTGTGCATCTGACTGGAAACCTCTTTGACAGAGAATTGGGAATATAAATTAAGAAATCTATTTCTTCAAATAATTTTATGCCTGGCTTCAGGGACCAAGCATAACTAAAACTCAGGGTCAAGAACTCAATAGATATTAGGAGGACAGAACGGGCTACCATGCAGAAGGAAAGAAGAGCTCTCCAATATAGACATCAGACAGGTCAGAAAGTCACAGGGCAGAGTGGGCAGCAGAAGATAAGTACAGCAAAACTAGCATTTCTCAATGTGCCTGGTTCTATGACACTCCGTTGGATTTTGTCACTGAACGTGTGTCTCTGTTGTGGAGTTGACCACCATTTTTAGGAGCTTTCTTAAGACTTGTCTGAATGGCACACTCTGCCCCAACCCCATTAGCTTCAATGTGGAAAAAGAGCATCAGCTCTCAGCTGCACTGTTTTGATGTCACCTTATCCTTTACCCACTCAGTGACAAGAAAGAATAAGCAGCACAGAAGTTCTTACACTAACAGTGTTTGGAGTTTGTTGTTCTTAGACTTTTTATTTGAAAATTTGGTAATTTCTCAGTGATTTAAAAGTCACTGAACTAACTTATATCCATTGTAGCATCCTTTGATTTAATTCATTTTAACCACACTTAGCAAGCTCTCTTACAATCATATTTAGAAGGTAGCTTTTCTTTGCTCCTGAATGTGTATCTCAGAAAGAAGATAAGAAAGATAACTGCAAGATAAATGCAGGAGCTCTTTGTAGAATAGACACTAAATGAATCCAGGAGCTGGATGAGGAATGTGTAACGAAGCTCAAGAGATGATTTACAGTTTGAACTTTATGAAAATTGCATGTCATTTTTAAAATACTTTTAATTTGAAATCACTATAGATTCATGGAAGTTTCCAAAAATGTACAAGGAGGCTCTGTGTACTCTTTACCCGGTCTCCTCCATGGTGTCTACACCAGGAAATTAACATTAGTAAAATCCACAGGTTTCAATTTTAGATTTCCCCAGTTTTGCATGTAGTCATGTGTGTGTGTGTGTGTGTGTGTGCTTGTGTGTCACTCTATTCAATGTTACACACCTACAGATTCCTGTATTCATGTATATCACATGTATAGGTTCATCACCACAATCAAGATGCACAACTGTTTCATCATAACAAGGTTTCCCTAGGCCATGCACACCTTTGTAGCCACACTGACCCCTTTCCCTAATCATTAATCCCAGACAATCACTAATCTGTTCTTCATCCATACAATTTTGTTGTTTAGTAATGTCATAGAGTGGCTTCCCTGGTAGCTCAATGGTAAAAGAATCTGCCTGCCAATGTGGGAAATGCAGGCTTACTCCTTGGGTCAGGAAGAGCCTCTGAAGAAGGAAATGGCAACCCACTCCAGTATTCTTGCCTGGGAAATCTCTTGGAGAGAGGAGCCCGGCGGGAGTCCATGGGATTGCAAAGAGTCAGGCATGACTTATCAACTAACCAGCACCGATGCCCTAGAAATGGAATTATATAGAAGTAACCAATGAGATTTTTTTCACTTAGCATAAGTAGTAAAATCATGAGATCTATCCAAGTTACTGTATGTGTCCAACTTGTTGGTCTTCATATTTCTGAATAGTATTCCATGGTATAGATGCGCCAGAGTTTGCTTAGCTAGTAACCCCTGAGGGACACTGGGTTGATTCCACATTTCGGCTGCTGTGAATAAAGCTGTTATGAATATTTAGGCGCAAGTTTTTATGTGAATAAAATCTTTTATTTATTTAGAATAAGTGTCCAAATGTGTGACTGCATGTTTAGTTTCATGAGAAACTGCCAAGCTATTTTCCAGAATGCCCATATCATTTTATATCTTCATCAGCAATTTGTGAATGATTGAGTTTTTCCCACATGTTTGCCAGAATTTAGTGTTATCACTATTTTTTATTTTAGCCCCACTGAGATTTGTGTAGTGATATTTCATTGTGGCTTTAATTTGCATTTCTCTGACTGCTAATATTGTTGACCATCTTTCAGGTGCTGATCTGCAATCTTCATATCCCCTCTTTGGTGAAACACCTGTTCGAATCCATTCCCCGTTTTCTTCCCTTGTAGCTCGGTTGGCAAAGAATCCACCTGCAAAGCCGGAGACCTAGGTTTGATCCCTGGGTTGGGAAGACCTACTGGAGAAGGGAAAGGCTACCCACTCCAGTATTCTGGCCTGGAGAATTCCATGGACTGTGTAGTCCAAGGGGTCACAAAGAGTCGGACACGACTGAGCGACTTTCACTTTCACCCCCAGTTCTGTAACTTATCTTTTCATATTTTAACAGGGTCTTTTACAGAGGAAAGGTTTTTAATTTTGATTCAGTTTGGTGTGTGCATGTGTGTGTGAGTGTATCATGCTTTCAGTGTCAAATCTAAGATTTACTTAGCTGCAAGCCTGAAGTTTTTATCTTATGTTTAAGAGTTGCACAGTTTTATATTTTAAATTTAAGCCCATCATCCATTGAGTTAACTTTTATAATGTATATATTTTTTAATATTTTTTAAAAGGGCTGTGTCTTCATCTTTGTTTCAGCCTTTACCTATTTGCTGTTATCAAGTAACTAGTTCAAAACAACATAACCAAAATGTGGACTGAAGACTTCTCATAGGAGAGTGAAAAAAAATTTGTTCTTTGAGCCTGTGACTTTCCCTTTTTATACTCACTGTGATTTCTCTACCTAAAGAGTAAAGTTAAAACTGTAGTAAAAAGCCAAGCCCTTCTCGATTCATCACCTCTGAAATCCTCTTTCATGTATTATAGGGCAATGCTTTCTAGGATAGATTCAGAAAATGGTTACATCTGTCTTATGATTGAAGACAACTGTAATCTCTTCTAGCATTCACATTTCTTTAACTTTAAAGTTCTCTGAGAAAAATGCCTACCAATCTTTAAGTCATCAAACTGAGCTAAAAGTCAGAATCTCCTTTATTGTCTAAAACTTCTTTCCTATAATTGAGCATGTGTTTCTTGAAGAAGAGAATATTCTTTACAAATTGTCCCAAGAACGAAAATTCCCTTTCTGTTATTACTTTTTGAGAAAATTACAGGCTTCCATGGACCTTGTTTTCACAGACAGCATTCCAAGGTCAAACAGCTCATTTCTCCAAGGATGTAGTGATTCTTCTTTCTACTGTCCCAGGGGCAGAGTCTTTTAAATAACTATTTTTTTTAATACAAATATTACAATTGAGGATAACACTTTCTGAAAATTTTCTTAAGGGTTGTGAATCCAGAAGCTTAAAATTGTTCTTGATCAAAATAAGTCAGCCCTTTAAAACAGAAACTAGAAAAACAGACAAGACATTTTTCTTGTCTTAGGCTAGGACTCCCAGTGGTAAGAGTATTTATCCCTAAACTAGGTCTTTAGATTTGAAAGAAAAATATACAAAGAGGCAGCAAAAGTCATGGCAATGGTAAAGGTAAATAGAAACAGATAGTTTGACACCATCCAGCTGTACTAATGGCAATATATAGTGTATGGAGAACACCTGTTATACAAGGGTCATTTCCTTTGAACCCTAGAAACTAGGATGGAAAGGGAAAGTATTGGGACTCAAAGGGAACTAAGGTAGCTATGACTTTCAGTCTGGACCACTGCTCCCTCCTTGCGCACTACCATCCTTAGCTTAATAGGATTCATATCTGTAGCCACAGCAAGTAAATATTTGAGGCTAAAACTCACAGATTAAAAAGTCTAGAGATGAAAGCAGAAAAGAGATAATACAGGGGTACATTAACATTGGCTGAAACCTAGGAGAATCAATGATAAGAGGGACTTCCAAATTTACAAGAGAACAAGTCTATATACCTTACTATAGACTCACTCAGGTGATTAAGATGGCTCTGTCTATTCCAACAGAAGGGAGACCATTTAATTTAATTGCAAGCCTGAAAATAGTACCATATGAAGAAAATCTGTTCAAACAGAAAGGGAACCTATGACACATATAAACAGAAGTATTCTTAAGGTGATGAGAAATGAACTACAAGAAATAATAGATCTGCAATTACCTAACAGCATCCAAAGTGTAGAAGCTCTATATCTGTTGATTTTATGAATTAATTCTTCTTCAGTCAACCAATATTTAATGTGTAACCACCATGTGCTCTGTACTGTGTAATGTACAATGCATTCACGTTTCCTGACCCTGTGGAGCTCACAGTTATAGTCATAACAGAGACATTACTTTGCCAACAAAGGTCCATATAGTCAAAGCTATGATTTTTCCAGTAGTCATGTATGGATGTGAGAGTTGGACCATAACGAAGGCTGAGTGCCAAAGGACTGATGCTTTTGAAGTGTGATGTTGGAGAAGACTCTTGAGAGTACCTTGGACTGCAAGGAGATCAAACCAGTCCATCCTGAAGGAAATCAGTCCTGAGTATTCATTGAAAGGATTGATGCTGAAGCTGAAGCTCCAATATTTTGGCCACCTGATGTGAAGAACTGACTCACTGGAAAAGACCCTGATGCTGGGAAAGATTGAAGGAGAAGGGGATGACAGAGGATGATGGTTGGATGGCATCACTGACTCAATGGACGTGAGTTTGAGCAAGCTCTGGGAGATAGTGAAGGACAGGGAAGCCTGATGTTCTTGGGTCACAAAGAGTCGGACATGACTGAGCTACTGAAAAATACAATACATAATTATAGATATAGATGTAGATACATAAAAGCATATTAATTTCAACATCCCTTTTGTCTTGGGCTTTGAAGACAGCCTGCAAAACATGAGAACACATGGAGAGAGACCACAATACAAGCTTCAAGATACTTGCAAAACATTTATAAGCCCACTTTTTAACTTTCCTTAGCCTATTCTGCACAATAATGATATATGAGAAAACTGATAATTCACTAAAGAGTTAGACTTCACAGGTGGTACAGTGGCTAAGACGCTGAACTCCCAGTACTAGGGACCTGGGTTGGACCCCAGACAGAGAATTAGATCCCATGTGCAGCAACTAAGAGCTGGCACAGCCAAATAAATTTTAAAAATATTAAAAACAAAAGAGAAAAAAGTGAAGCTGTGGTGGTATGTGTTTTCTTAATCTTCCTCAAGTTAGAGGAGATTCAAAGGATTGACTCAGAGTTTGAAATATTCCCCTGGAGTCTGGAGGATTTTGAAGCTCACGTTAGGTTGCAATGACAACCTCTCTCACTTTACTGTGGTAAAGAATCTGACTGCCAATGCAGGAGATGCAAGTTCAATCCCTGGGTTGGGAAGATTCCCTGGAGAAAGAAATGGCAACCTACTCCAGTATTTTTGCCTGGGAAATCCCATGGACAGAGGAGCCTGGTAGGCTACAGTCCATGGGATCGCAAAGAGTCAATTCTAGGATACATTTTTCTTCTTTCACATGTTTGATTTATTCCTTGAAACTACTTACATCTATTTTCTTCATTAAAAGTTGATCTCTAGATAACTTTACTTCCTTCTTACCAATTCGTTTTACAAAATTCAACTCTTTTAACTAGTTAATTACTTGATGACTTGGCTATATAACTCTATTGTCTCTCTCTCTCATCTCTCTCTCTCCTTCACACACATGCACGTTGCAAACACACACACACACACACACACACACACACACACACACTTATACTTTCTTTTCTGGAAAGTTGCTCTTTATTGGGATCATTGTTATTTGTACAATAGGGATAGAAAATCCTTACACAAGGAAGAGCATCTTCCTTTTCGGAATTCCAGACGAAAGCAAGCCCACTAAGTTAATTCCCACCTAATATCACAGCAATAGTGCAGAGACTGAACTCTTTAGGATGTTCTATGACAGCTACTCTGCACATCCGTGGTGCAGACATCCAAAATTGAAGCCATCTGGAGTTAATTGGGAATAAAGTATAAAGCAAAGCCTTCATATAAAAGAATTTTGTGAAACAAGGAAAATATGACTGTTTAGTAATTGCAGAGTGAAAATGCTCTATTCTCCAGGGTCACAGAAATGAGCAGGGAGCCACATCAGAAAGATTTAATAGTAAACTATTTAACTCCTAGGAGTCGTCAAGAAAACCACCAAATACCTTTGTGTTTATTCTAGTATTGTTTACTACAGTGAGTAAAGCAATCTAAAAAGCTAGTAAAATAGAAATAGCCCAAAAGTATGATAAAATCACACATTGGAATATCACCATTAGAATGTGTGATGTTGACCTGTAAATAATGTTGTGAAATAATTATTTCACAATATAGTGTCAGGTAAAAATTCAGACTAGAAATATCCTATAAGGTATGAATCTCTATTAGAGTTTTTTTTTGACTAGTAAAATTGGTGAGTTATTTTGTTTTTAGCATTCTTTCTTTGCATATTCTATTTTCTATGTTAAACATACATAAGTTTGTAATCACACATAGGGAATGTGACCAGGTGATGACGTTAGTTCTGAGCAAACTGTAGGGTTTCATTTCTCCTTGGGGTGAAGATCTATGGTAACAGTTACTCTATGCACATCATTCCAAGTGATTCACGGCACAGGGGAGGCAGGGCACAGGGAGGGTCCAAGAAGTGTCCTTTCAGAGATATTTCAGATCCACAATGATGGCCAGACTTAGCAATGCATAAGTATTTGTGCAGTGAACCTAAAACTCTGACAACTCAGGTGCAGATTTAATCAAGTACTATTGAATTTTTTAAAGCCAAATTTCATACTTTAATAAAATCACTATTTAAAAGTTAAAAAAAAATTGGCAAACGATCTTCTACAAGATAAAGAATTGAAGATAAAGGTATTTTTGATGAATGACACTTTGAGATATGCACTCTGAGCTAAAGATAGCATTTTCCTTACAGTGAGGTTTTCACTTCTAACCCCCCTACCTTTTCCTGACCTTACCGAGAATCTCACTAAGGTGTTCATAGCTCGGGGACTCCACATGTTGACATCTGAGGTTTCTGTGGGGCTCCCTCAGGCAGCAGCATCACTGTGGTCTCTCAGAGCACAGAAATACACGGCTGAGTCCTCGAGCTGTGAGCCTGAGATGGTGAGGCTGATGGAACTCGTTGCTTTCTGGAAGTTCAAAAAATACTGATCTTTTGTTGTATTCAGCTCATTGTAAGAGTCCTGATGAATAAGGAAAATAATTTCCCCGCTTGGTGGTTGCTTGTACCAGAATAAATAATAAGTATAGCTATTAGCTTCATATGCACAGTTCAAGGTTACATCCTCCTTCTCCAGCACAGAAATTTCTGATTGATTTTGAGTTACTTTCTGGGCCAT
The DNA here is from genome assembly GCF_003369695.1 of Bos indicus x Bos taurus. NCBI lineage: Eukaryota > Metazoa > Chordata > Mammalia > Artiodactyla > Bovidae > Bos > Bos indicus x Bos taurus. The sequence goes on from NC_040085.1 coordinate 17,369,315, forward strand.
GATGGATCCTAGAGAGAAGAAAAAAATTATATAAATATGAGAGAGAAAGAGAGACAGAAAGGAAGAGGCTGATTCTTCTGGTGGAACTCAGAGGGCTTCAAGGAACGAACAGGGGGTTAAGAGTTCTTTCTAATTCCTCTGCCAGTTAACCAACTCTCCTAAAACCCAACAGACAATAATAACCTGCCCTACCTCTACACATGGAAGCTGAGCAGAGCTGAGTCTGTTTGCGGTCATCCTTACCAGCCTTACCAAGGCAGACAGAGGCTATGACAGCTCTGAGCAGGCCAGGGAGCCCCATGCTGGATGTTCTTCCTCTGAGTGAAATGTTCTGTTCTCTCTCAAATTTGGGTCGAGATGCCTGACCTGTGCCTGCCAGGGCACATGCACAGTGACTGAGCTGTGAGATGCTTCTGCATCAGAACAGGAAATGTAACTGGCTGGTATCAGTTTGCCTGTGTCATGCCATGGCTTGTTGATGTGGTTGATGATTGTAACCTGCCTATTTAGACTTAAAAGTCACTTGGTCATATCTGACTCTTTGTGACTCCATGGACTGTAGCCCACCAGCCTCTTCTGTCCATGGGATTCTCCAGGTAAGAATATTGGAGTGGGTTGCCATGCTGTAATTAAATTAACAACAGTTACATCAGGGCTGCATGCATATTCAGTCAATGCATCTAGGATAGACATACATTTTGTGACAAAACAATTTATTATGATCACAGTGACCTCTGAGAACAAATAGTCATCCATTTTTGTATAGCTCCTTTTTGGGGGGCGGGATCTGCAGCCCAAATTTACAGTGAAATAAGCTCACAAGTTTTTCTTTCATACAGAAGATAAAACTGTTTACTCTCAATCATCACAACTTCTCTTCCTACACTCTAAGGCACAGGTTTCTGGGGAAATTTACGCTGGATAAAGGTCCTTGTCTGTTTAATGCAATCATAGCAAGTTTCCTGGTGGACAAAATTTGTCCAGCTTTATGTGTCTAACAATAATCAATAATGTGTGCTAAAATAATCTTGCTTTTAAATATCCACCCTATAGTCAAAATGAAGACAAGCTTACCAGACCATACATTCTTAATTCCTTATATCAGAAATGTAGCCCTAGAGGCTGCGTGCCACAACTCCTGAGCCCGTGCGCTGCCACTACTGAAGCCCGTGCACCTGGAACCTGTGCTCTGCAATGAGAAGCCACTGCACTGAGAAGCCCATGCACTGCAGTGAAGAGTGACCTCCACTCACTGCAACTGGAGAGAGCCCAAGTTCAGGAACAAAGACCCAGCTGAAGCAAAAATAAAATAAACAAACAAATAATAAAAGAAACATAGCCACTCAAAAGTCACAAATGCTTTTTCATCCCATGGCTGCAGCAGCTCCAGTTCAAAGGCTTTCACTGAAAACAGCCCCTCAACAGCGTTACGTCTCAGCCACATGCAGGCTGGTATGTGATTTGCTTGGTACCTCTGTGTTGGTTCATGATTATGATTCAGGTGATGCAGCTTTTAATCATCTATTTCTTTTCTCTAAATGAATTATTAATTCTGTGGCATCTAATATCCATCTTACATTATGAGAAAAATAGATTTTTTTTTAAAGTCAGTCTAGAGAAGAGAGGAATCTTTCTGGCTGAAAAGGGGTCCTTCTGGGGATTGGATCTTGGGTCTTCTTTAAGACTGACATCCACCCTATTATCCCTGTAGAGCAATTCCCAACCCCCTGAGTTTCTAGGATTAGACCTGAGCTTGACTGGTTTTCCTGAAAACTCTAAATGTAAACTAAAATCTGATCAAGGAGAGAATATACCTCTTCCTGACTTCAGCCCCCTGCTCCCCTTAGGTTTCTGCTCAGCTCCCCCGCAGCCCTCTCTCACTGTGTCATTCAGAGCACAGTAGTACACAGCCAAGTCTGATACTTGCACTGCCCGTTTCTGCAGGTGGAAGGAGCTGTCACTGTTAACAAGAGTGGCCTGAAAACCTTCATGCTCTGGCCTCTGGTTTGTCATTGAGCCCTTCAGGAGGAGTTGAGGAGCTTTGTTGAGATGGTGGACATACCAAAAATGATAGGAATCTGAATACGTGGTCTGGTAAGTGCAGTTCAGGGTCAAGAGAGCCCCCTCTGAGACAGTCACTGGGCCTTCTGTCTGGTTCACTGAGTCATCATTGGTCCCTCCTACAAGAGAATCACTTTGTTATCATAGAAATGTACAGGAGGAGTTTTCAGCCAGAGAAGAAAAATAAAACTTACCTGTTATCATAGGAAAATGAAAAATCATTTTAGGACAAAATACTGCTGCTGCTAAGTAGCTTCAGTCGTGTCCAACTCTGTGCGACCCCATAGACGGCCTCCTACCAGGCTCCTCTGTCCCTGGGATTCTCCAGGCAAGAACACTGGAGTGGGTTGCCATTTCCTTCTCCAGTGCATGAAAGTGAAAGTGAAGTCGCTCAGTCGTGTCCGACTCTTAGCGACCTCATGGACTGCAGCCTACCAGGCTCCTCTGTCCATGGGATTTTCCAGGCAAGAGTACTGGAGTGGGGTGCCATGCTACTTACCAAGTATTAAGAAGATGACAAGAACTGAGTGAGTGGCAGAAAACATTCTGGCAACAGTCCTCGTTCCCTAGAAACATCAAAGCTAACAAAGATAGTCTCTGGCTGGATGTTACAGAAGCTCCTCACTCAGAAACTGGGAACCCCTTTCTGCACAGCAGCAGTCATCTGTCTTGTGGCTACAGAGTAGGCAAGTCAAACCAGCTCCTGAATACAAAAAGGAATCGCATCTGAAGGAAGCCCCGCCCTCTGGTGGTGATCTTAAAGATTACACCACAGTCATATCGGACCTCAGTTCAGTTCAGTCACTGTCGTGTCCAACTCTTTGAGACCCCGTGGACAGTAGCAGGCCAGGCTTCCTTGTCCAACACCAGCTCCCGGAGCTTGCTCAAAGCCATGTCCGTTGAGTTGGTGATGCCATCCAACCATCTTATCTTCTGTCGTCCCCTTCTCCTCCTGCCTTCAATCATTCCCAGGGTCTTTTCCAATGAGTCGGCTCTTCACATCAGGTGTCTAAAGTATTGGAGCTTCAACCTCAGCATCAGTCCTTCCAGTGAATATTCAGAACTGATTTCTTCTAGGACTGACTGGTTTGATCTCCTTGCTGTCCAAGGAGCTCTCAAGAGCCAAGTGGCTCTCTTTTGAAGACCACAGTTCAAAAGCATCAGTTCTTCGGCGCTCAGTTTTCTTTTAGGTCCAACTCTCACATCCATACATTACTACAGGAAAAAGCATGGGTTTGACTATATGGACCTTTGTCAGCAAAGTAATGTCTCTGTTTTTTAATATGCTGTCTATATTGGTCATAGCTTTTCTTCCAAGGAGCAAGTGTCTTTTAATTTCATGTCTGCAGTCACCATTCGCAGTGATTTTGGAGCCCTAGAAAATAAAGTCTGTCACTGTTTCCATTGTTTCCCCATCTATTTGCCATGGAGTGATGGGACAGGATGCCATGATCTTAGTTTTTGAATGCTTAGTTTAAAGCCAGCTTTTTTATTGTCCTCATCCTGACCTACTCCTGACCTAGTCCTCCTGATAGTTTGTGGGGTACACACAGGAGAATGGGGCAGGACTCTAAGAGGAGAGCCCTAAACACAAACATGCTTTGGGAAACATCCCATTATTACATCCATCATTTTCTGTATGGTATGGTGTCTCTAGCTTTGCAAATAATGCCAATAATAATTTTTAGGAGGAATAGTCAGAGGGTTTCTTCTTTACATATGTCTCCATGATTCCCATGGGTCAGGAAAGGCCCCTCCGCATGGAAAGAACTCCCTCTTTTCCCTAGACCTTCACCTGAATTCACTCTATTCATTCCCAAGACACAGCCCACATGCTGCTGGAATGTTGGAATGCTGCATGATGTTGGAAACATTATCTCAGTCAGGTCTCAAATAACGTATGGCTGAGTGACCAGTAACTACCCCTGTGCCATGTGCTCTGCTCAGCTGCTCAGTCGTGTCTGACTCTTGTGGCCCTAGAGACTATAGCCTGCCAGGCTCCTCTGTCCATGGGTTTTCCAGGCAAGAATACTAGAGTGGCTTTCCATGCCCTCCTTCAGGGGATCTTCCCAACATGGGGATTGAGCCAGAGTCTCCTACATCTCCTGCTTTGCAGGTGGACTCTTTACACATCTGAGCCACCAGATCATTTAAGGCAGATCTCATCTAATGTGTGGTTGAATGAGCAGGTTATTACCCCTATCCACAATAAAATGACATATTTGTAAAATTAAAAAATAAATTGCTGTTACTTCTTTTTACTGATAAAGGTAGAGTTGACCTTCCAACTAGAAAACTGGGCAAAATATATGAAACAAGTTGTGGATCTTGGACATCAGGTGGCACAGAGATAAGGAAAACAGGTGAGATGAGCCAGGACATCGCCCAGCTCTCTTCACGGAGGCAGCTTCTAGGCACCAGTGCATGAGGGATTTAACAAAAATGGCCCAACTGTCTCACTGTGAGATGGAATAATATTTTGGGGATCCTGAGGAACCTAGAAATTTGTGGACCAGTGTACCAGAGAGGAGGGATGTGGGCAAAAGAGAGAGAGGGAGAGAGATGAGGGCAAAGAGGTTGGGTGGGAGGCGTCACTGTGAATCTTGGACTGAGTACTGATCTGTAACTAAAAAGAGAAGACTCCATAAGTTTGGTAAACCTCCCTGAAGGGACCGCCTTTGGGGCCCTGGACCCTACTTGGATGACAAGCCACCTTACACCTCTAGCCTCATGAGAGACAGGTGACCTTACTTAGATAACCTGGTTCTTGAAACATCTTTTTACTTCTTGTCACATTCTTGCTTTAGTTCAACTAAGTATTTTTTTTTTAGAATGTCAGGTTTAGATGGTTAGTATATTAGCTGGGCACTCTTCATTTCTGAGGCGCGTGTGTGGCATCGATCTGTCTTCTGTTTGTTTATTTGTTTTCTTAGGGATTCAGGAATCTCAATGGAAAGAACTGCTGGCTCAGTGTCTGTCAGCCTGTTTGCGTAGTTTCTTGTGCAATTATTTGTGCCAGTGAAGCAAACCCAGCAGAAGATTTAATGGGGTCATTTCATAGCTTGTTCTTTTCTCTAGGATTGGGTTTATTTTATGCAAAGTCTGACTATATTATGGTAAGAATTGTTGCCATTGTTCTTTGCTGACATAAACCATTTTAAGGCATGGGAATGTGTGGCTGCAGACAGCTGTGAGGTTGCCTTACACGGGCTCTCAGGGCAGCATTGTCAATCCAGTAACAATGGCTGTGACTGAGTCAGTTAAACTCAAGAACAGTCTTCTTCAAATGTGACTTTTTCACCTACAGAGATTTTTTTACCAGTTAAAATGAATTTTGTTAGTTCTTACCAAAGCTGGGATCATTTTCTGCACATCTGTTTGCTGAGCTGTTCTTTTTGTTTGTTTTTTGTCTGCACCAGGCCCTAGTTTAGGCTTGTGGCATCTGTGTGTTGATTTTATATACTGCAAATTTACTATATTCATCGATTAGCTCTAGTAATTTTCTGGTGGAGTCTTTAGGGTTTTCTATGTAGAGGATCATGTCATCTGCAAACAGTGAGAGTTTTACTTCTTCTTTTCCAATTTGGATTCCTTTTATTTCTTTTTCTGCTCTGATTGCTGTGGCCAAAACTTCCAAAACTATGTTGAATAGTAATGGTGAAAGTGGGCACCCTTGTCTTGTTCCTGACTTTAGGGGAAATGCTTTCAATTTTTCACCATTGATGATAATGTTTGCTGTGGGTTTGTCATATATAGTTTTTATTATGTTGAGGTATGTTCCTTCTATTCCTGCTTTCTGGGGAGTTTTTTTTTTTATCATAAATGGATGTTGAATTTTGTCAAAGGCTTTCTCTGCATCTATCTAGATAATCATATGGTTTTTATTTTTCAAGTTGTTAATGTGGTGTATTACATTGATTGATTTGTGGATATTGAAGAACCCTTGCATCCCTGGGATAAAGCCCACTTGGACATGGTGTATGATCTTTTTAATGTGTTGTTGGATTTGATTGTTAGAATTTTATTAAGGATTTTTGCATCTATGTTCATCAGTGATATTGGCCTGTAGTTTTCTTTTTTGGTGGCATCTTTGTCAGGTTTTGGTATTAGGGTGATGGTGGCCTCATAGAATGAGTTTGGAAGTTTACCTTCCTCTGCAATTTTCTGGAAGAGTTTGAGTAGGATAGGTGTTAGCTCTTCTCTAAATTTTTGGTAGAATTCAGCTGTGAAGCTGTCTGGACCTGGGCTTTTGTTTGCTGGAAGATTTCTGATTACAGTTTCAATTTCCATGCTTGTGATGGGTCTATTAAGATTTTCTGTTTCTTCCTGGTCCAGTTTTGGAAAGTTGTACTTTTCTAAGAATTTGTCCATTTCTTCCATGTTGTCCATTTTATTGGCATATAATTGCTGATAGTAGTTTCTTAAGATCCTTTGTATTTCTGTGTTGTCTGTTGTGATCTCTCCATTTTCATTTCTAATTTTATGGATTTGATTTTCCCCCCTTTGTTTCTTGATGAGTCTGGCTAATGGTTTGTCAATTTTATTTATGCTTTCAAAGAACCAGCTTTTGGTTTTGTTTATTTTTGCTATGGTTTCTCTCTTTTTTTTTTTGCATGTATTTCTGCCCTAATTTTTAAGATTTCTTTCCTGCTACTAACCCTGGGGTTCTTCATTTCTTCCTTTTCTAGTTGCTTTAGGTGTAGAGTTAGGTTATTTATTTGACTTTTTTCTTGTTTCTTGAGGTATGCCTGTATTGCTATGAACTTTCCCTTTAGGACTACTTTTACAGTGTCCCACAGGTTTTGGGTTGTTGTGTTTTCATTTTCATTCATTTCTATGCAAATTTTGATTTCTTTTTTGATTTCTTCTGTGATTTGTTGGTTATTCAGCAGCATGTTGTTCAGTCTCCATATGTTGGAATTTTTAATACTTTTTCTCCTGTGATTGAGATCTAATCTTACTGCACTGTGGTCAGAAAAGATGTTTGGAATGATTTCAATTTTTTTGAATTCACCAAGGCTAGATTTATGGCCCAGGATGTGATCTATCCTGGAGAAGGTTCCATGTGCACTTGAGAAAAAGGTGAAATTCACTGTTTTGGGGTGAAATGTCCTATAGATATCAATTAGGTCTAACTGGTCTATTGTATCGTTTATGTTTTATTTTTTTGTTTGTTTGTTTTTTCTCTTTTTTTGTTTCTTTTCTTTTTTATTGTATCGTTTAAAGTTTGTGTTTCCTTGTTAGTTTTCTGTTTAGTTGATCTATCCGTAGGTGTGAGTGGGGTATTAAAGTCTCCCACTATTATTGTGTTATTGTTAATTTCCCCTTTCATACTTGTTAGAATTTGTCTTACATATTGAGGTGCTCCTATGTTGGGTCCATATATATTTATAATTGTTATAACTTCTTCTTGGACTGATCCTTTGATCATTATGTAGTGACCTTCTTTGTCTCTTTTCACAGCCTTTGTTTTAAGATCTATTTTATCTGATATGAGTATTGCTACTCCTGCTTTCTTTTGGACTCTATTTGCATGGAAAATCTTTTTCCAGCCCTTCACTTTCAGTCTGTATGTGTCCCCTGTTTTCAGGTGGGTCTCTTGTAGACAACATATGTAGGGGTCTTGTTTTTGTATCCATTCAGCCAGTCTTTGTCTTTTGGTCGGGGCATTCAACCCATTTATGTTTAAGGTAATTATTGATAAGTATGATCCTGTTGCCATTTACTTTATTGTTTTGGGTTCAAGTTTATACACCCTTTTGGTGTTTCCTGTCTAGAGAATATCCTTTAGTATTTGTTGGAGAGCTGGTTTGGTGGTGCTGAATTCTCTCAGCTTTTGCTTGTCTGTAAAGCTTTTGATTTCTCCTTCATATTTGAATGAGATCCTTGCTGGGTACAGTAATCTGGGCTGTAGGTTATTTTCTTTCATCACTTTAAGTATGTCTTGCCATTCCCTCCTGGCTTGAAGAGTTTCTATTGAAAGATCAGCTGTTATCCTTATGGGAATTCTCTTGTGTGTTATTTGTTGTTTTTCCCTTGCTGCTTTTAATATTTGTTTTTTTTTTTGTGTTTGATCTTTGTTAATTTGATTAATATGTGTTGGGGTGTTTCGCCTTGGGTTTATCCTGTTTGGGACTCTCTGGGTTTCTTGGACTTGGGTGATTATTTCCTTCCCCATTTTAGGGAAGTTTTCAACTATTATCTCCTCAAGTATTTTCTCATGGTCTTTCTTTTTGTCTTCTTCTGGGTCTCCTATGATTCGAATGTTGTAGCATTTAATATTGTCCTGGAGGTCTCTAAGATTGTCCTCATTTCTTTTAATTCGTTTTTCTTTTTTCATCTCTGATTCATTTATTTCTACCATTCTATCTTCTAATTCACTAATCCCCTCTTCTGCCTCTGTTATTCTACTATTTGTTGCCTCCAGAGTGTTTTTGATCTCATTTATTGCATTATTCATTATATATTGACTCTTTATTTCTTCTAGGTCCTTTTTAAACCTTTCTTGCATCTTCTCAATCCTTGTCTCCAGGCTATTTATCTGTGATTCCATTTTGATTTCAAGATTTTGGATCGTTTTCACTATCATTATTTGGAATTTTTTATCAGGTAGATTCCCTATCTCTTTCTCTTTTGTTTGGTTTGGTGGGCATTTATCCTGTTCCTTTTCCTGCTGGGTATTCTTCTGTCTCTTCATCTTGTTTATATTGCTGAGTTTGGGGTGTCCTTTCTGTATTCTGGCAGTTTGTGGAGTTCTCTTTGTTGTGGGGTTTCCTCACTGTGTGTGGGTTTGTACAGGTGGCTTGTCAAGGTTTCTTGGTTAGGGAAGCTTATGTCAGTGTTCTGGTGGGTTGACCTGGATTCCTTCTCTCTGGAGTGCAATGAAGTGTCCAGTAATGAGTTATGAGATGTCTGTGGTTTCGTAGTAACTTTGGGCAGCCTGTATATTGGAGCTCAGGGCTGTGTCCCTGTGTTGCTGGAGAATTTGCATGGTATGTCTTGCTCTGGAGCTTGTTGGCTCTTGTGTGGTGCTTGGTTTCAGTGTAGGTATGGAGGCGTTTGATGAGCTCCTGTCAACTAATGTTCCCTGGAATCAGGAGTTCCCTGGAATCAGGCTTTGGACTTAAGCCTCCTGCTTCCGGTTTTCAGTCTTATTTTTACAGTAGTCTCAAAACTTCTCCTTCTATACAGCACCATTGATAAAACATCTAGGTTAAAGATGAAAAGTTTCTCCACAGTGAGGGACACCCAGAGAGGTTCACAGAGTTGCATGGAGAAGAGAAGAGGGAGAAAGGAGTTAGAGGTCACCCGAATGAGGTGAGGTGAAATCAATAGAGGAGAGAGCAGGCTAGTCAGTAATCACTTCTTTATGTTCATCTACAGCTGGACCACTCAGAGATGTTCACGGAGTTGTACAGAGGAAAGAGGAGGGAAGAAGGAGATAGAGGTGGCCAGGAGGATAAAAGGGGGGAATGAAAAGGAGAGAGACAGATCCAGCCAGTAATCAGTTCCCTAAGTGTTCTCCACAGTCTGGAACAGACAGAAATTCACAGAGTTGGGAAGAGCAGAGAGGGGTTAGGGAGGAGACACAGGCGACCTGGTGGAGAAAAAGGAGAGTCCAAAAAGGGAGAGAGCAGTCCAGCCAGTAATCTCGCTCCCAAGTAAAAATGGGTACTGAAGATTGGGTTCTTAAAGGTACAAAATTGATAGCAAATACCAAAAAGCAAAAATTAAAAATATAGAGTAGGGTTTGGAATTTCAAAAATACAATGTTAAAGAAAAGAAGAAGAAAAAGAACGAGAAAAAAAACATTACAAAAATTATTAAAAAAATATAGGTACAAAATTGATAACAAATACCAAAAAGCAAAAATTAAAAATCTAGAGTACAGTTTGGAATTTCAAAAATACAATGTTAAAGAAAAGAAGAAAAAAAAATAAAAGAAAGAGAGAAAAAAGTCACAAAAATTATAAAAAAATATGTATGAAGTTTGCTTTTAAAAAAATAGGGTCTTTTTTTTTTTTGCAAAGTAATAGGTTATAAAAGTGAAAATTAAAGGATAATGGAGGACTTTAATTTTTTTATAATATATATAAAAAAAAGAAAGAATGATCATAAAAATATATCTAGGACTTTCTCTGGTGTTGTTGTGGGTATTGTGGGGTCAGTTCATTTTTGGCTAGTTCCTTGGTCCAGCTTATATTTCTCAAAATCTATAGGCCCCTTCCTATGTAGTCGGTACTAACGACAGGGTTTTAATCTATTGCACCTGTCGCTTCCAAGGCGGCTCCCTCTGTTTTAGCTTCTTCTGTTTGCTGATCTCTTCAGTGTCTGATTTGCACCCTGACACAAAGGGGGCAGTGGTGGACACTTCTTTTTTTTTTTTTAGTCTCACTTGTTCAGTCGCGCTGTGGGGAGGAAGGGATGCTGAAACAAATAACACTGGTGTGTGCTCGCAGTGTCTCAGCCACACTGGGCCTGCCCCTGCTCACAGCACGTGTACCCTTCCTGCCCACACTACTCAGGCTCTAGGTGCTCCATTGGGAACCATCCTATGCCAGCCCTGGGCTGCATGCACCTCCCAGGTCTAAGCCGCTCAGGTTCAGGCACTTGGGTAGTCCTCAGAGGCGCAGACTCCGCTGGGCCTGCGTTTTGTGCCCTTCCCAGGTCCGAGAAGCTCAGGTGATGAGGTGTTCGGAGAGCATGGTCGCTGCAACTTAACGCCTCCCCGCCGCTCGGTTTTCTGGGTGTACAACCGGCGCACCTTCTCAGGCGGATGTTGACCATGCAGAACCCCAAGAAGTCTTAGTTAGCAAAGAAGCCTGCTTACAGTTTTGTAGATAATGTCTCTCTGGGGCTGCGATTGCCCCCTTCCGGCTCTCGCTGCCTGTCACCAGAGTGGGGTGGCCTGCAGCTGGCTATCTCTGTTCAGTCCTTTGTTCTGTGGGAGGGTCTGGCGGTGTCTTAGGTTAGGGCTGGCTTTTTGCGTGGTAGTTATCCCACAGTCTGGTTTGCTAGCCCAAGTTAGTTCGCTCAGATAGGGGCATTCAGGCCAGAGCCTTACTCTAAGCGATGCATCCTGTACCTCCCTGCCCAGCCCCCGCTTGCTAGTGGGGGTGCAGGCATCTGCGCTGCTTCTCCGCTGGGAGAGTTACCGTTGGGCTCGTAAGCTGTGGGTTTTAATTGTTTATTTATTTTTCCTCCCTGTTATGTTGCCGTTTGTGCTTCCAAGGCTCGGCACAGACTTGGCAGTGAGAGTGTTTCCTGGCGTTTGGAAACTTCTCTCTTTTTAAGACTCCCTTCCTGGGATGGAAATTGCAATCCAAAAGTCTACAAGCAATAAATGCTGGAGAGGGTGTGGAGAAAAGGGAACCCTCTTACACTGTTGGTGGGAATGCAAACTAGTACAGCCACTATGGAGAACAGTGTGGAGATTCCTTAAAAAACTGGAAATAGAACTGCCTTATGACCCAGCAATCCCACTGCTGGGCATACACACTGAGGAAACCAGAATTGAGAGAGATACATGTACCCCAGGGTTCATTGCAGCTCTGTTTATAATAGCCAGGACATGGAAGCAACCTAGAAGTCCATCAGCAGATAAGAAAGCTGTGGTACATATACACAATGGAGTATTACTCAGCCATTAAAAAGAATACATTTGAATCAGTTCTAATGAGGTGGATGAAACTGGAGCCTATTATACAGAGTGAAATAAGCCAGAAAGAAAAACACCAATACAGTATCCTAATGCATATATATGGAATTTAGAAAGATGGTAACAATAACCCTGTATACGAGACAGCAAAAGAGACACTGATGTATAGAACAGTCTTTTGGACTTTGTGTGAGAGGGAGAGGGTGGGATGCTTTGGGAGAATAACATTGAAACATGTATAATATCATATATGAAATGAGTTACCAGTCTAGGTTCGATGCACGATACTGGATACTTGGGGGTCTTGCGCTGGGACGACCTAGAGGGATGGTACGGGAAGGGAGGAGGGAGGAGGGTTCAGGATGGGGAACATGTATATACCTGTGGCGGATTCATGTTGATATATGGCAAAACCAATACAATATTGTAAAGTTAAAAAAGAAAATAAAAAAGAAAAATAAGGAGAAACTTTGTGTTATAAAAAAAAAATGACATGAATGAAAATCTGATGTAGGTACTGGAGCAAACTCTGCCTTTTATATTAGTAATGGTCATCAGTGAGTGATCCCTGCTGTATCAAGATGCCATAATATGTACCTGTGCTTAAAATTTTATTTCTATAAAACACACAGGCAAGTGTGTTTCTATATAATTTAATTTTATAATGATTTTAAACAGATAGAGATGTATAGATGATTTTGATTCTTAAGTCCATGAAGTAGGTTCTATTACTACCATTTTACATATGAAGAAACTGATGCACAGAGAGGCTAAGGAGTACCTCAAAAGTCATGCTGTGATGCAGATGACAGGGTTTGAATCCAGCTAATTTCAATTCATCGTTTTATTAAGGATGATATTAAATGTCTTTATGCCTATGTTCCTATACTGGACACCACTACAGCCCCCTGGAACATGAGCTCCATCAAAGCAGACCTCACATCTGTCTTGCCAACTAATGTTTCCCCAATGCTTACCAGAGAACTAAGAATTAATGAATAAACTATACTGAAATTTCTCACACTGGGATCCATGCTGTGATGATAAAAATTACAGGGAAAAAAACAGGTATATTTCCATGAGATGTTAATTCCAATTTGTTTGCTTTGTGGATCAGCTTCTATATTAGGACTAATAATTTAAAATTTTATTTTTGGGCTGTTCATGTTGTAAGTGGTAAATCTGCATAGATTTTTAAAGAAAAAATGAGTCTATATCAAAGGCGTTATGCAATCAAACATGACTTTTGACCTCTACCCCAGAGGATGTTGTACTCTTAGATATTTTTATAGAGAATCTAGAGATCCAGTTTTCAATGTGATGTCTGATTTTTAAATAACAACCATAATTACCAGCTTCATATACACAGTCCAAGGTTGCGGCCTCCTTCTCCACCACAAAAATTGCAGACTAGGTTTGAGTTACCTTCTGGGTCATGCTAGATCCTGCAGGAAAGAGCCTTTACTTACAATCATGATGGTATAGGGGATGAAGTGGCTTAGGACATAATGCCGCAATTCCATTGCCCATTCCCCTTCCTTTCAAGATGAATCAGATAACAGTGGTCTGCCCTCCCCACAACCTTGGCACTGAGAGAGGGGCATGAGTCCTGTGTGTGGCCACCCTCACCAAGACAGACAGAGGCTCTGCCTGTCCTCGGCGCACTGGCAACCAGCATATGGGCAGCTCCTCCCTACAGTGACACGGCCTCTGCTCCTTTTCAGATCCAGATCTGAATTCTGCACCCTGTGCTCAAGAGGTCCAGGCAGAGCTCCTGGGCTGTGTGATGCTTCTGCCCCACGCAGGAAACTGAGTCAGCAGCTGGAGGGCCGTTTGTCTGTGTTGTGTCACATGCTTCCTTCATAGGAGGGAAATGCTAGACTTCTGCACATCAGTTTGTCAAATCAGAACACTATCAGACTAGAAATAAACAGTGGTAAAATGGAATCATGTTCAGTTCATTCTCCTTTGGATCAGAGAATCCAAAGTAACACTGGGGTTTCGACTCTAACAGAAAGGCAGAATTTTTCGCATCAATCTCTGTTCCCACCTCCTATAGAATCTGGTAAAAGTTACCTGTGAAATATTTTGTTGTCTATGAGCGATTTCATATCATGCCTCTGTGTCACAAAATCTGTCAAGTGTGTGCCATGTTAAATAGCAGCAGAAGGAGTAATACATGTATATGTGATCACAATTTACATGTATGTGTGTGTGTAAACAAAAGTAAAATCAGAAATTTTTAGCCAGTGCCTAAATATAAGAACTCTTGTTAAAACTCAATACATATATTTCTGAATCACCCTCAACACTTACAACCACACATATTAATTGTGGTGGAAATTGGGATAGGGAAAACCCTAAAAATACACAAATCCGGAGCCAAAGCATTATCAAAAGCAATAGATATCCTGTTAGAAATGCCAGCAGAGTTCAATCTCCATTGACATCTGTTCCCTGCATCATAGTCTTAAAAGTCTTTGCCATCTTAAATATTGGGAGTTGTGTCTCACTGCTCTAGACATAGGTCCATGAGAACATGTAAGACCAAGGTCATCAAAATTTTAAATGTTATTGTTCTTCATAAGGGCTTTGCCTGGTGGCTCAGCTGGTAAAGAATCCACCTGCAATGTGGAAGACCTGGGTTTGATCCCTGGGTTGAGAAGGTCCCCTGGAGAAGGGAATGACTACCCACTCCAGTATTCTGACCTGGAGAATTCTTGATAAATCAATCTGCTTAATGCTAGAGAGGAAGATGGATCAACTTTCTTTTAACCCTCCCTCTCAGCTTCATCAGGTAGCTTTCAATTGAAAACCCCAGAAATTCTTGAAGCCACTAAAGCAAACACTAGATTTTAGGCTTCTTTATTGAGAGAAAATTGCCTTTGAAAGTTTCTGCTTTGGCACAAATTACTAATGTGCTTAGAAAAATCAATGAAACTTCCTCATCATACCCGTATTTGATGCTGTTTAGTCACTAAGTTGAGCCCGACTCTTTGCAACCCCATGAACTGTAACCCACCAGGCTCCTCTGTCCATGGGATTTCCCAGACAAGAATACTGGGGTGGGTTGCTATATCCTTCTCCAGGGGATCTGCTCAACACAGGGATCTTACTCATCCTGAAGATCTTCTGCATTGGCAGGCAGATTCTTTACCACTGAGCCCCCGGGGAAGCCCAGACCCATATTTACTAATTGTCTAAAAAAAAGGATTTGCTTTAATAAGATATACACCATAGCAGAACAGTCCCAATGAGGAGATATATTTGCCACACGAAGGGGTTTTTTTTATTTGAAAAATATTCCTCATTGTCATGGCAAAGACCTGTAATGTATATCCTTTTTAATATGGCTACTGAGGCTCAGCTATAAGCCCTGGAATAAACAGCTTATTCAATCACAGAGAATCTGAGCAACTTTATGTTCAAAGACATAAAAGATGATGACTGCAATTTTTTGGCTTCAGTGTTCAGGAATATATACAGACTCCTGTGATTGCCCATTGAGTAAAGTACAATTTTCATTACTGCATTAACTTATTTTTCATCAAATAAAAATTTCAAAAATTATAAAATTCTAAGAAGGCAATGGTATTTAACAAAAAAGAAACAGATTTCATGATGGTTCTATCAATTAGCTTTTATGAATATTAGTCAGGCCTCAGAATGATTGAAGTCATACCCAAGTTCTGGTCCTAACTGGTTATGTAACCTTGATTAAGTAACCAAACACCTCTACACCTCAATTTTGTCATTTGTAAATTGGAAGTTTCCTAGTATCTACCTGAAGAGGTGGAGAGGGATTTAAAATGCTTAGCCCATTGCCCATAAATCTGTCAATGTCACATATTGGGGACAAACAGAGCTCAGTGAGTGAATAAAGTGATTTGTGAAAGAAACATTATTTTAAGACACCTGTGGTGTCTTAAAGCAATACAGTCCTAAAGCAGGAGACTTGGTCATGTATCCTATATTCTCAACACTTATTCATGTGACTGACATATACGAGTATGTGCTCAAAAAGTGTTCCTGAATGAATGCAGGTATAGCTTGGAATGATTATATCCCATGTAAGCATTAAATCATAATTTTAAAGAGCATTTTCTCTTGTACTTACTCATTTTACAGCCATAAGGAAATGTTGATACAAAATAAAGCAAAATGAAATGAAACAAATATGAAAACACAAAAAGTGAAACCTCTAGCTGAAAGTACATTCATTTAGAGCAATAGAGCTCCTGCACATGAGTGCTCATACCAGCATTATTTATAAGAGCTAAAAAGTGGAAATAACCAAAACGTTTCCAAAACAACACAACCATTCTTCAAGTGAAGAATGGATAAGGAGAATAGGTGGTATCACAGAGCAGCCTATTAAGTGACCCTAAGGAGTAGTGAAGAACTGATACGGAGACACGCCATGGAGAGATTCCGCTGGGTGAAAGAAGACGGTACTAACAGTCATATGCGATCTGATTCTATCTCTAGGAAACGCCCAGACCGTCAAATCCATAGAGACAGAGAACAGAGGGGTGGATGCCAGTTTCTGGGGGAAACAGTAACGGGAGTGACTGCTAATGGGTACAAAGTTTCTTCCTGGAGTGGTGTTCTGGAATCACATAGTACTGGTGACTTCACAACTCTGTGAACATGCTAAAAACCACTCAGTTGTACAGTTAAAAGCGTGAAGTTGATGATATGTGAATTATCTTTATAAAGCTGTTGTTTAAAAAGTGATAGAGCTGAAAATGCTCATATTAATCACAGATCAAGTGCTGGGACAGAAAGAGTCCTAGGGGGTTCTAACCTGCCAATATCAGGACAAAATAAGATGGTTATAATGCTTTGATCTTAAAGAGGAGGGTAAAATTTATGAAGAGGCTTTGCTGCTGCTGCTGCTAAGCCGCTTCAGTCGTGTCTGACTCTGTGCAACCCCACAGACAGCAGCCCACGAGGCTCCCCTGTCCCTGGGATTCTCCAGGCAAGAACACTGGAGTGGGTTGCCATTTCCTTCTCCAATGCATGAAAGTGAAAAGTGAAAGTGAAGTCACTTTACCATGAAGCAAATTCAGCTTGTATTTCAGGATCCCTTAGTGTCCTAGGCCCAAGAAACTTGATTCTGCAATTTCATTTTTTTTTCTTTAGAAGAGCCTCTGAAATCAAAGGAGGATCATGCTCTGCAAAACCTTCATCTGTACCTGTCAGTCCCACAGAATCATACAAGAGGGATAAAGGACAGGTGAGCTTCAGAGATCTCCAGAATGCCAGGACAAATTTCTCTTGGAGAGTTTCATTCATTGCAAGTTTTAGTGAGAGCCACTCATTTCTTTGTTTTCTGCTCCTCTGCTGTGGGAACATTGTGAATATGTCAAGAATTTAAAATACGGGTCAACAAAAGTCCATGTGCTCTCTTTTCACTAATGGACAGAGTGTTTCCTTGGTCACTGAATTTGACACGTTTCAAAAGGATGAGAGGCCTCAATACAGTGATAAAGATAATATGTCAGGTTATGTGGTCATGTTTATGTCCAGAATTTCTCACAGTACAGATCCTCAAGACCAGAATTTGGATCATGACCTAGCATTCTGTAAAGAGCTGCCATGAGGACAAGATGAGGGTGGAGCTGTGTCACCAATATAGAAGCAAGACACCTCATGCACAAAATGTTTACTGACTAGTCTCCTCCGACCCACAGGTCCCTTGACAGAAGGAATATCTTCTGAGGAAACCATCTTCATGGAACTCACAGCAGCAGCATTTTTTGAGCAACAAACCATAAGAGTTGGAAAAGTCAGTGGAAGAGAGTGTAAAGGTCCCAGTCACTAAAGATGGAGTGTCTGCAGGTGAAACTCAGCAAGACACAAAATTTTGGTCTGAATTATAAAAATCAGACAGTAGCTTCAAGGTCATACATTCATCCATGAACGAGGTGCCCTGGGAGTTTTCATCAACAGGTTGTGACATATTTCAGCATCTATCAACTGAACTGTCATTGAACAGAGTTAATGTCACTTCCAGGAATTCTGTGCCATCTGGAGAAATGTGACTGGGCTAAAAACAGGCATTTCTGAAGAAGGCCTTTTAGATTCCTCTTTTCACTATTCCTCCCAGAGTCCTCTCTGTAGACCAATTCAAGAATTGCAGGGTTCTTGGCACTGAGCTTCAGAGCTGGAAGTACTTTGAAAATGTCTCTGGCATAAAAAAGGGGCTTCCCAGGTGGCTCAGTGGTAAAGAATCTGCCTGCCAAACAGGAGATGTGGGTACCATTCCTGGGTCGGGATAATTTCCAGGAGAAAGAAATGGCAACCCACTCCAGTCTTCTTGCCTGGGAAATCCCATGGACAGAAGAGCCCACTACAGTCATAGGGTCGCAAAAGAGTCGGACATGACTTAGTACATAAACAACAACACAGCTAGCATAAAACACCTAAGACAGAAACAGCAACCCCCCTGCAGGGCTGCCCACAGCCAGAGCCCCATCTGCACCCAGGGTTTGTGTTCAGCTCCCCCGCAGCCCTCTCTCACTGTGTCACTCAGAGCACAGTAGTACACAGCCGAGTCTGATGCTTGCACTGCCTGTTTCTGCAGGTGGAAGGAGCTGTCACGCTTAACAAGAGTGGCCTGAAAATCTTTACTCTTTGGGTTCTGGTCTGACATTGAGCCCTTTAGGAGGAATTGAGGAGCTTTGTTGAGATGCTGGATGTACCAGAAGAGAAAGGGAGCTGAATCAGCAGTCTGGTAAGTGCAGTTCAGGGTCAGGAGAGCCCCCTCTGAGACAGTCACTGGGCCTTCTGTCTGGTTCACTGAGTCACCATTGGTCCCTCCTACAAGAAAATCATTTTGTTATCGTAGAAATGTACAAGAGAGGAGTTTTCAGTCAGAGAAGAAAAATAAAATTTGCCCACAATTATAAGAAAGTGAAAAATAATTAACATTTAGAATAAAATGTTACTTACTAAATATTAAGATGATCAGAAGAACTGAGTGAGTGGCAGAATGCATGTTCCCAAAAGAAAACGATCCTTACACAAATCTAATAAATCTAGTCCCCATCTGAATGTTACAGAAGCTCCTCGCTCAGAAACTGAGATCCCCTTTCTGTACTGCAGCAATATTCTGTCTTGTGGCTACAAAGCAGGCAAGTTAAACCAGCTCCTGGATACAATGAGGAACCGCATCTATAGGAAGCCCCGCCCTCTGGTGGTGATCGTGAAAATTGCACCACAGTGTTGTCTGACCTATTCCTCCTGATAATAGCTTGTGGGGTACATACAGGAGAATGGGACAGGACCCTAAGAAGAGAGTCCTAAACATAAGCGTGCTGAGGGAAATATTCTGTTATTCCTTCCATAATTTTTTGCATGGTACAGGTATCTCTAGCTTCGCAAGAAACCCCAGTTACAATTTCTAGATGGAATAGTCAGAGGTTTCTACCTTGCATGTGTCTCCGATTCCCATGGGTCAGAGAAGGATCCCCCTGAATGGAAAGTGCTTCCTCCTCAACCCAAGTCATTTCTCTGAAGTAGTTATATTCATGTTGACTCTGTCAACATGGCGTGCAGAAAATTTTATCTAAGGCAGATGTCAAATAATGTGTAGTTAAGTGATAAGGTTATTATCCTGATTTATCATGGAATGACAGATTTGTAAAATACAATAAAAGTAAAATACGTGACTTCTTTTTCACTGATAATGGTAGAGTTGATCTTCCAATTGGAAAACTATTTTTGGACCTTGAACATCAGGTAGCACAAGAGATAAGGAAAACAGATGAGATGAGCACTAACATTGCCCAGCTTACTTCATGGAGGCAGCTTCTAGGCACCAGTGCATGAGGAATTTACCAAAAATAGTGCAGCTGTCTCATTGTGGGATTGAGACAGAATAGGAGAACAGAGATTCTGAAATACCTAAAAATTGTTGACCTCTGTACCAGAGAGGAGGAATGTTGAAAAAAGAGAGAGAGAGATAAGCGCAAGGCAGGGGTTGAGGGGGAGAGTGGGGTGGAGTTGGCCCATCCTTGGATGACAGCAACCTTACCCCTTTAGCCTCATGAGGGACAGGTGAGCTTAATTAGGGACTTTGGTTCTTGAAACACAATCACTATCGTTTCACTTCTTGTCACATAGTGGTTTTAACTCAGCTAAGCATTTCCACTCCAGTACTCTTGCCTGGAAAATCCCATGGAAGTAGGAGCCTGGTAGGTTACAGTCCATGGGGTCACAAAGAGTTGGACACGACTGAGTGACTTATGACTTTATATATATATATATATATATATATATATATATATATATATATATATATATCCTATGCCCTGTCTTTACTCCCACTAGCCTGGACCCCAATATGTGAAATGAGGGATCAGACTGGAAGTAGAGAGCTGATGCAGTTACCACCAGGGGAATAAAACCTGCTAGAATACTTTATTTCCCCACCGTTAAGATTTATTTTTGTTCCTTCATCTCCCTCTCCATTTCTGTGGCCTCTTTATTAAGCTGTTGAGCCCCCAGTGCTCAGGTAGCCAGCACCCAGTGTGCAAGACTCTAGGATGTCAGGGAGGAAGGCAGTGCTTACCTTCAGGTGGGGGTCCAGATTCACCCTAAGTGATGATGGTGACTATATCCGCCAAGACCATAAAACTACTATAACTATTAAACTCTGCATTTAAGTAGTTATGTCTATAAATTGGGTTTCCCCAGTAGCTCAGCAGTAAAGAATCTGCCTGCCAGTTGAGGAGATGAGGGTTCGATCCCTGGGTCAGGAAGATCCCCTGGAGGAGAAAACAGCAACCCACTCCAGTATTCTTGCCTGGAAAATTTCACGGACAGAGGAGCCTGGCAGGCTATAGTCCACAGGATTGCAAAGAGTCGGATGCCACTCAGCAACTGAGCACCAGACACAATACACACATGCCTATAAATTATGAAATGACAAATGATTCCGTATCCTGGCGACATCTCACAGACTGCCCAGCAGTAAACATTCATATCTTCCCACCTGCTGTGCCCACCACTGTCCTTCCAGAAAGTCTGCTCCCAGAAGGTGCAGGCAGGAGTTCAGCCTTAAAAGATGAGGGGACACTCTGTGCAACGGGCACGATTGTAGCAGAGACACAGAGAGTGACCAAAGTGGCTCCACATTCCCACTCATGAGCAGAGGAGTGTGGAGATGTTCCTGCTTGTTGAGTGGGTGGTAATTTCTCCTAGTCTCTTGAGCAAGTGAAAAGCCCACTCCACTGCCAAGATATCTTATTGTAAGAGTACATAAATACTTCTCTCACGTGTCTGAAACGTGACTGACTTAAGAATTAATTTTCCCTGCTTTTGCTGTTGTTCAGTCCCTAGATCATGTCTGACTCTTTACGACCCCAGGAACTGCAGCACGTCAGGCTTCCCTGTCCTTCACTATCTCCCAGAATTTTCTCAAACTCATGTCCATTGAGTCACTGATGCCATCCAGCCATCTGATCCTCTGTCACCTTCTTCTCCTCTTGCCCTCAATCTTTCCCATCATCAGTGTCTTCTCCAGTGAATTGGTTCTTCGCAATCAGGTGGCCAAAGAATTGGAGCTTCAGTTTCAGTATTCTAGCAGGTTTTATTCTGCTGGTGGTAACTGCATCAGAATTCCAGATTCAAGATAGCCACTTCACCTTCTTTATGGTCCAACTCTCACATCCATACATAATTACTGGGTAAACCATAGCTCTGACTACAGGGACCTTTGTCGGTAAAGTAATGTCTCTGCTTTTTAATACACTGTCTAGGTTTGTCACGTCTTTTCTTCCAAGGATCAGGTGTCTTTTAATTTCATGGCTGCAGTCACCATCTGCAGTGAATTTGGAACCTAAGAAAATAAAATCTGTCATTGTTTCCACTTTTTCCCCATCTATTTGCCATAAAGTGATGGGACTGGATGCCATAATGTGTTTTTAAATGTTGAGTTTTAATTCAGCTTTTTCATTCTCCTCTTTCACCCTTCAGCTAGTTCTCTTCACTTTCTGCCATTAGAGTGATGCCATCTGCATATTTGAGATTGTTAATATTTCTCCTGGCAAACTTGATTCCAGCTTGTGAATCATCCAGCCCAGCATTTCGCATGGTGTACTCTGCATATAAGTTAAATAAGCAGGGTGACAATATACAGCCTTAAAGTACTCTTTTTCCAAATTTGAACCAGTCCATTGTTCCATCTGCCTCTTGAGATATTTGTATGCAGGTCAGGAAGCAACAATTAGAACTGGACATGGAACAACAAACTGGTTCCAAATAGGAAAAGGAGTAAGTCAAGGCTGTATATTGTCACCCTGTTTATTTAACTTATATGCAGAGTACATCATGAGAAACGCTGGACTGGAAGAAACACAAGCTGGAATCAAGATTGCCGGGAGAAATATCAATAACCTCAGATATGCAGATGACACCACCCTTAGGCAGAAAGTGAAGAGGAACTCAAAAGCCTCTTGATGAAAGTGAAAGTGAAGAGTGAAAACGTTGGCTTAAAGCTCAACATTCAGAAAATGAAGATCATGGCATCTGTTCCCATCACTTCATGGGAAATAGATGGGGAAACAGTGGAAACAGTGTCAGACTTTATTTTTCTGGGCTCCAAAATCACTGTGGATGGTGACTGCAGCCATGAAATTAAAAGATGCTTACTCCTTCGAAGGAAAGTTATGACCAACCCAGATAGCATATTCAAAAGCAGAGACATTACTTTGCCAACAAAGGCTCGTCTAGTCAAGGCTATGGTTTTTCCTGTGGTCATGTATGGATGTGAGAGTTGGACTGTGAAGAAGGCTGAGCACCGAAGAATTGATGCTTTTGAACTGTGGTGTTGTAGAAGACTCTTGACAGTCCCTTGGACTGCAAGGAGATCCAACCAGTCCATTCTGAAGGAGATCAGCCCTGGGATTTCTTTGGAAGGAATGATGCTGAAGCTGAAACTCCAGTACTTTGGCCACCTCATGCAAAGAGTTGACTCATTGGAAAAGACTCTGATGCTGGGAGGGATTGGGGGCAGGAGGAGAAGGGGACGACAGAGGATGAGATGTCTGGATGGCATCACTGACTCGATGGACGTGAGTCTGAGTGAACTCCGGGAGTTGGTGATGGACAGGGAGGCCTGGCATGCTGCGATCATGGGGTTGCAAAGAGTCGGACACGACTGAGTGAAGGATCTGATCTGATCTGATTGTTCCATGTGCAGTACTAACTCTTGCTTCTTGTCCTGCATACAGGTTTCTTGGGTATTCCCATCTCTTTAAGAATTTTCTGCAGTTGGCTGTGATCCACACAAAGGCTTTAGCATAGTCAATGAAACAGAAGTAGATTTTTTTTAATTCCCTTGCTTTTTTCTGTGATCCAGCTCCTGTTGGTAATTTGATCTCTGGTTCCTCTGCCTTTTCTAAACTTGGCTTGTACATCTGAAGTTCTTGGTTCCCGGACTCTGAAGCCTAGCTTGAAGGATTTTGAGCATAATCTTGCTAACATGTGAAATGAGTGCAATTGTATGGTAATTTGAACATTCTTTGGCATTCATTTCCCTGAGATGAGGTTATTAGCAAAGAGAATATCCTGCACCCAGTTTGAATACAAACAATACACACAACACCTGCAATATTTACAGAGTGGGCTGCTCTGATCCACAGGGCCCTTGACAGAAGGAATATCTTCTCAGAAACTCTCCTCCTGGAACTTACATAGGCAGCAGAATTTCTGGAGCAACCAGAAGGGATGGAAAAGTCAAGGAAAGAGAGAATAAAGCTCCAGTCCCTGAAGATGGAGTGCCTGCAGGTGAAACAGCAGGATACACAATCTTGGCCTGAATTTTAAAAACAAGAGACTAGCTTCCAGGTCACACAGTCATCCATCAACAAAATGCCCTGGAATTTTCCTTAACACACTGTGAAATATTTCGGCATATATAGCCTGAATTGTCATTGAAGAGCTAATGCCACTTTAAGGGATTCTATCTGAGGGGATGTGGATGGGCTGAAAACAGGCATTTCTGGAGAAAAGCTCTTAGATTCCTTTTTGCACTGTCCCACTCCAGATTCCTCTCTGTAGGGCAGCTGAAGAATTCCTAGGTCCTTGGCTCTGAGGAGCAGACCTGGAAGTGCTTTGACAATATCTCTAGCATAGCACACTGGAGAGAGAAACAATAACCCCTTGCGGGGCTGCCCACAGCCAGAGCCCCATCTGCACTCTGGGTTTGTGCTCAGCTCCCCCACAGCCCTCTCTCACTGTGTCACTCAGAGCACAGTAGTACACAGCCGAGTCTGATGCTTGCACTGCCTGTTTCTGCAGGTGGAAGGAGCTGTCACTCTTAACAGGAGTGGCCTGAAAACCTTCATGCTCTACCTTCTTGTCTGCTGCTAAGCCCTTCAGGAGGAGTTGAGGAGCTTTGTTGAGATGCTGGACATACCAGAAAAGATAGGGAGCCGAATTAGCAGTCTGGTAAGTGCAGTTCAGGGTCATGGGAGCCCCCTCTGAGACAGTCACTGGGCCTTCTGTCTGGTTCACTGAGTCACCATTGGTCCCTCCTGAAAGAGAATCACTTTGTTATCGTAGAAATGTACAGGAGAGGAGTTTTCAGTCAGAGAAGAAAAATATAACATATCTATAGTTATAAGAAAGTGAAAAATCATTAACATTTAGAATAAAATGTTACTTACTGAATATTAAGATGATCAGAAGAACTGAGTGAGTGGCAGAATGCATGTTCGCAAAAGAAAACGATCCTTGTTCCCTGGAATACACCAGTCTAACAAATCTAGTCTCCAGCTGGATGTTACAGAAGCTCCTCGCTCAGAAACTGAGAGCCCCTTTCTGTACTGCAGCAATATTCTGTCTTGTGGCTACAAAGCAGGCAAGTGAAACCAACTCCTGGATACAATGAGGAACCACATCTGAAGGAAGCCCCGCCCTCTGGTGGTGATCGTGAAAATTGCGCCACAGTGCGGTCTGACCTATTTCTCCTGATAACAGTTTGTGTTATTACATAAAGGAGAATGGGACAGGACCCTAAGAAGAGAGTCCTAAACATAAGCGTGCTGAGGGAAATATTCTATTATTACTTCCTTAATTTTTTGCATGGTACAGGTATCTCTAGCTTCGCAAGAAACCCCAGTTACGATTTCTAGATGGAATAGTCAGAGGTTTCTTCCTTGCATATGCCTCCAGACATATGGACAGAGAAAGCTCCCTCTATATGCAAAGTGTTTCCTCCTCTCCTCAAGTCATTTCTCTGAAGTAGTTATATTCATGTTGACTCTGTCAACATGCCATGGAGAAAATTTTATCTAAGGCAGGTGTCAAATAATGTGTAGTTAAGTGATAAGGTTATTATCCTGATTTATCATGGAATGACAGCTTTGTAAAACACAATAAAAGCAAAATACCTGACTTCCTTTTCACTGATAATGGTAGAGTTGATCTTCCAATTGGAAAACTATTTTTGGACCTTGAACATCAGGTAGCACAGAGATAAGGAAAACAGATGAGATGAGCACTGACATTGCCCAGCTTACTTCATGGAGGCAGCTTCCAGGCACCAGTGCATGAGGAATTTACCACAAATAGTGCAGGTGTCTCATTGTGGGATTAAGACAGGATAGGAAAACAGAGATCCTGAAATACCTAAAAATTGTGGACCTCTGTACCAGACAGGACGAATGTTGACAAAAAAAAAAAAAAGAGAAAGACAGAGATAAGCGCAAGGCAGGGGTTGGAGGGGAGAGTGGGGGGTGAGTTGGACCATCCTTGGATGACAGCAACCTTAAGCCTTTAGCCTCATGAGGGACAGGTGACCTTACTTAGGTAAGCTGGTTCTTGAAATATCTTTTTACCTCTTGTCATATAGTTGTTTTAAGACAACTAAGTATTTTTTTAGAATGTCAAGTTTAGATGCTTAATATATTAGCCAGGCACTCTTCATTCCTGAGGCTCGTGTGTGGCATCGATCTGTCTTCTGTTTGTTTGTTTGTTTTCTTAGGGATTCAGGGATTTCAATGGAAAGAACTGTTGGCTCAGTGTCTGTCAGCCTGTTTGTCTAGTTTCTTGTGCAATTACTTGTGCCAGTGAAGCAAACCCAGCAGAAGATTTAATGGGGTCATTTCATAGCTTGTTCTTTTCTCTAGGATTGGGTTTACTTTATGCAAAGTCTAGCTATAATATGGTAAGAAGTCAAAACATTGTTCTTTGGTGACATAAGCCAGTTTAAGGCTTGGTAACTTTGTGGCTGCAGACAGCTGTAAGGTTTCCTTACACAGGCGCTCAGTGTTGTCAATCCAGTAACAGTGGCTGTAACTAAGTCAGTTGAACTCAAGAACAGTCTTCTTCAAATGTGCCTTTTTCACCTACTGAGATTTTCTCACCAGTTAAAATGAATTTTGTTATTTCTTACCAAAGCTGGGATCATTTTTAATGCACATCTGTTTGTTGAGCTGTTCTTTTTGTTTGTTTTTTGTCTGTGCCAGGTCTTAGTTTAGGCTTGTGGGATCTAGTTCCCTGACCAGGGATTGAACCTGGGCCTCCTGCAATGTGAGTACAGAGTCCTACTCACTGAACCAACCCTCCACCTAAAACTAGAATCTTGAGTTTAAGTTATCATGTTGGCAGGACTCTCTGGCTCAGCAGACCACCTAGATTCTCTTATACTCTTGTGCATTTTCAGTAATCCCTAGGCTCTGGCATTCATTCTGGAAATTTACAGGGTTGTCTACAATGTGGAAACAAAAATCAGACACAATTCCTACCTCAAATTCCTTTCAGTTGATTGAGGAGCAGGTGAGCAAAAAAAAATAATCCTATGCCCTGTCTGTACTCTCATTAGCCTGGACCCCAGTACTTGAAATAAAGGATCAGACTGGAAGCAGAGAACTGACGAGTTACCACTAGGGAAATAAAATCTGCTAGAATACTTGTATTTCCCCACCATTAAGGTTTATTTTTGTTCTTTCATCTCCCTCTCCATTTCTAGGCATTTTTATTAAGATGTGAACCCCCAGTGCACAGGTGGCCAGCACCCAGTGTGCAGGACTCTAGGATGTTAGGGAGGAAGGCAGTGCTTACCTTCAGGTGGGTGTCCAGATTCACCCTAAGTGATGATGGTGACTACATCTGCCAAGACCATAAAACTACTATAACTGTTAAACTCTGCATTTGAGTAGTTCTGCCAATAAATTGGGCTTCCCAGATGCTAAGTGATAAAGAATATCCCTGCTAATTGAGGAGATGAGGGTTCAATCCTTGGGTCAGAAAGATCCCCTGGAGAAGGGAATAGCAACCCACTCCAGTATTCTTGCCTGGAAAACATGGACAGAGGAGCCTGGTGGGCTACAGTCCACGGGGTTGCAAAGAGTCAGACACCACTGAGCAACTCACACATGCCTATAAATTATGAAATGACAATGATTCAGTATCCTGGCCACATCTCACAGACTGCCCAGCAGTAAAACAGACATCTCTTCCCATCTGCTGTGCCCACCACTGTCCTTCCAGAAAGTCTGGTCCTCGAAGCTGCAGACAGGAATTCAGCCTGCAGAGAATCAGAGGGGACTCTCTGTGCAATGGGCATGATTGTATCAGAGATGCAGAGCAGTGACCCAAGTGGCTCCACATTCTGCTCACGAGCAGAGGAGTGTGGAGATGTTCTTGCTTTGGGAGGGGGTGATACTTTCTCCTAGTTTCTTGAGCAGGTGAAAAAGCTCACTCTGCTGCCAAGATAGCTTATTGTAAGAGTACATAAACACTTTTTTCATGTGTCTGAAATGTGACTGATGAATTAATTTCCCCTGTTTTTGTTGCTGTTCGTTCCTTAGGTCATGTCTGACTCTTTACGACCCCATGAACTGCTGCACACCAGGAGCTTTATTCTCTCTTTCCTTGACTTTTCCATCCCTTCTGGTTGCTCCAGAAATGCTTTGCCTAAGTAAACTCCAAGAGGAGAGCTTCCTGACAAGATATTCCTTCTGAAGGGCCCTGTGGATCAGAGCAGCTCACTTTGTAAATATTGCAGGAGTTGTGTGTCCTTCCCTGTCCTTTACTATCTCCCAGAGTTTGCTAAACTCATGTCCATTGAGTCAGTGATACCATCAAACCATCATCCTCTGTCGCCTCCTTATCCTCTTGCCCTCAATCTTTCCCAGCATCAGGGTCTTCTCCAGTGAATCGGTTCTTCATGTCAGGTGGCCAAAATATTGGAACTTCAGCTTCAGCATCAGTCCTTCCAATGAATATTCAGGATTGATCTCCTTTAGGATTGACTGGTTTGATCTCCTTGCATTAAGGGACTCTCAAGAGTCTTCCCCAACACCACAGCTAGAAAGCATCAATTCTTTGGCACTCAGCCTTCTTTATGGTCCAACTCTCACATCCATACGTGATTACTGGGAAAACCATAGCTCTGACTATATGGACCTTTGTGGGTAAAGTAATGTCTCTGTTTTTTAATATGCTGTCTAGGTTGGTCATAGCTTTTCTTCCAAGGAGCAAGAATCTTTTAATTTCATGGCTGTGGCCACCATTTGCATGATTTTGAAGCCCAAGAAAATTAAATCTATCACTGTTTCCACATTTTCCCCATCTATTTTCCATAAAGTGATGGGACCAGATGCCATAATCTTAGATTTTTTGATGTTGAGCTTTAATCCAGCTTTTTCACTCTCCTCTTTCACCAGTATCAAGAGGTTCTTTAGCTTCTTTTCACTTTCTGCCATCAGAGTGGTATCATCCCCATATCTGAGGTTGTTGATATTTCTCCTGGCAATCTTGATTCCAGCTTATGAGTCATCCAGCCCTGCATTTCACATGATGTACTCCATGTATAAGTTAAATAAGCAGGGAAACAATATATAGCCTTGATGTACTCCTTTCCCAATTTTGAACCAGTCATTGTTCCATGCCCAGTACTAACTGTTGCTTCTTGTCCTGCATAGAGGTTTCTTGGGTATCCCCTTCTCTTTAAGAATTTTCCACAGTTGGTTGTGATCCACACAGTGAAAGCCTTTAGCGTAGTCAATGAAACAGAAATAGATTATTTTTTAAATCGCCTTGCTTTTTCTGTTTCCAGCAGATATTGGATCTGCTGTGGTTCCTCTGCCTTTTCTAAACCCAGATTCTACGACTGAAATTCTTGGTTCACGTACTGCTGAAGCCTAGCTTGATGGATTTTGAACATACTCTTGCTAACATGTGAAATGAGTGCAATCGTATGGTAATTTGAACATTCTTTGGCATTCATTTCCCTGAGATGAAGTTACTAGCAAAGGGAATACCCTGTACCCAGTTTGAATACAAACAA
This sequence comes from Bos indicus x Bos taurus, assembly GCF_003369695.1. NCBI lineage: Eukaryota > Metazoa > Chordata > Mammalia > Artiodactyla > Bovidae > Bos > Bos indicus x Bos taurus. Next base: position 17,398,339 of record NC_040085.1, read on the forward strand.
TACACACAACACCTGCGATATTTACAGAGTGGGCTGCTCCGATCCACAGGGCCCTTGACAGAAGGAATATCTTCTCAGAAACTCTCCTCCTGGGAACTTACTTAGGCAGCAGCATTTCTGGAGCAACCAGAAGGGATGGAAACGTCAAGGAAAGAGAGAATAATGCTCCATTCCCCGAAGATGGAGTGTCTGCAGGTGAAACTCAGCAGGATACATAATCATGGCCTGAATTTTAAAAACAGAGACTAGCTTCCAGGTCACACAGTCATCCATCAACAGTGTACCCTGGAATTTTCCTTAACACATTGTGAAATATTTCAGCATATATAATCTGAATTGTCACTGAAGAGTTAATGTCACTTTAAGGGATTCTATGCCATCTGGGGGGATGTCGATGGGTTGAAAACAGGCATTTTTGGAGAAAAGTGCTTAGGTTCCTCTTTACACTGTTCTGCCCCAGATTCCTCTGTAGGACAATCCAAGAATTCCAAGGTCCTTGGCTCTGAGTATCAGAGCTGGAAGTGCTTTGACAGTACCTCTGGAGAGAGAAACAACACCCCTTGCGGGGCTGCCCACAGCCAGAGCCCCATCTGCACTCTGGGTTTGTGCTCAGCTCCCCCGCAGCCCTCTCTCACTGTGTCACTCAGAGCACAGTAGTACACAGCCGAGTCTGATGCTTGCACTGCCTGTTTCTGCAGGTGGAAGGAGCTGTCACTCTTAACAAGAGTGGCCTGAAAACCTTCATGCTCTACCTTCTTGTCCGCTGTTAAGCCCTTCAGGAGGAGTTGAGGAGCTTTGTTGAGATGCTGGACATACCAGAAAAGATAGGGAACCGAACTAGCAGTCTGGTAAGTGCAGTTCAGGGTCATGGGAGCCCCCTCTGAGACAGTCACTGGGCCTTCTGACTGGTTCACTGAGTCACCACTGGTCCTTCCTGGAAGAGAATCACTTTGTTATCGTAGAAATGTACAGGAGGGGAGTTTTCAGTCAGAGAAGAAAAATAAAACTTACACACAATTATAAGAAAGTGAAAAATCATTAACATTTAGAATAAAATGTTACTTACTGAATATTAAGATGATCAGAAGAACTGAGTGAGTGGAAGAATGCATGTTCCCAAAAGAAAACGATCCTTGTTCCCTGGAACACACCAGTCTAACAAATCTAGTCTCCAGCTGGATGTTACAGAAGCTCGTCACTCAGAAACTGAGAGCGCCTTTCTGTACTGCAGCAATGTTCTGTTTTGTGGCCACAAAGCAGGCAAGTGAAATCAGCTCCTGAATACAATGAGGAACAGCATCTGAATGAAGCCCCGCCCTCTGGTGGTGATCGTGAAAATTGCACCACAGTGCGGTCTGACCTATTTCTCTTAATAGCTTGTGGGGTACATATAGGAGAATGGGACAGGGCCCTAAGAAGAGAGTCCTAAACATAAGCGTACTTAGAGAAATATTTTATTATTACTTCTATAATTTTTTTGCATGGTACAGGTATCTCTAGCTTCGCAAGAAACCCCAGTTACAATTTCTAGATGGAATAGTCAGGTTTCTTCCTTGCATGTGTCTCCAAGATTCCCATGGGTCAGAGAAGGATCCCCCTGAATGGAAAGTGCTTCCTCCTCAACCCAAGTCATTTCTCTGAAGTAGTTATATTCATGTTGACTCTGTCAACATGGCGTGCAGAAAATTTTACCTAAGGCAGATGTCAAATAATGTGTAGTTAAGTGATAAGGTTATTATCCTGATTTATCATGGAATGACAGATTTGTAAAATACAATAAAAGTAAAATACGTGACTTCTTTTTCACTGATAATGGTAGAGTTGATCTTCCAATTGGAAAACTGTTTTTGGACCTTGAACATCAGGTAGCACAAGAGATAAGGAAAACAGATGAGATGAGCACTAACATTGCCCAGCTTACTTCATGGAGGCAGCTTCTAGGCACCAGTGCATGAGGGATTTACCAAAAATAGTGCAGCTGTCTCATTGTGGGATTGAGACAGGATAGGAGAACGGAGATTCTGAAATACCTAAAAATTGTTGACCTCTGTACCAGAGAGGAGGAATGTTGAAAAAAGAGAGAGAGAGAGATAAGCGCAAGGCAGGGGTTGAGGGGGAGAGTGGGGTGGAGTTGACCCATCCTTGGATGACAGCAACCTTACCCCTTTAGCCTCATGAGGGACAGCTGAGCTTAATTAGGGACTTCGGTTCTTGAAACACAATCACTATCGTTTCACTTCTTGTCACATAGTGGTTTTAACTCAGCGAAGCATTTCCACTCCAGTACTCTTGCCTGGAAAATCCCATGGACGGAGGAGCCTGGTAGGCTGCAGTACATGGGGTCGCTAAGAGTTGGACATGACTGCGCGACTTCACTTTCATGCATTGGAGAAGGAAATGGCAACCCACTCCAGTGTTCTTGCCTGGAGAATCCCAGGGACGGGGGAGCCTGGTGGGCTGCCGTCTATGGGGTCGCACAAAGTCGGACATGACTGAAGCGACTTAGCAGCAAGGATTTTTTTTAGGATGTCAAGTTTAGATACTTAATATGTTAGCCGGGCACTCTTCATTCCAGAGGCTCGTGTGCGTGGTGTTCCTCTGTCTTCTGTTTGTTTGTTTTATTAAGGAGTCAGGAATCTCTGTGGAAAGGACTGTTTGCTCAGTGTCTGTCAGCCCATTGGTCTGGTTTCCTGTGCAATTATTTGTGCCAGTGAAGTGAACCCAGAAGAAGATTTAACACGGTCATTTCATAGCTTGTTTTCTCTAGGGTTGGGTTTACCTTATGCAAAGTAAGACTGTATTATGGTGAGAAGTCAAAACATTGTTCTTTACTGACATAAACCATTCTAAGGCATGGCAACGCTGCGGCTTCAGACAGCTGGGAGGGAGGTTGCCTGACACAGGCTCTCAGGGCAGTGCTGTCAACCCAGGAACAATGCTGTGACTTTTAGTTGAATTAAGTCCGATTTGTTTATTTTTGTTTTTATTTCCAATACTCTAGGAGGTGGGTCAAAGAGGATCGTGCTGTGATGTATGTCAAAGAGTGTACTGCCTATGTTTTCCTCTAAGAGTTTTATGGATTCTGGCCTTAATTTGTTAATGCATTTTGAGTTTGTTTTGTGTTCGGTGTTGGGAAGGGTTCTAGTATCATCCTTTTACCTGTAGCGTTCCAATTGTCTTTCAATTAATAATAAACATTTCTAAATGGCAAGGACCAAGTCAGTTGAACACAAGAGCAATCTTCTTCAAATGATACCTGTTAGTGGACATAGAATTTCTCAACAGTCAAAATGACCTGTTTTTCTAAAATTAGGGTTTTTTTTTTTTTAATGCACAGCTGTTTGCTGAGCTGTTCTGTTTTGTTTTTGCTTTTGGCTGTGCCGGGTCTTAATTTCAGCTTGTGAGATCTAGTTCCCTGATCAAGGATCAAACTCAGGACCCCGGCAGTGGGAGTGCAGAGTCCTATCCCCTGGACCAAAGTTCCCCCTAAAATTAGGATCTTGAATTAAGTTCTCATGCTGGCAGGACTCTCTGGCTCAGTGGATCACTGAGGTTCTCTTAAACTTTTGTGCATGTTCAGGAATCCCTAGGCTCCAGCATTCATTCTGGAAACTTACAGAGTTGTCTACAACATGGAAACCTAAACCAGACATGATTCCTATCTCAAACTGCTTTCAGTTGACTGAGGAGCAGGTAAGGAAAAAAAAAAAAATCCTCTGCCCTGTCTGTAGTCCCCCTAGCCTGGACCCAGATGTGGAATGAGGGATCAGACCGGAAGTAGAGTGCTGACACATTGACCACCAGGGGAATAAAACCTGCTTGGATACTTTCCTTTCATGGTTCAGATTTCGTTTTGCTTTTTCATCTCCCTCTCCCTTTCTCTGGCCTGTTTATCAAGATGTTGAACCCCCAGTCCTCAGGTGGCCAACACCCAGGGTGCAGGACTCTAGGATGTTAGGGAGGAAGTCTGCACTGACCTTCAGGTAGGTGTCCTGACATCCACCCTGTTAAATGAGGATGGGGACTACATCCTCCAGGACCATTAAAACTATTCTAATATTAAACTCTGTATTTTGATTGCTGTGTTTATAAATTATGAGATGACAAATAATCAGTGTCTAGGCCACATCTCCCTGACTGCCTGGCAGTAAAACATATCTCTTTTCACACCTTCTGTGTCCCCCACTGTCCTTCCAGAAAGTCTGGTCCCCAAAGGCACGGACAGGAGTTCAACCTTCAGAGATGCAGAGGGGATGCTCTGTGCAATGCGCGTGATTGTTGCAGAGATGCAGAGCCCAAGTGGCTCCACATTCCCTGCTCATGAGCATAGGAGTGGGGAGATGTTCCTGCCTTGGGAGTGGGTGATACTTTCTCCTAGTTTCTTGGAGCAGGTGAAAAGCTCACTCCACTCCAAAGATAGCTTATTGTAAGAGTACATAAACACTTTTTCCATATATCAGAAATATGACTCACTGATGAATAAATTTCCCCTGAGGTGATGTTATTATTGGCAAAGAGAATATCCTGTACCCTGTTTTAATACAAACAAAACACATCATGCCTGCAATATTTACCAATTGGACTAGTCTGACCCACAGGGCCATTGACAGAAGGATTATCTTGTCAGAAAACTCTCCTCCTGGAACTTACCTAGGTAGCAGCATTGCTGTAGCAGCCATAGGGATGGAAAAGTCAAGGGAAGAGAGAATAAAGCTCCTAGTCACTGAAGATGGAGTGTCTGCAGGTGTATCTCAGCAAGACATACAATCCTAGTCTGAATTATTAAAGCCAGAGACTACCTTACAGATCACACAGCCATCCATTAACAATGTTCCTGGGAGTTTTCATTAACAGGTTGTGAAATATTTCAGCATATATCAACTGAATTGTCACTGAAGAGTTAATGACACTTCAAGGGATTCTGTGTCTTTAGGGGGAATGTGAATGGGCTGAAAACAGGCATTTGTGGAGAAAAGCACTTAGGTTCCTCTTTACACTGTCCCGCCCCAGATTCCTCTCTGTAGGGCAATCCAAGAATTCCAAGGTTCTTAGCTCTGAGCTTCAGAGCTGAAACTACTTTGATGATGCCTCTAGCACAGAACTCTGGAGAGCTGCCCACAGCCTGACCCCATCTGTGCCCTTGGGTTTGTGTTCAGCTCCCCCTGCGGCCTCTCTCACTGTGTCACTCAGAGCGCAGTAGTACACAGCTGAGTCTGATGTTTGCACGGAGGATTTCTGCAGGTGGAAGGAGCTGTCTCTCGAGATATGAGTGGCTTCAAAACCTCTGTTGGTCACCTTCTGGTTTCCTAATGAGCTTTGCAGGAGCATCTCAAGCTCTCTGTTTTGGTACTGGACATACCAGAAAAGAAAACCTGAATAGCTGGACTGGTAAGTACACTTCAGAGTCAGAGATGCCTTCTCGGGAAGGGTAACAACGCCTTCTGTCTGGGTCACCGAGTCTCCACGGGTCCCTCCTTAAAGAAAAAAACCACACACACACAGTAAGACTTTGTTAAGTTGGCTAAGGAAGAGGGACCATCTCCCGCTTGATAGAGGTTACATGACATCCTAAAACCAAGGAATAGAACATCTTAGAAATTTTAAATCAATGTTACTCACGCCTTGTCAACAAGATCACAAGTCCTAAGCACAAAGCAGACAGCATAGCTGGCTCAGAAGCAGTGGGAGGCTGAGTTTGGGGATACACGAAAGTTGAAAAAACTATTCCTCTGGTTTCTTGATCTTTTGTTGAAATCTTCAAGAAAATCTTGGTTCATGTGCTATGCAAGACAAACTCCTCTACAAGATCATGCTATAGGCTGAGCAAGAGAAAGGTTCTCAGAAAAGAAAGATGAATTTGTATCAAACCACCAACGAAAGGGAGCAGCGCCCTCTGTCGTTCTCCCTCTGTTCCTGCAGTCTGCTGTACATCTTTTGGTATTTACCCTGAAAAGGAGCTCAAGTTGTAGGCATAGAAGGGAAATAGGTATCTAGGGTGAGCGTAGGGCTCAAGGAAGGAAGCACCAAATAATTTCTGCAGACTTTGCAATGGTGTCCGAGGCTGAGATAGATGGTAATTACTCTGTCTTTAAGATGCAGAGAAATACAGTTCCCTTAAGGCTTTCCAGGCCCAGCATCTATTGTCTGATCGCATTGAACAATAAGCTCATTTAGGCAACTTAAGTTATAGTGTGAGTGTGAAAAAAGACTGAACCGAGATCTCTTCTTGTCATTTCCCTCACTGGTCCCCTAGAACCAGGGGATGAGCTGTCTCTGCTTAGAATGTTCTTCCTTTCTGCCCAGAATCTTTGCCTAGGCAACTTCTTATTCCTTCTTTAAGAACCAATTTACTCCTTATGAAAGTGCTGATCCAGTCCTTCAGGCTGAGTTAGGACCCACCTCTCTTCCCACCGTACCTTGTACGCACATCTATCACTGTCATTTCTACACCATCCTGGAATCATTTGTGTGTTGTTTTTCAAACTAGGTTTGATGCACCTGAGATGAGGAACTTAACCTTATTAATCTCAGTGGCCAACTTCTCAAAATACACAGAACACTAGTTCAGAGCAAATGGTTTAAAAATATTTGAAAAATGAATAAGTGAATGAGGAGACATGTCCGGGTGTACAATGATCTGTTTATGAAGTATGGTCTCTACGAGAAATAGTTCTCAGGCCCGCGGTATGATGAGCTGCTTCCAGCGGCATGTCTAGGGTCTGAACACAGGAGCATTAGGTATTTCTCAAAACTAAGGCACAGTTCTTCATATAAGAGACCACTCTCATACCGACTATTTAAAAAATATTATAGCACCTTTATACATACAAAACTCAGGTTAAGTATAAACGTCTTTGGTTCACAGTTAATCACCAAAGTGAAAGTGGCTTAGTCGTGTCCGACTCTTTGCGACCCCGTGAACTATATGGGGTTCTCCAGGCCAAGATACTGGAGTGGGTAGCCTTTCCCTTCTCCAGGGATTTTCCCAACCCAGGAGTCAGACCCATATCTCCCGCATTACAGACGGATTCTTTATCACTTGAGCCACAAGCAAAGCTCTAGAATATGGAGTGGTAACCTATCCCTTCTCCAGCGGATCTTCCCAATCTAGAAATCGAACCAGGGTCTCCTGCATTGCAGGTGGATTCTTTATCAACTGAGCTATCAGGGAAGTCTATGCATATAAAATACAAAATTAATAAAATTCATATTAAAACATTAATGTGAGAAGTGATATTTTACTGAAACTAAAGAGGTGGTGAAATCTCATTAGAAGAAAGCTATTTATTGTGTCATTCAATAATTCACCTGATTAAGATGATTTGGAGCTTAATGCACTAGTGTCTGCTGCTGCTGCTGCTGCTAAATCTCTTCAGTCATGTCCGACTCTGTGCGACCCAATAGACGGCAGCCTACCAGGCTCCTCCATCCATGGGATTATCCAGGCAAGAGTACTGGAGTGGGTAGCCATTGCCTTCTCTGCACTATTGTCTGAATTACTGTGATTTCCAGTATTTTTACTTCTATTCAAAAAAATATATTTAAGTCATCATTATATAACTCTATTATTGAACAAAGCATCAAAAAATCAGCACTGAAAAAAAATCTTGTGCATTTACTGCTACTCTTTTTCTACTGAATTGCATGTTGATACATTCAAACTTTTTAAATGTTTAAAAATATTCTTAAAACTTTTATCCATTTAAAGACCTATGATGCTTTTATTTGTAAAGTGTCATTATTCCATTTGTCTTTAATTAGAAGATGGGGAGTATTCTAAATTCTCCCAACAGATGATTAGAAATATTAGAAATATGATAGAAAATATTTAATTTGTTGTCATCAAACAAAAAAAATCCAAATCGAAAAATTCTAATGTAATTCCTACACCCTGTAGGTTGGCAGACTTTTTTGTCTATAAAGGGTCAAATAGTAAATAGTTTAGGTTTTGAAGTCGTACAGTCTCTGCTACAACTATGCTGGTATAGCACAAAGCATCCATGGTCAATGCATAAATAAATGAGCATGGCTGTCTTCCAATAAAACTTTATTTATAAACATAAGTATCAAGCCACTTTGCCTTGTGGCTATCCTTTGCCAATCCTCACTATACTCCAAGAATTTATCCATAAACCTCTAAAATTACTTTTTTCACTAAATATTAGCATAGCTTTTTGAGGAGGCTTAAAATAAAGAACACATTAATGGATAGAAAAGAAGAAGGAAATTGAATGATGCTAATGCCAAAGATACTTCCTGGGTGGCTCAGTGGTAAAGAATCCACCTGCCAATGTAGGAGATGTGGATCCGATCCCTGGGTCAGGAAGATCCCCTGGAGGAGGAAATGGCAACCCACTCTAGGATTCTCACCTGGAAATCCAATGGAGAGAGGAGGCTTGCAGGCTACAGTCCATGAGGTCACAAAGAGCTGGACACGACTTAGCAACTAAACAACAACAGCAAATGCCTAAGACACATTGATGCTGAGTTTTCAAGAATGAAAAACACAGATACGGACACTATCATCAAGGAGATCACAGAGTAGGATTGAAAATAGACCTTAAACAAATAATGAAAGAAATAAAAATAAATTACAAACCTGAAAATGCAGAGGTCTATAATTCTAAAAATACCCACTAAGCTTTCCTTAGCTACTGACTCTTGGACGAGTATACAAGAATGAGTAGGCATTTATTATTATTTTTTTAATTTTATTTTATTTAACTTTACAATATTGTATTGGTTTTGCCATATATCAAAATGAATCTGCCACAGGTATACATGTGTTCCCCGTCTTGAACCCTCCTCCCTCCTCCCTCCCCATACCATCCCTCTGGGTCGTCCCAGTGCATCAGCCCCAAGCATCCAGTATCATGCATGGAACCTGGACTGGCGACTCGTTTCATATATGATATTATACATATTTCAATGCCATTCTCCCAAATCATCCCACCCTCTCCCTCTCCCACAGAGTCCAAAAGACTGTTCTACACATGAGTGTCTCTTTTGCTGTCTTGTATACAGCGTTATTGTTACCATCTTTCTAAATTCCTTATATATGAGTTAGTATACTGTATTGGTGTTTTTCTTTCTGGCTTACTTCACTCTGTATAATAGGCTCCAGTTTCATCCACCTCATTAGAACTGACTCTTTTGAAGCAAGGAAAAGAATTTTAGGAAAAGAAAAAAATAAGAAAATCACCTAAAATATCTATGAATGGGTTACATAAGAGGAAAATAGTGCCTTTGACCAACTTAGTATTGTTGAAGAGAGAGGGAGAGACAGAGATGGAGAGATTAGGGATGCATAATAAATTGAAGTTGGAGAGGTAGCTTTTCTTTGTCCTAAGAGCAAATGGGGATCCAGGTGACTGACATGCTAACATCTGCACTCTGGCAAAATCGCTCTCACTATGGAAAAGGGACTACATGGAAGAGTGATGGGGTGTGTCAAGTGTTGAGCAAGAGACTGAGATGGATTTTTAATGAGGATTGTGGAGGTGAATTGGGTTGTGGGGATTGTGACATCTGCTAGAGGACCTTTAGGAAGCAAAGTCAACAGAACTGGGAAGTAGACTGAATACAGTATCTCAAAAATGAATATAACTAAACAAACAAACAAAAAACCTACGTGAGTCTTGCTGCTGCTGCTGCTGCTAAGTCACCTCAGTTGTGTCCGACTCTGTGCGACCCCATAGACAGCAGCCCACCAGGCTCCCCCATCCCTGGGATTCTCAAGGCAAGAACACTGGACTTGATTACCATTTCCTTCTCCAATGCATGAAAGTCAAGAGTGAAAGTGAGGCCGCTCAATCGTGTCCGACTCTTAGCAACTCCATGGACTGCAGCCTACTAGGCTCCTGAGTCCATGGGATTTTCCAGGCAAGAGTACTGGAGTGGGGTGCCATTGTCTTCTCCAATATAGCATAAATTGAGAGTACAGCAGAAACTGCTATTTGCCTATAGAATGCTCATTTTCTACTACTTCTAATAGAACTACAATTTTTTTAAATTTTTATTTTATATTGGAGTGTAGTTGATTGACAGTGTTATGTTAGTTTCAGGTGTACAGCAAAGTGATTCAGTTATACATAAACATGTATCTATTCTTTTTCAAATCTTTTCCCACTTAGGTTACTACAGAATACTGAGCAGTTTTCCCTGTCCACTACAGTGGGTCCTTGTTGAGTATATACTATATTTTTAAATTTTTAATTGGAGGATAATTACTTTATACTCTAGCGATGGTTTCTGCGATAGATCAATATGAATCAGCCACAGGCATATACACGTCCTCTCCCTCTTAAACCTCACTCCCACCCCTTCCCCATTCCACCCCTCTAGGGTGTTACAGAGCACCAGCTTTGAGTTCCCTGCATCATACAGCAAATTCCCACTGGCTATCTATTTTACATATAGTTTTCAGTCCTACTCTCTCAAGTCTTCCCACCCTCTCCCTTCCTCACTGTGACCAAAAGTCTGTTCTTTATGTCTGCATCTCCTTTGCTGCCCTGCACATAGGTTCATCATCGCCGTATTTCTAGATTCCATATGGATGGATTAACACATGATATTTGTCTTTCTCGTTCTGGCTTACTTCACCCTGCGCAATAGGTTTTAAGTTCATCCACCTCATTAGAACTGACTCAAGTGTGTTCCTTTTTATAGAGGAGCTACCCCATGTCCGACGTCAGGGTCAGTGGCCGGGAGGAGCTATGCCCCGCCCGAGGCCAGGGGTGGCAGCCGGGAGGATCTACCCCACACCTGAGGTCAGGGGCGGCAGCCGAGAGAAGCAACCCCACATCCAAGGAGCAGTGGCTGCGCGGGTGCAGGAGGGCCGAGAGGAGCTACTCCACGTTCAAGGTCAGGAGGGGTGTTGGTGAGGAGACACCCCTCGTCCAAGGTAAGGAGCAGCAGATGCGCTTTGCTGGAGCAGCCATGAAGAGATACCCCATGTCCAAGGTAAGAGAAACCCAAGTAAGAGGGTAGATGTTGCGAAAGGGCATCAAAGGGCAGACACACTGAAACCATAATCACAGAAAACTAGTCAATCAAATCACATGGACCACAGCCTTGTCTAACTCAATGAAACTAAGCCATGCTGGGTGGGTCATGGTGGAGATGTTTGACAGAATGTGGTCCACTGAAGAAGGGAATGGCAAACCACTTCAGTATTCTTGCCTTGAGAACCCCATGAACAGTATGAAAAGGCAAAATGATAGGATACTGAAAGAGGAACTTCCCAGGTCGGTAGGTGCCCAATATACTACTGGAAATCAGTGAAGAAATAACTCCAGAAAGAATGAAGGGATGGAGCCAAAACAAAAACAATACCCAGTCGTGGATGTGACAGGTGATAGAAGCAAGGTCCAATGCTGTAAAGAGCAATATTGCATAGGAACCTGGAATGTTAGGTCCATGAATCAAGGCAAATTGGAAGTGGTCAAACAGGAGATGGCAAGAGTGAATGTCGACATTCTAGGAATCAGCGAACTAAAATGGACTGGAATGGGTGAATTTAACTCAGATGACCATTATATCTACTACTGCAGGCAGAAATCTCTTAGAAGAAATGAAGTAGCCATCATGGTCAACAAAAGAGTCTGAAATGCAGTACTTGGATGCAATCTCAAAAATGACAAAATGATCCCTGTTCGTTTCCAAGGCAAACCATTCAATATCACAGTAATCCAAGTCTGTGCCCCAACCAGTAATGCTGAAGAAGCTAAAGTTGAAAGGTTCTATGAAGACCTACAAGACCTTCTAGAACTAACAACCCCAAAAGATGTTCTTTTCATTATAGGGGACTGGAATGCAAAAGTGAGAAGTCAAGAAATACCTGGAGTAACAGGAAAATTTGGCCTTGGAATACAAGTCTTTGCAGTTCAAAGACTAATAGAGTTTTGCCAAGAAAATGCACTGGTCATAGCAAACACCCTCTTCCAACAACACAAGAGAAGACTCTACACATGGACATCACCAGATGGTCAACATCGAAATCAGACTGATTATATTCTTTGCAGCCAAAGATGGAGAAGCTCTATACAGTCAGCAAAAACAAGACCGGGAGCTGACTGTAGCTCAGACCATGAAATCCTTATTGCCAAATTCAGACTGACATTGAAGAAAGGTGGGAAAACCACTAGGCCATTCAGGTATGACCTAAATCAAATCCCTTATGATTATACAGTGGAAGTGAGAAATAGATTTACAGAACTAGATCTGATAGATAGAGTGCCTGATGAACTATGGACAGAGGTTGGTGACATTGTACAGGAGACAGGGATCAAGACCATCCCCATGGAAAAGCAAAAAAGCAAAATGGCTGTCTGGGGAGGCCTTACCAATAGCTGTGAAAAGAAGAGAAGCAAAAAGCAAAGGAGAAAAGGAAAGATATAAGCATCTGAATGCAGAGTTCCAAAGAATAGCAACAAGAGATAAGAAAGCCTTCCTCAGCGATCAGTGCAAAGAAATAGAGGAAAACAACAGAATCGGAAAGACTAGAGATTTCTTTAAGAAAATTAGAGATACCAAGGGAACATTTCATGCAAAGATGGGCTTGATAAAGGACAGAAATGGTATGGACCTAACAGAAGCAGAAGATATTAAAGACGTGGCAAGAATACACAGAAGAACTGTACAAAAAAAATCTTCATGACCAAGATAATCACGATGGTGTGATCACTCACTTAAAGCCAGACATCCTAGAATGTGAAGTCAAGTGGGCCTTAGAAAGCATCACTATGAACCAAGCTAGGCGAGGTGATGGAATTCCAGTTGAGCTATTTCAAATCCTGAAAGATGATGCTGTGAAAGTACTGCACTCAATATGCCAGCAAATTTGGAAAACTCAGCAGTGGCCACAGGACTCGAAAAGGTCAGTTTTGATTCCAATCCCAAAGAAAGGCAATGCCAAAGAATGCTCAAACTGCCGTAAATTGCACTCATCTCACATGCTAGTAAAGTAATGCTTAAAATTCTCCAAGCCAGGCTTCAGCAATATGTGAACCATGAAATTCTAGATGTTCAAGCTGGTTTTAGAAAAGGCAGAGGAACCAGAGATCAAATTGCCAACATCTGCTGGATCATCAAAAAAGCAAGAGAGTTCCAGAAAAACATCTATTTTTTTTTTTTTTTTGACTATGCCAAAGCCTTTGACTGTGTGGATCACAATAAACTGTGGAAAATTCTGAAAGAGATGGGAATACCAGACCACCTCACCTGCCTCTTGAGAAACCTATTTGCACCTCAGGAGGCAACAGTTAGAACAGAACATGGAACAACAGATTGGTTCCAAATAGGAAAAGGAGTATGTCAAGGCTATATATTGTCACCCTGCTTATTTAACTTATATGCAGAGTACATCATGAGAAACACTGGGATGGAAGAAGCACAAGCTGGAATCAAGATTGCTGGGAGAAATATCAATAACCTCAGATATGCAGATGATACCATCCTTATGGCAGAAAGTGAAGAGGAACTAAAAAGCCTCTTGATGAAAGTACAAGAGGAGAGTGAAAAAGTTGGCTTAAAGCTCAATATTCAGAAAACTAAGATCATGGCATCTGGTCCCATCACTTCATGGGGAATAGATGGGGAAACAGTGTCAGACTTTATTTTTTTGGGCTCCAAAATCACTGCAGATGGTGATTGCAGCCATGAAATTAAAAGACGCTTACTCCTTGGAAGGAAAGCTATGACCAACCTAGATAGCATATTCAAAAGCAGAGACATTACTTTGCCAACAAAGGTCCGTCTAATCAAGGCTATGGTTTTTCTAGTGGTCACGTATGGATGTCAGAGTTGGACTGTGAAGAAAGCTGAGTGCCGAAGAATTGATGCTTTTGAACTGTGGTGTTGGAGAAGACTCTTGAGAGTCCCTTGGACTGCAAGAAGATCCAACCAGTCCATTCTAAAGGAGATTGGTCCTGGGTGTTCTTTGGAAAGAATGATGCTAAAGCTGAAACTTCAGTACTTTGGCCACCTCATGTGAAGAGTTGACTCATTGGAAAAGACTCTGATGCTGGGAGGAATTGGGGGCAGAAGGAGAAGGGGATGACAGAGGATGAAATGTCTGGATGGCATCACCGACTCGATGGACGTGAATTTGAGTGAACTCCGTCCGGGAGTTGGTGATGGACGGGGAGGCCTGGCGTGCTGCAAAGAGCTGGACAGAAATGAGCAACTGAACTGAACTGAACTGAACTGCACTGAATACTCCATTGTGCATATGTACCACAACTTCTTTATCCATTCATGTCAATGGACATCTGGTTGCTTCCTTGTCCTAGCTATTGTAAATAGTGCTTCAATAAACTGGAGTACACGTGTCTTTTTCAATTATGGTAGAATCACAATTTTGTTGTGAATGACAACATGCTGAGATTGGAAAGATCCTGACATCCCAACCTAGACAGCATATTAAAAAGAAGAGACATTACTTTGCCAAGAAGGTCTATATAGTCAAACCTATGATTTTTCCAGTAGTCATGGATGGATGTGAGAGTTGAACCGTAAAAAAAGCTGAGCACCGAAGAACTGATGCTTTTGAAATGTGGTGTTGGAGAAGACTCTCGAGAGTCTCTTGGACAGTAAGGAGATCAAATCAGTCAATCCTGAAGGAAATAAGTCCTGAATATTCATTGGAAGGTTGATGCTGAAATTGAAGCTCCAATACTTTGGCCACCTTATGTGAAGAACTGACTCATTGGAAAAGACCTTGATTCTGGGAAAGATTGAAGGCAGAAGGAAAAGGGGATGACAGAGGATAAGATGGTTGAATGGCATCACCGACTCAATGGACATCAATTTGAGCATCACCAATTTGGGAATTGGTGATGGACAAGGAAGCCTGGCATTCTGCAATCCATGGGATTGCAAAGAGTCAGACACAACTGAGCGACTGAACTGAATTGAATTGAGAACAACAATTTTGTTGTGAGCAACAACATGCTGAGACTGAAAAAATATTGATATCCCAGGCTCCTTTGCTGATTGAAGAAATGTGGGGACATGGACTAACACTCTGATAAATTAAATGCAAATAGAAGGTGCTTGGTGAAGCTTCTGAAAATGATTGACTTGGCCAGCATGTACTTATTTGCCTCTTGATGTTCTTTCTGGAACGTGTATAAAGTGGATGAATTTCTTGCTGTTTCAGCAAAGTATATAAACAAAAGTGACAATTTAAGGACAAGAAACAGCTAGAAAGAAGACCCTTGATTCCTCCCAAGATTATGAAGCTAGTACACCAGCCCTGGACTGCACAAGGTACATGTGATAGAGCTGCTTTATATGAGAGGGAAGTAAACTCCAGCTTGTTAAAAACATTATCTGAGTTTTTTGTGATGTGAAGCTGAGCCAATATCTAATATAAATGATGTTTGATAAAAATACAATCCATCACTGTATCAGTATGATTGAGTAAACTCCTAATAACCCAGGTCTTCAAAGGTGTTCTAGGTGATTCTGACACAGGTGATGTTGGTAGTTTAAGGTCTGGAATGTGGGAACCACAGTCCTACCAACCTTTCCCCTGCCCTCTCCTACCTTTTTCACCAAGTGTCACATAAATACAAATGTCCTTAGTCCACAAATACATTTTCAGTAGCATCAAAACTGTATCAAGAAAACCATTCTTACCAGGAACAAGAATACAATGGATGGAAAACTGTTATATATGTGATAATAAACAGAAGTATCCACTTTTAAAAAACAATATTTTAAGGGCTGATAGCAGAAAACATATATCTCTCACTTTTAAGGGGAAAAATTCTGACTTTTGGATAAATTTCCATCTCTTTAATGGAGAAATTGATGCTTAGAAATCATACAAATCATAAATGGCAGAATCAGATTCACATCTTTGTATCTTTTACTCTAAATACTGAGATCTTCGTGTCTATTATTACATAACATTTTCACTCCTCAGTTTTAAAGTGAAAAGTTTCATGGAAACAGTCCTAAATCCTTTTTATTTCTAATGTCTGATGAATCTACTGTTTCCTATACAGGAATTAGAGAAATACTAAAATCATCTCATGCATCTTGCACATATAACAGATGTTATATGTGCTCATCTGCACATATAACAGATGAGCCCTTCTAATACTGAGAAGTCCTTCTTCATCCTCCAGAAGTGACCTGGTAAAATTAGAACTTGAAGGGTCTTTAAGCTCATCAGTCTAAATCCTTTGTTTAAACTGAGGACACTGAAGGCTGCTACATCCATGATATGCCTGAAGACACAGCCAGGGTGGGCAGAGCTGAATTTGGCACTTCAGCTTCCCATTCTAAATCCCATGCCCTTTACTATAGACATGCTACCAAAAACTCAGGAATTTGAGAGGAGCTCCCTTTTGTGTCGCTAGCCGTTTGCAGACTCTCCTTTGTGGGAAGACAAAACCACCAATTCTGCACACTGTCGCGGCTTCTAAGAGACAGCTCTGGCAGGTTTGCGCTGGGGCTGCGGGTGCCAGCTGAGCACTGTGTGTCTGGAGCACAGAGGTAAGTAGCAGTGTCCTCAGTCTGGGAAGCCATGATGGACAAGGAGCTGCTTTTGATGGAGTTGTCAAGTGTGAAGTGCAGTCTTCCACTATGTTTCTGTCTCTCATTTGAACGCATTAAAATCAGGTGAACAAAGCCTCGTCTTGAATCCTGTCTGTACCACTGTAAGGCAGTTAAAGTAATACTTTTATAACTGCAGTTCATGGTGACATTTTCACCCTCCTGGATGCTCAGGGTCTGAAGCTTCTGTTTTCCTTGCTGGTTATTCACCTCTAGGCAGAAACACAAGGACAGAGGCCAGGAGTCAGTCACTGCATTTTCAATCGCTAGCATTTGCATTTCCTTCCATAATTTGAGGGTACATTTCCCAATTAACAGGCTTTCCTGGTGGCACAGTGGTAAAGAATCTGCCTGCAGTCCAGGAGATGTGGCTTTGATCCCTGGATCAGGAAGATCTCCTGGAGAAGGGAACGGCAACTCACTCTAGGGTTCTTGCCTGGAAAATTCCAGGCACTGAGGAGCCTGGCGGTCTACAGTCCATTAGGTCACAAGGAGTTAGACAGGACTGAGCGGCTAACACTTTCACTTTTCACTTTTCCCAATTAAAGAGAAGATTTTGCCCCTCAGTCTTGTGAGTTCTAAACTTTGGTCACCCTCTTCCCATCACCAAGAGCCCCAACTCACTGGCCAGCTGAAGCCACAGAATCACCAAAGACAGGGCCAGAAGCTTCTCCATTCTTCTTCTTCAGGGGGATCATGGAAGACACAGCTCTCGCCCTGAAATAAAGCCAGGTCCCTCAGTCTAGCTCTCTTTTTTGAGTATACTCATTCAGTCCCTCTGAGTCCCAGAGAGAGTCTCAGGTTTCTTACTCAGCCAATCAAAGGAAGCTTAGTCTTTTTGCTTTCAATACAAACATGTTGATTTCAAACAAAGTGAGTCTGAGGAGACAGGCACTGCCATCTTGTGGGGGCAACATCATCCTGCTGAGAGAACCACCTGAGGAAGATGAAGTGTGTTAGAGCTGGTTCAGAGAAGATTGCAAAGCTGTTCTATTCTCTGCCTTTATTGAACTCCAGTTCCAGCCTAGAGTGAGAATGGATACAGATACAATTTTATGCACTAAAAACTCAGTGAAGAAAGAACACTGATGCCCATTATTTACAGAGTACCTCTGAGGAGCACGGTTAGACTTCTTCAGTCACTTCTGATACCCTGTCCTTCTTCTTTTTTCCTAATTTGCCTCATGCTGGAATGAGATTGTATATGAGTCAGGGTTCTTACTTATGAGTAACAGACACTGACTCTGGCTGAATTAAATAGAAAATGAATAAGTTAATTAATATTGGGTCTGCCTCAGAATCTCCAATATGGTCAGAGAACTGGACTCCAAAGCTATAGAGTCAGTCTACCAAACATATAAGAAAGAGTTAACACTGATCCTTCTCAAATTACTCTCAAAAGTTGCAGAGATTGCAGAGGAAGGAACATCTCAGTGCAACCTGCTTCATCACTTTGGCCTCATGATCTCGTGATCCGGCCTTGCTAGCAGTGCTGAAAGTCATGCATGAGCTCAAAAACACTGATTTCCCCTTACCAAGTTTGACCTCGCTGATGCTATTGCTCAGTGCCCAATCTGTCAATGACACAGACTAATACTGAGTCCCTGATACGGTGTCATTCCCCAGAGAGACTTCCCAGATGCCTGATGACAACTGGATTACATTCAGTTCAGTTCAGTCACTCAGTCGTGTTGACTCTTTGCCACCCCATGAATCACAGCATGCCAGGCCACCCTGTCCATCACCAACTCCCGGAGTTCACTCAAACTCATGTCCACAGAGTGGGTGATGCCATCCAGCCATCTCATCCTCTGTTGTCCCCTTCTCCTCCTGCCCCCAATCCCTCCCAGCATCAGAGTCTTTCCCAATGAGTCAACTCTTCGCATGAGGTGGCCAAAGTATTGGAGTTTCAGCTTTAGCATTAGTCCTTCCTAAGAACACCCAGGACTGATCTCCTCTAGGATGGACTGGTTGGATCTCCTTGCAGTCCAACGGACTCTCAAAAGTCTTCTCCAACACCACAGTTCAAAAGCATCAATTCTTTGGCACTCAGCTTTCTTCACAGTCCAACTCTGATATCCATACGTGACCACTGGAAAAACCATAGCCTTGACTAGATGGACCTTTGTTGGCAAAGTAATGTCTCTGCTTTTGAATATGCTATCTAGGTTGGTCATAACTTTCCTTCCAAGGAGTAAGCGTCTTTTTTTTTTAATTTTATTTTATTTTTAAACTTTACATAATTGTATTAGCTTTGCCAAATATCAAAATGAATCCGCCACAGGTATACATGTGTTCCCCATCCTGAACCCTCCTCCCTCCTCCCTCCCCATACCATCCCTCTCGGTCGTCCCAGTGCACTAGCCCCAAGCATCCAGTATCATGCATTGAACCTGGACTGGCAACTCATTTCATACATGATATTTTACATGTTTCAATACCATTCTCCCAAATCTTCCCACCCTCTCCCTCTCCCACAGAGTCCATAAGACTGTTCTATATATCAGTGTCTCTTTTGCTGTCTCGTACACAGGGTTATAAAGCGTCTTTTAATTTCATGGCTGCAATCACCATCTGCAGTGATTTTGGAGCCCAAAAAAATAAAGTCTGACACTGTTTCCACTGTTTCCCCATCTATTCCCCATGAGTTGATGGGACTAGATGCCATGATCTTAGTTTTCTGAATGTTGAGCTTTAAGCCAACTTTTTTTTTTAAACTTTACAATATTGTGTTGGTTTTGCCATACATCAACATGAATCCACCACAGGTATACACGTGTTCCCCATCCTGAACACCCCTCCCACCTCCCTCCCCATCCCATCCCTCTGGGTCATCCCAGTGCACCAGCCACAAGCTTCCTGTATCTTGCATCGAACCTGGACTAGTGATTCATTTCTTATATGATATTATACATGTTTCAATGCCATTCTCCCAAATCATCCCACTCTCCCTCTCCCACAGAGTCCAAAAGACTGTTCTATACATCTGCGTCTCTTCTGCTGTCTTGCATACAGGGTTGTCGTTATCATCTTTCTAAATTCCATATATACACATTAGTATATTGTATTGGTGTTTTTCTTTCTGGCTTACTTCACTCTGTACAATAGGTTCCAGTTTCATCCACCTCATTAGAACTGATTCAAATGTATTCTTTTTAATGGCTGAGTAATACTCCATTGTGTATATGTACCACAGCTTTCTTATCCAATCGTCTGCTGATGGACATCTAGGTTGCTTCCATGTCCTGGCTATTATAAACAGTGCTATGATGAACATTGGAGTACACGTGCCTCTTTCAATTCTGGTTTCCTTGGTGTGTATGTCCAGCAGTGGGATTGCTGGGTCGATATCAGTTCTATTTCCAGTTTTTTAAGGAATCTCCACACTGTTCTCCACAGTGGCTGTACTAGTTTGCATTCCCACCAGCAGTGTAAGAGGGTTGCTTTTTCTCCACATCCTCTCTGGCTTTTATTGCTTGTAGACTTTTGGATCACAGCCATTCTGACTGGCGTGAAATGGTACCTCATTGTGGTTTTGATTTGCATTTCTCTGATAATGAGTGATGTTGAGCATCTTTTCATGTGTTTGTTAGCCATCTGTATGTTTTCTTTGGAGAAATGTCTGTTTAGTTCTTTGGCCCATTTTTTGATTGGCTCGTTTATTTTTCTGGAAAACTTTTTCACTCTCCTCTTGCACTTTCCTCAAGAGGCTTTTTAGTTCCTCTTCACTTTCTGCCATAAGGGTGGTATCATCTGCATATCTGAGCTTATTGATACTTCTTCTGGCAATCTTGATTGCAGCTTGTGCTTCTTCCAGCCCAGTGTTTCTCATGACGTACTCTGCATAGAATGTACTCCTTTTCCTATTTAGAACCAGTCTGTTGTTCCATCTGCATATCTGAGCTTATTGATATTTCTCCTGGCAATCTTGATTCCAGCTTGTGCTTCTTCCAGCCCAGTGTTTCTCATGATGTACTCCTTTTCCTAATTAGAACCAGTCTGTTGTTCCATGTCCAGTTCTAACTGTTGCTTTCTGACCTGCATACAAATTTCTCAAGAGGCAGGTCATGTGGTCTGGTATTCCCATCTCTTTCAGAATTTTCCACAGTTTATTGTGATCCACACAGTCAAAGGCTTTGGCATAGTCAATAAAGCAGAAATAGATGTTTTTCTGGAACTCTCTTGGTTTTTTGGTGATCCAGTTAATGTTGGCAATTTGATCTCTGGTTCCTCTGCCTTTTCTAAAATCAGGTTGAACATCTGGAAGTTCACAGTTCACATATTGCTGAAGCCTGGCTTGGAGAATTTTGAGCATTACTTTACTAGCATGTGAGATGAGTGCAATTGTGCAGTAGTTTGAGCATTCTTTGACATTGCCTTTCTTTGGGATTGGAATCAAAACTGACCTTTTCCAGTCCTGTGGCCACTGCTGAGTTTTCCAAATTTGCTGGCATATTGAGTGCAGTACTTTCACAGCGTCATCTTTCAGGATTTGGAACAGCTCAACTGGAATTCCATCACCTCCACTAGCTTTGTTCATAGTGATGCTTTCTAAGGCCCACTTGACTTCACATTCCAGGATGTCTGGCTCTAGGTCAGTGATCACACCATCGTGATTATCTGGGTCATGAAGATCTTTTTTGTACAGTTCTTCTGTGTATTCCTACCACCTCTTCTTAATATCTTCTGCTTCTGTTAGGTCCTTACTTTTCTGTCCCTTATTGAGCCCATCTTTGCACGAAATGTTCCCTTGGTATCTCTAATTTTCTTGAAGAGATCTCTAGTCTTTCCCATTCTATTGTTTTCCTCTATTTCTTTGTCTTGATCCCTGAGGAAGGCTTTCTTATCTCTCCTTGCTCTTTGGAACTCTTCCGCTATTTGAGAGGGCGCCTGCGGCCTCCGTGGTCAGAGCTAACCTGGTGTCACAGGTTATATTGATTTTCCGCATAAATCAAGCTACTCAGCCTCTTTTCTCCACTGAATTTTCCTACTGAGCTATCCTCATTCTATTACTCTTTATATCTTTGATGAATATGTAAATAGTCGCTGGCGCCGTCTCCCCTTTGAATACCCTGGATCAGCCGGGGCTGGACTTCGGCAGTCTGGAACCCAAGAGATTTCCTAGGGGAGCCTCTTGGCACTTTCATGCCCAATACTAAAGGTTAATGTTAAGTTACAACAACCAATAAAAAGACAAGATTTTTGAGTACTCAGATCCTTTGAGAATGAAGAATTGGATCACACCACTAGGTAAGTAACCCAATTCACGGAGGTTATGGCTGTGAGCAGGGAAAATATAAAATGTGTAATAAGAAAAAAAGTCATCTATATCAATTGCAACATCACCACCAAATTGGGAATCAAAGAATGTAGTAGTTTCCTACATTTTCTTCTTGCTCTTTACTTTCATGTGTTCCTTTGTGTACACTGCCATTTCCTTCTTCCTTCTCCTCACTATACTTATTCTATATACAACTTGAGAGAGATTAACTTTAGAATTTAGTCTGCGTATAACAGAATTTTCAGTGGAATTTCCTCTGAATTTTAGAAGTAATTAATACAGCCAGTGATCTGTAGTGACTGTTGGGACCACGGGTCTCCTCATTTGGGAGAAAGGATGAGAACTTCTTCACTTGTTCAAAGGACAGACTTAGCTTGTGAGATGGAAACAGTCATTTCACCCTTGCTTGAAAGTTCAGCTGTGTGTGGAGGGGTGTGTATGAAAGATGTGACAGTTATCAACTTATTGCCTTTGAACTACAAATTCCCCCTTCATAGATTCAGAGGGTAATTCCAGACATGGGCCTTGTAAACATTTCTCGTTGCCAGCTGGCACAATGTTAAGCTTTGTGGGTAGAGAGGATGGAAAGGACCTGGCAGGAAGAGGCAGCTTCTCTTCCGGGTCCTGGCATGCGCTCCGCACTTCTTGTTTCTGGGTGCTTGGCCATCCTGTGGGGCACCCGTGATGCTCACGTCCAGCAACGTTTAGTGACAGCCCCCGTGTGCTTTCTTGGCAAGTCTCACAGGCACCTGAGCAAGTTCAGCCGTGCTCCTTTGCCAGCTTCCTACAAACTGTGCTAGAACCCTGGGAGCTGTTCTTCTGCTTGTTAGTCTTGTTTTCTGGCACCTCGGCAAACTTCCCCATCCAGCAGGCTACAGTCACACACTCCCCAGTGAAGCCTGAATCACCACTCAGGAGAAGAGAGTACATATTATAATGTGTCACTTTCTGTGAAACTCTGGCTTAGTCTTAAAGATAACAGTGTCTCCCTACAGATGCTATTCTTATGTTCTTTAGAGTTCTTTCTAGAGTTCTTTAGAGTTCATTAGTAAATAATGCTCTGCTATTTGTTAATAATTCTTTATATTAAACTTTCCTTTTTCAACTTGCCACGATTTTTCTCCTGATGGCCCCTATTTGGATAGTATGAGTCCATCAAGTGCATGAGAAGAAAGGCATTAGCTGCAGAAAGATCAGCAATCACATGTCAGGAAGTACCATTCTACTTGTAAGGAATTTCAGCATGTGGTGATGATACACGTGGGTGTGGATGAGGTGGCAGCAGAGTCGGAGAAATGGGACTGTATCACTTAAACCTGGGGAGCCCATCTGGGCCAAGAAGAGAATTTTCATGCTGTTACATAGGTTTATTTCAGAAGTATTTTTCCAGGTACTAATATCTAAAATAAATACACTATTTAAAATTAATATATACAGAGTAGATAATGAGAATTCCCTTTAAAAACAATTCTACAGCTAGTTGACAACTGATGACAACTCTGTATCTGAGAGGTAAATTCAGAGTCAGTCTCTAGAGAGACAATGCCCCACGGTGGTCAAATAAGGAACATGGAAATGCTTTCTGTAGGGGGTTTGTGCTCTGCTTCTCTTGTGAAGCCAGCTACTGTGTTAACCAGAGCACAGTAATACACAGCTGAGTCTTCCTCCTGAGCCGAGGGTTTTTTCAGATGGAAGGATGCCTCAGTCTGGCTGAGCTCAGCGGTGAAACCCTGGATGCTCTCTCTTGAGGTGTGTTTCAGGAGTAACTGGAGGCGCTGTCTGGGGTACTGGACATACCAGAAGAGCACAGGACTCCCAGAATACGAATAGTTGCACTTCACCTGCACTGGGGCCCCTTTAGACACAGAGGTGTGGCTCTCAGGCTGAGTCACTGTCTGGGCTCTTGTTCCTCCTGTAACACAAATTCTGGGTCAGGGATTGACTTGCAAACAGAGCAAAATATTTTGTTAAGCCAATTCTGAATCAGAAGACCATAGTAAGATAAAATAAAAAGAGACTTTACTCACCAAGTGTGAATATCACCACAAGCACTGCGATGAGGGTGCGCTTCATGTCTGAGCTCTGAGGAAGCAGGAGGCTCCTTTCTGCAGGTTTTTCCTGGAAACAATTCAGCCACATGGACACCCTGACAGAGCAGTGAGTGGGTTTACAGGGCACGCAAAGTAAAAGCTCTTCCTCAAAGAGCTGGTGGCTTTCTGGCTTTCTATGGAGTTCAAGTTGTGTAGCATCTCCCTCTAGAGGCCAAATATGATACTGCAGGTAATCTCAGGCTTCAGGAAGACCAATTCTGAAACAAAATGGAGAGGAATTTCCTCCAGTTAGTAAAACAAAGTGTAATGCTATGTTAAGTAAAGAAGCTTGTTACCAGAAAGATCCAGACATCAATGGAACATAATAGAAAGTCCAAACATACAAGTTACTTATGAAAATTTAGTAATTAAAAAATAGGAAAAAGATGGTATATTCAATAAAACATGCCCTCAAAAATGTAGAGTCGTCTAGAGATTAACAAATAAATTTGGACCCCTACCTTAGCATGTGTTATTAAACAAATTCTGCTGCTGCTAAGTCACTTCAGTCGTGTCCGACTCTGTGCGACCCCCATAGACGTCAGCCCACCAGGCTCCCCCGTCTCTGGGATTCTCCAGGCAAGAACACTGGAGTGGGTTGCCATTTCCCTCTCCAATGCATGAAAGTGAAAAATGAAAGTGAAGTCACTCAGTGGTGTCCGACTCCTAGCGATCCCATGGACTGCAGCCTACCAGGCTCCTCCGTTCATGGGATTTTCCAGGCAAGAGTACTGGAGTGGGGTGCCATTGCCTTCTCCGAAATAAATTCTAAGTATAGATAATTAATATTTTAAAATAATAGTTATTTTTTTAATAAATTTAGGATGGTCATGAATTTTCTAAGCACAAAAGTCAGAAAGAGTATAGGAAAATATTAGCAGATCAGACTTCACAGAAATTTAAGCTTCTGTATAGGTTTGTTAGTGAAATGCTTAAACATTACCATACCGAGTTATTTTCCATTCATCATCATTGATTCTGACCTTCCTCACACCAGGAATGGGCCTTTAGAATTTTAGATCTACAGTCTATTTTTAAATTGTTCATTAACAAAGTAACAATCATTTGAACTAAAAAGAAGGCAATTGTAATAATTGCCTAAAACTAATACAATATTGTAAAGTTTAAAAATAAAATAAAATTAAAAAAAAAAAGAAGGCAATTGTAGAAAGAGGGTAGATTTAAAATGTTCCTGATCCCCTGTGTTTAGCCAAGGAGCTTTCTGTTGAAGCCAGCCAACGCTGTGCCAACAGAGCTCAAGTGAGTTATTCCATTGGGGCTCATATTAAATCTAGGGTCAATAGCAAGGAACTCCAGGATAAGGAGCAGAAAACTATAGGTTGTGAAGAAAGCTTTGCATGCAGAGATCAGTGGACCTCTAAGGAAGCTAGTTCTTTTGAGAAAGTCTTTTCTCTAGCCCCCAAATAGCTGAGAAGAAAGTAGCAGGTTGAATGCCATCTGTCCTAAATGGAGAGGAGTACAACGAGATTGGAGAGCAAAGACATGTTTTTCTAGTTTTTCAGCAAGGTACTGGCATTGCTGCTGAGACCAGTGCCCTACTGCCTAAGACACTGCTGATCACAGGTACAGAAATATCTAGGCTTTTCACTCTCACAGCATTGCCTCCACTTAAAGTGCCCCAGCAATCAGACATGTCAGAAAGGAGTAAAGAAAGGGAAAGGATACTTCAGAGAAAAATATGGGCTTCATCTGGGGAAAATAAAGTCTGAAAAAAATGATCAGGGTCAGTGACCCAATTTCCCTAGCCAAGAATCAGTACACAAAGTTTTCAATGATTGAGAATTCATTTACAAGGAAGCTCTCACAAAGAAGGAATATCTCACTGAATGCATTGCTTATTTATTGAATCCTCTTGAGGGAATAAATAAAATTAGGAGAATTATGTAAACCTCAGACATAATTATCATGAAAAAATACAGTGTCTCCAACAAGATTTTGACTGATGGAAGAGAAGCAGGACATGTACATGATGGCAATTCCACCTCCCTTCTGCTCCTCTCCAGCACTTTCCCCACTCACCTTGCAAGTGCATCACACTGATTCTGCTCTGTAACTATGAAGTAGGGGCCACAATTCAAGTAGCTGTCTCCTATTTCTTTCTCCCCAGTCTCTCTTTTATTTTCTCTCTTTTCTGTGCACTACTTCTCTTCTGTTTCATCTTCTTATCTCCTTTCTTCTTCTTCTTCTTCTTCTTTTTTTTTTTGTCTCTGAGAGAAATGGAGGTGTAATAGAAGGTAGAAATCATTGAAATAATTGTGAAATGTCCGTAAGGCTCATATTTTAGAATTTTTAGTCATGAGTATCAAAACTCTAGATAGGTAATGCATGTGATTTCTTCTTGAACTTTTAGTTTCACCATGGCCCTAATCAGATGCTCAATTCTGCTGGGGAATCATCTCTTTATACCATTCAAAGCAACAGATCTTCCTCACAGATGAGTATATGGAGATGCCCCAGTTCCCCATCTGACTAGTTCAGATGTTTTCCTAACTGCCAGAAACCCTAATTTAAATGTTCACCAAAATTCTTCTCAAACGTTGAGAAAAAAATTTGTCATTTGGAGTAGCTTGGAGTGCCCTTTGGAGAAGGCAATGGCACCCCACTCCAGCACTCTTGCCTGGAGAATCCCATGGCCAGAGGAGCCTGGTAAGCTACAGTCCATGGGGTCGCTGGGAGTCGGATACAACTGAGCGACTTCACTTTCACTTTTCACTTTCATGCATTGGAGAAGGAAATGGCAACCCACTCCAGTGTTCTTGCCTGGAGAACCCCAGGGATGGTGGAGCCTGATGGGCTGCCATCTATGGGGTCGCACAAAGTGGGACACGACTGAAGCGACTTAGCAGCAGCAGAGTGCCCCTAGTGGTCTAAAATTGTTGGGTCAACTAACTCATCAGCAGCCACTAGCCCTCCATTCTCTCCTAGAGGACCATCTACAAATTATCAGGAACAAAAGACCTGTCAGCTTGCGTGGGGATTTTTTAAGTAAACTTATTCCTTCTTCAAAATGTTAGTTAATGGAAACTACTATCTTAAACTATTTTGTCAAATTTCATCTTCAAAGTTGAATGAAATTTTTCCAATCTATCTCAAAATAAGTCCACAACAAATTTTCAAAGTTTTTCTATGAGTGAGATCTTTTTCTAAGTCTTTAAAACTTAAAAACTGAATTCAGCTCTGTCTACTTACAAGACGTTGCAGTGTAATAGGAAAGACAAGAACGTGTGTGTATGTGTGTGTGTTCATATACAAAGTGGCACATGAGATAGTACAAAATGAATCCAGAAATAAGGAAACATTTCTTATAACAGAGAACAGTCAGACAAAAAATTAATGAGAACAAAATCACTTTGTCTTTTTCCTGGAAATGATAGAAAGAAATGTTATCAGAGGTTACGTAGAGATATTGGGTTGGGAGTAGACTAAAGACTAGAGACACTTTCTAGATGAAAATAAGAGTAGGAGATGGACAGACCAGTGGAAGTAATTTGGGAGATATGAGGTAAAGTGTTCTGTTCTATTATGCATTTCAAAATTTTAAAGGACATATGAATATATTATTAACCTATCTCTCCTCTCTATGTGTAATAGTATACAGTTTGCAACTTGAGTTATGGAACTCAGTTATACATCCTGATGACCTATTGATGCTACCACCCTGCTTCATAATAATTAAGTCCCCTTTATACGAACCTTCAAGTTTCAAACTTTCAAAGATGCAAACATGCATTCTCATGTCCAGTCACTTAAGTCAGTTCACATATCTGGTATAATTTTCAAGGTACTGTAATTTTATTTTTTTTTCTTATTTTCATATTTGTCTTTTATGTATTATTTGTCTGAAAAGTATTGTAAACCTATTGCAGTACAGTACTATATAATCGATTGCTTAGTTGGACAAAGCTAGCTTTGTTGGACTTAAAAACAAATTGGAGTTGTGCACACACTCTCAGAATGGAACTCATTTGTATGCAGGGGGATTAATGTAGAATAGATTTGCAATACAGCTTTTGAATTCATTTTCTGAGAAACACTTTGTATTTCTTTTTTCCAACTATTACCACCCTCAAGTGCCACAATAAATGTTCCAAGCTTGTCTCCTGAGCAGAGGCCAGAATGAAGTGAAAGAATAAGCGAGGTGGCTACCTGGAGGAAAAGCACTCAAGGTACAGGAAGAAGAGCTGCAGAGACCCCAGGGCAGGAAAGCAATTGCCATGTCAGGGCAACATCAAATGTGGTGAAGGTGGAGAGAGTAAGGAGGAGACAGTGACTCATGTCAGAGAGGGGGCAGGGAACCAGATGGAGTAGTCTTACAGGTTGTAGTAAGAATCTGCTTTTCATCTCAGTGAGATGAAAAACCACTGGAGAGTTGTGAGCACAGAAGCCACATGATCTGAGTTATGTTCTCAAAAGCTCACTCCACTGGGTGGAGACCAGACTGAAGAGGGGCAAGAAAGAAAGAAAGAGATCAGGTAGGGTTATTATTGCCACCCCCAGGCAAGACATGAGAGTGGCTTGGATCAGGTAAGAGCAGAGTTGGAAGTGAAAAGTGATCAATTCTGGGCCTGCTTTGAAGAAAGAGCTAATTGACTTTCCTAACAGATCAAATGGCGATATGAGAAAAATTGAGGAGATAAGGGCAACTTCAAGGTTTCTGACCAGGTGATTACAGAATTTCATAGACAGAGCTGCCTTTTGCCTAAATGAGGATGAATTCACAAAAAGCAGCTGGGAGGTATAGAGGGTGAAGTAGCTGGAGTGGTGGAAATCAGGAGATCACCTAGAGATATACCAAGAAGATGCCCCAATGGGGATGTCAGATAGATCATTTAATATACAAGTTCAGAAATCAGAGGAGCCAGGTGGGTTTCAGATATAAATGCTGATATTTAAATAGTTTTTAAAGCCAAGAGACTGGATACAGTTAGCTGGAAATAAATTGTTGGTAGAAAGTAAAGAGTTCTAAGAATAAATTCTTGAGGCATTCCAATGTTTAGAGATCAGGGGGATGAAGGAAAAACCCTCAAAGGAAACTGAGAAGGAGCAACTGATAACAGGAAGAGAACCAAGAAAGTGCTCCGTCTCTAAATCTAAATAAAGAATTTCAAGAAGGGAGTGTTCTATAATCTCAAATGTCATCATTATTTGCTATGAAATTCATATGTTGAAACTCTAATCCCCCAATGTCATTACATTTGAAGGTGGGGTCTTTGAGAGGCAATTAGGGTGGAGCCCTTGTTGTGGGATTTGTGGCTTTATAAGAGATGCAAGATAGGCTGTTTCTCTCTCTACTCTCCATGTGAAGCTACAAAGAGAAGTGAGCAGTCTGTAAACCAGAGAAGGGATCTCACCAGAAACTCACCATGCTGGCACCCTGACCTCAGACTTCCAGCCTCCAGAATGGTGAGAAACAAATAAATCCATGTTGTTTATAATCCACCTGGTCTATTGTACTTTGGTCCAAACAAAGACACTGCTTCAAGTAGTTAAAAATACTAGCTGGAACAATAAATGCATGTAAACACAAATATAAGTAGGCAAATTTTCCTATTAAGATACAGAGACAATCTGAATAATATTCAAATCTTGTGTAGGAGACATAAAAATAATGCAATGAAGTGACAGAAATGTTAAAAGTCTATGACTGGGCTCCTTGCTGGACTCAGGTGGTTCAGTGAGCATCACATTCAAAAAATGAAAGATGGATATGAATGTCATAACAGATATGGGATGGGGAGAGATTATTCCTTTGTTTGGTGTTAAAGGGGAAAGAGTAAATTAGATCAGGGACTTTTACTTAACATCAGAATGGAACATGTAACGTTAATTATTTAATCAATGCAAATTAATAAAAAAAACAACAAGTTTCTTTGTCAGTCTGCTGCTGCTAAGTCACTTCAGTCGTATCCGACTCTGTGTGACCCCATAAACATCAGCCCACCAGGCTCCCCCGTCCCTGGGATTCTCCAGGCAAGAACACTGGAGTGGGTTGCCATTTCCTTCTCTTTGTCAGTTATAAAGTCTAAATATGACTCGGTCTCAGGTGAACAACTTTGATACTTGTTAAAGCCATAAAAAAAAATGACTTGGGCACCACATGTTTATGTGCAGAAAGGGAAAGTCCCCTTCCAGTTGTCAATGGTCAGAACAGACAGGTATACGGTGCCAAATTAAGGGGACCTCACACTAAGGAGAATGTCAACAGAGGAGTATCTGCAGAGAAACCTGAGCTACATTCTAACAGTAAAGAAAATATAGCACACATATAAATGAATTCTGGAAATAATTGTGAGAAAAATAAGAACACACTATATAAACTCAATAAAGAGGGAAGGAGTGAAGCCAGGAGAGCAGGAATGAGAAGAACTTCTGTAGGTACAGAGGACACAGCAGTAAATTGACACAGACACTCAACACAGCAAAGCAACTAGCATCCCATGTAGGTAGGAGAGAGGGTCTGCATTCAAGGAGCACTCCTTCTGTGGTCTAATAATAAGATGTAACTCTAATGAAAGACTTCCCTACCCAATTTATTTTAGCATAGAGAACACTGAAACCTAATGCTGAAAAAATTAAGCAGAGAAATCTCCACTGAAATGAAAGTCTGGTCAGCTGGAGTCCTTTTGACAAGGTCAAAACAACTTCCTTCTTTCTGAGCACTCCGTTGACTTGTCCTAGTTTGAAATCAGTTCTCCCTTGTGCTTCTATTTACTTCTTGATCCTGTTGATAGATTTTCTTTCACATGTAAGACCAAATCATATGGTCAGTTTGAAAGTTTATATGAAAATAAAAAAATGGGACCTAATTAAAATTAAAAGCTTTTGCACAACAAAGGAAACTATAAGCAAGGTGGAAAGACAGCCTTCAGAGTGGGAGAGAATAACAGCAAATGAAGCAACTGACAAAGAACTAATCTCAAAAATATACAAGCAACTCCTGCAGCTCAATTCCAGAAAAATAAACGGCCCAATCAAAAAATGGGCCAAAGAACTAAACAGACATTTCTCCAAAGAAGACAACACATGAAAAGATGCTCAACATCACTCATTATCAGAGAAATGTAAATCAAAACCACAATGAGGTACCATTTCACGCCAGTCAGAATGGCTGTGATCCAAAAGTCTACAAACAGTAAATGTTGGAGAAGGTGTGGAGAAAGGGGAACCCTCTTACACTCTTGGTTGGAATGCAAACTAGTACAGCCACTATGGAGAAGAGTGTGGAGATTCCTTAAAAAACTGGAAAGAGAACTGCCATATGACCCAGCAATCCAACTGCTGGGCATACACACTGAGGAAACCAGAATTGAATGAGACATGTCTACCCCAGTGTTCATTGCAGCACTGTTTATAATAGCCAGGACATGGAAGCAACCTAGATGTCCATCAGCAGACGAATGGATAAGAAAGCTGTGGTACATATACACAATGGAATACTACTCAGCCATTAAAAAGAATACATTTGAATCAGTTCTAATGAGGTGGATGAAACTGAAGCCTATTACACATAGTGAAGTAAGCCAGAAAGAAAAACACCAATACAGTATACTAACACATATATATGGAATTTAGAAAGATGATAATGATAACCCTGTATGCGAGACAGCAAAAGAGACACAGATGTATAGAACAGTCTTTTGGACTCTATGGGAGAGGGCAAGGGTGGGATGATTTGGAAGAATGGCATTGAAACATGTATATTATCATACGTGAAATGAATCACCAGTCCAGGTTCGATGTATGATACAGAGTGCTCGGGGCTGGTGCACTGGGATGACCCAGAGGGATGAGATGGGGAGGGACATGGGAGGGGGGTTCAGGATGGGGAACACGTGTACACCCATGACAGATTCATGTCAATGTATGACAAAACCAATACAATATTGTAATTAACCTCCAATTAAAATAAATAAATTTATATTAAAAGAAATTTTATATGATTCAAAATATCTGATCAAACATATGTACTCTCCTCCTTTCTCACCAAACGTCCCACTGGGATACAATTTACAAGTATAAACAGGATGATACTAAATCCATAATATGAAAAAAATAAAAAGATGAAATATATCAACAGTTCCCATAAGACAAAAAGTAGATGTGAGCATTCTGATGGGTGAGACAGAGAGGAAGAAAGCACAGCCCAGAATGAACTATAAGATTTTATTGGACATGCAAGTGAAGGAAACTTACTCCTTAGGAACCTGTAGAGATTCTGGACTGAGAGAGGATAAGTGTGATGGAGGACAGGAGGGACAGCACATGGGGACGAACTGAAGGTCACTCTGTGGAATAGTTATACTAGTCTCCCTGCTGCTGGACTTACATGTGAGAAGCATAGCAGGCTGTCCTGTATGTGGGCACCTGATGTTCACTAAAGTTGAAACAAAACACCTGGAGTGCTGTTTTTTTCTGTGAGTACTTAACAGGGCTAAGTGAAGTGCAGTCGCTCAGTCGTGTCCAACTCTTTGAGACTCCATGGACTGTAGCCTACCAGGCTCCTCTGTCCATGGGATTTTCCAGGCAATAATACTGTAGTGGATTGCCATTCCCTTCTCCAGGGGATCTTCCCAACCCAGGGATAGAACCCAAGTCTCCCGCATTGTTGACAGACGCTTTACCGTCTGAGGTACAAGGGAAGTAACAGAGCTAAGCCAACTTCAAACTGATATTAGGTGGAAAGGAGAGGAAGAAACAAGTTAATAAGCAGTTCCCTGCTCATTCATCCTAAAAAGAAGCCTGCCAAGTAACATGGTAAGTCCACATGGCCAGACTACTGGCCAAGAATCCCATTCAGGAAGAAACTGTGGAGAACAGGGACACAATGACATAAGAAGTCCATCCCACTACCCAGTTCTTCATTCTTAAATATAAACCAAGAACAAAGTAACACTAGTCATTAATAAGTAGAGATGGTATCTCTTTCCATACCTTGGAGCACCAAGTCATCAACTGTGAATATGAGAGTCATTATATCTGGAAACAAAGTTGTGGCAGAATGTCATGCTTTATGGTCTCATATGGAAATGCATATTTGGAGAATGACCAAAGGATCTAAGAGAATAATATAATGGTTCCTTGGTCACTACTCTCAAAAAATCTGGAGTCTTAGCTTTGAATATTAATTCTTTGTATTTTTTAAATTTTTCCCTCTTAAGTTTTTTACCATACATTATTTTAATTTTTCCAGATTGTTAAGAAATAGAAAGGGCTTCCTGGTGGCTCAGATGGTAAAGAATCCACCTGCAATTTGGGAGACTTGGGTTCAATCCCTGCAATTTAGAAGACCTTGGGAAGATCCCCTGGAGAATGGGAATGGTTACCCACTCCAGTACTCTGACCTGGAGAATTCCATGGACAGAGGAGCCTGGTAGGCTATACAGTTCATGGGGTCGCAAAGAGTCAGACACAACTGAGCAGCTAACACTTTGATTTTCGCTTTTCCCAATTAACAAGAAGATTCTGGCCTGGAGAATTTCATGGACTGTAGAGTCCATGAGGTCACAAAGAGTTGGACATGACTGAGTGACTCACTTTCACTTTCAAGAAATAGAGAAAGAAATTAACTTTGTAAATACAATAATTTTCAAGTCTATCATTTATTGAATGAACTCACATGACAAGAGAGTTCCATGCTAGTAGTAGACACTGCTGGTGGTCAGCCTAGACCCCCTTTTCCAGGCCAGTGGACCCAATACCCAGCTGCTGCAAATGTTGGCTATGCTTGGCTCATAGCTGCCCTCTTTCCCAGAAAACTGATCTACACCATTCTCCAGTAAGTATACCCATGCTCCAATGAATGCCTTATTCTAAGATCAGCTGCATGGCCCCTTGACTCAAGGTGGGAGGGATCAATTCTGTGGGGGCATTTCATGCTCTAGAGACCCCCATGAAATCAGGCTGGATCAAGAGTTCAGCTCAGCCACATTCATTTTTACCCACTTCCCCTCCCCACTTAACTTGCTTTTCTCAAAATAAGATGGGTGTCAGAAATCCCAACTTTGGCTTTGTTAAGGAAGTCAACGTAAGGCAATATGCCACCTCACTTAATCCTAAACCTATCCTGAAATATACATGAGTATAGCCTGAAATCAAGTCACTCAAAAGATAATTTAGCAACAAAAGATAATCAGACCAGCACCACAAACCAGGTTCTTTCCAGTGGCACCAGAAGACACACAAGTGGAAAGAGAATTCCAGTATCTTGAGCTCAATACATTTCATACTCTTTCTCATTGCCTTTCAAGTGCTTTTCCCACGATTTGGAAATATTTCTGAGTCATAAGTTTCCAGACTGAGAACTTGAAGCAAATTCCGATTAGATTACATCCTTCTTTGCATGCTAGGTTGCTTCAGTTGTGTCTGATTCTGTGCGACCCCATGGGCTGTAGTCTTTTATACTTTTACATCCTTTTAGTCAGTGACTATGTGAACAAAACTGAGTAAAAATCTCAATTAGTCATTTCCAGCTTTTCCCGCTCTTTGGACTAAATAAACAATGTCATGTCTAACAGACCACTACTTCAGCTTTACAATGACTGTGACTTCTAACTTTTTTCCCTGGATCTATTTGTTGTTGTTCAGTCACTCAGTCATATCTGACTCTGCAACCCCATGGACTGTAGCATGCCAGGCTTCCTTGTCCTTCACCATCTCCTGGATCTTGCAAAAACTCATGTCTATTGAGTTGTGATGCCATCCAACCGTCTCCTCTTCTGTCATTCCTTTCTCCCCTGCCTTCAATCTTTCCCAGCATCAGCGTCTTCCAATGAGTCAACTCTTTGCATCAGGTGACCAAAGTGTTGACGCTTTAGCATTAGTCCTTCCAATGAATACTCAGGGTTAATTTCCTTTAGGATTGACTGGTTTAATCTCCTTGCAGTCCAAGGGACTCTCAAGAGTCTTCAACACCACAGTTCAAAAGCATCAGTTGATTTCCATCAGATCACAAACATCTTCCCTGAACTTTGGCATAAGTTATAGGACAATTCCACAGTGCCAGTGAGTCAGGAGAGGGTGGATATTCATATCCTTGTTGGTATTCCCAGCTCTCTCACCAACATTTTCTAAAACATCCTCATACCATATCGTCTTTGATAACTGATCCATGTAGGTCTTTAATCACCATAACATTGGTTACTCAGAGATCCTTCTCAGGAAATCTGTACCCCTACACCCTGCTGTAGGTGTGGGATAATCTATGGCTGTAGCTAATTCTCTCTACCATCCCCAGCCACACTCAAGTACATAGGAATCAATGCACTCTCCCACAAGGCTCACACCTGGAACTTTGAGTTGTACTCAGCCTTTACTCAAAAATGGTAACATAAACCTCTGATCTGAATTCCTGCAACTGTCTAGGCTTTTTGTTTCAACCAATTCTCACCTTCTGATGTTAGTCCTTCTATCCACCCATCAAATGTATCCTTATCTAATCCGCCAATGGGGTTGCAGTTGAAGATGAAGATGGGTGAAGATGAGGTGGCAGATCTATAACTAAAATAATTCATGACTTACAACTTTTTCAAAATAGTTGCTTAAGACTCCTTTCTGGGACTTCCCTGGAGGTCCAGTGGTTAACACTTGGCCTTCCAATACAGGGGGACTTTCCAATTCTCTTTCCACTTGTGTGCCTTTCAATCCCTGGTTTGGGGACTAAGATCCCACATGCTTCACAGCCAAAAAGCAAAAAACATAAAATAGAAACAATATTGTAACAAATTCAATAAAGGCTTTAAAAATGGTCCACATCAAAAAAAAAAAAAAAAACTTAAAAAAAGACTTCTGCATTTATGTTTTTCCATTATTTTGTAAAGCAATGAATATCAAACACCTTGAATAACTACATGGGAAAGAGCAAAATGTACCAGGAACTTGAGGGAGTATCTCAGTTATCATTTTAAAATATTGTCATATATAAAAGCATCATAATACCAATTCCAGTGAGTAAAGTTATGGTACAAAACTAGAGTACAATAAGAAGATTGAAAAATATTTCAGTCATTCAGACCAAACTGTGTCTTTAATTTCCCTTCAGAATCAACTGTTTTCAGAATTATGAAAATACTTCCCTAATCAATCAAACCTTCTACACTGTTACTCTTAATCCTCATCTACATCTAGAGAGGTAACAGAATGTCTGTGCCCTGCAGCCTAAGCTCTCCAAGAGGCACTGCCGGGGCCCCATCAGGTTTGGGCACAGGCTGCAGGTGCCTGGGGAGCACTGTGTGCTCACTGCACAGAGGTAGGTGGCTGAGTCGCTGGGCTCGGAGTCTCTGATACGCAGGGAGACATGCTTGCTGGTTTTATTGGACTGCGCTGTAAATTTTCCTTCCTCTTTGTCTTTGTTGGCATACACTTGCAGCAGAAACTCAGGGCCTTTCTCAGGGTACTGTCTGTACCATATGAAGTACTGAGAAGCACTGTCAGAATAAGTGCAGCCGAGAGAGGCGGCCTCTCCCTCTGGGACGGGCAGAGACGCAGGACTCTGCTCCACTGTGTTCTGCTGGCTGCTCACCGCTGTGCAAAGAGACATAAACGTTCAGTCAGAGAAGGTGGGTTAGGTGGTGATGCTTCATCTCCAGAATTCAAGTTATCTTTTCACAGGCCTCCCACCTCTACCATCCCTTATTTAAGGGAAATAGTGTTCATGTTTCTCCATGAGCCTAGAAGGGACAGTGACTCCAAATAGTGTATTTTATGGTCCCGTAGAAATGCCCCAAACTTACAGATCAACTGAAGCCACAGGATCACTGGTAAAACTCTTGAGGATTTCATCATTCTTTCCTCCTCTTGTTCACTGAGGATTCAAATTTTAAGCCCTAAAAAAAAAAAAAAAAAAAAAAAAAGAGCCGAGCTCAGACATTTCAATTCTTCTGCTTTAGAAATCATAAAAAAAGCCTGTTCTATCAAAGACAAAAGAGACTTTTTTCATTACCCATGCAACACATCACCGAGCTCCTCCTCTCTCCTCCCACTTTCTCCCTCCCTCTCTCCCCCTCTCTCTCTCTCTCTCTCTCTCACACACACACACACAGGAAGGAATACATGAGCAGGGTCCCTGAGAAGACACTGCCATCTTGTGGACTCAAGACCTTGATCAAAGAAATATTTGAAACATAGACCTTACATTGAGAACTTGTTGGGAGCCACGTTAGGTATTACTGACAAAATGGAGGCACAGTCCCCAGCCCCCTCTCCTCATTCCGCAGGCATGGATCCTGGGATGAAGGAGTTAGGCCTTGTAATTTTGACTTGTCTTTTCCTCTCCTCGGCTGAGTTGACTGAAAAGGAATATTAAGGTGCTTATTGGTCTTGAGAGGAGCATGAGAAGGCACAAAGCCTTCTGCAGCATAATAATATATATTATAATTTATTAAGTTAATCATTGACATTTGTTCAAGGACTTTTACAAAAGAGTGTTCCAGGATGAGCACATAGGCTGTAGCTTGAGGCCAAGGGAGGGATTGACATCTGAAGCCTATTTGTGAGGAGAATGTTTATGGCAAAGGAGTTTACTGAATTTAGGGTTTAGAAATAATTAAAATAGTGAGAAGTTAAAGATGTAAGGAATGTTGTAAAGTTAGCATATTTTACTATAGCTTATAGAAATCAGGAATTTTTAGAGACACTATAGCTAGAAGCCTTTTTAAGAGATAGTGAGCTCAGGATGTTAGGGGCAAACAGGACTTAGGAAGATAAATAGTAAACTGAGGAATGTAGCATGAGTTGCAATGTAATCACAAATTAACTATAGGACACATTAGAAGAGGTAGGTAATAGATGATAAGGCTGATTCTGAGAGAATCACT
Organism: Bos indicus x Bos taurus; assembly: GCF_003369695.1. Taxonomy (NCBI): domain Eukaryota; kingdom Metazoa; phylum Chordata; class Mammalia; order Artiodactyla; family Bovidae; genus Bos; species Bos indicus x Bos taurus. Next base: position 17,436,108 of record NC_040085.1, read on the forward strand.
GAAGCAGGAACTCTGTTTGAAGAGCAACAATGATTTATGGAGATAATAAATCTGGGAGAGGGGGAACTGAAAATGTCAAACCACTGGCCTAATATTTTTGTAAAAGTATAAAAGAGAATCTTAAATTTCGAATAAACAGGCAGTTCATAGAAAACTGAGAGGCTGTCTCATTGGCCGACACCATCCATCTCTTCAGGTTGAATCCCTGGTTGCTGGAGTTGGACTCCAGCAGGAACTGATGAAAATAAAATTTGCTAAGATACATAGTGAAATAATTATGGTGAATATTATAATATCTGAGATTTGATTCAAAATAATCTGTTATAGAGGGAAATTGTAGGTGAGAGTAGAGAGGAAACAATGGTCAAGAGTTGTTAATAGTTGAAGGTGGATAATATCATGTGGAGATTAATAACTCCATTCACTCTAATGTTGCAATTGTCCATATTGTAATGTATTTTACAATTGTAATTGTATTCTTGCAGTTGTCCATATGGTAATGTTTTTAAAAACAAGAAATAGTAGGTGGATTACTTGAGCTAGACAAGAAGAAATATTAATTCTTGCTAAGCAAAGAAATTCAAATAAAAATAATTGGAAATAAAAAAAAATTAAAAATTTGAGAAGCATATGGTCCAAGTCAATGTGTGTGGGGATAGAGTGATGTCTACATGTGTGTTTTACATCAAATGGCAACACTTGTCTGATTAGAAGCAGTTTTATCTAATGGCCACTCTCTCACACTGAAAAACTAGTCCTAAAATATTCTAGTGATAGAAATCTGGGTGAGGCTCTCATGATTCAGGGGATCTGTGTAACTTTTCTTCATATCAGGCCAACACTTCTATCTTAATTCCCCACTTCTATTTTTAAAGAAATCTAATCTAACTCAAAAGAATCCTTTCAAGACACAATGACCTAAAATCTAACTGAAAAAACATGTTTCCAGCTCACAAATTGGGCAGATTTTTAACAAAGTCAAGGACTTAATTCTTAATTTCATTTTGTACCAGTGGCATATCTGTGGAATCATCGCTTACTTGGGCTGATGGTAGTAGTAGATGGACCAGCCTTCAGTACCTAGAGTGTAAATAAAACCCAAAGGACGTGTTCATGGGTCTAATCCCTCTTCTTGTACACAGCCCTGGCATCTCAGGATTAATCTCCGAAGTTATGGGTCTGGTATCAGTCTCTCTAAGAAGCTTCCCTGATGGCTCAGTGGTAAAGTATCTGCCTGGCAATACAAGGGACATGGGTTCAATCCCTGGGTTGAGAAGATTCCCCAGGAGAAGGAAATGGCAAGCCACTCCAGTATTCTTGCCTGGAAAATCCCATGGACAGAGTAGCCTGGCAAGGCTATAGTCCATGGGGTTGCAAAAGAGTCAGACATGACTTAGCAACTAGATAAGAACAGCAACAATCACTCTCTGCCTTTCTATTGTACCCTAACCAGCAAACCAGGTTTATCAGAGGGCTACTATGCAAGAAGCTTAACTGAGTCTAACAGAAAAAGAAGCACAGACAAGTACTGTTCCTTCTCATTTCGCCTCCTGCCTCATGCCCTTGTAGAAGCTAGTGGCTAGAGACAGCAATGCAGCAGGTCCCTTTCTGCTCAAGAACTAGGTAAACAGTATCTATCAAAGATGGACTGGTCAGGTCCTCCCTATTCCCACTGATGACTGTGTAGGAAGTAGGATGAGGGAGAAGATGCTAATGGTGAGATCCTTTTCTTTAAGAGAACATTGCTTTCGACAAAACTCACACAGCTATTTCTCACTCTCCTCCTCTTCTGGGAATCCTATTATACTTATGTCAGAAAATTTGACAATGTCCCCCAGGTCCTTTAGTCTCAGTTCATTTTTCTTCATTCATTTTTCTTTCTGTTCTCTGACTGGACGATTTCAATTAGCCTATCTTCAAGTTCTTTCTCCTGTCTATTCAAATCTACTGTTGAATTTTTCTTAGAAAATGTTCTCTGTGTAACAATTTCTCTGCCCTGAGAGAGTGCTGAGTTAGGTGACATAGACAAGTCCTTTGCATTAGTCCTTGAGGGAGCTACGAGACAGGTTAAAGCAGTGAAGCTCTGCTCTTTCATGACAAAGAGCTCTTCCCCCTCCACCACCAGAACCCACACTGGGGATGCAGGCAGCTATCTAAAAATTGTCATGGATCCAGTGATGGAAAGATGGAACAAGGGTGAGTGAAAACACCACAGGGCTTTCCTGCCATGCGTCCGTTTCCTTCTACTTATGTGTTTGCTCGGCTGCTGCACAGCTGTCTGTGGTGTGTGCCTCTGTGTACAGGTAAATGTGCTAAAGTTTCCTGGCTTTCTAAGCTGTCCTCTTCCTGGACCTTTGGCTGCAGAGAGAAGACTTTTCATGGCCTTTTTTGTCTACATCTGTTGGCATTTCCAGGTTCCTGGCTTCTCCAGGACTCACTTGAGTTACATGAGGCAAAAGGAAGCTCAGGGAACTCACTGCTCTATCATTCCTCAAGCCCCAGGTTCCTAAGCTAGTCTGGCTTCTTCTCTCCAAATTCTTATGTTTTTCTTTTACATGTGGTCCAGGGTTTCTAACTTTCCTTAACAGGTTGAGTAGGAAAAAAAAAAGCACACCTACTACAGCTTGTCAGAAGTGGAAAGAGAGCATGATGCTTCCTTCTTTCCCTGAAGAGTGAACCTCTGACCAGCTTGGCTAGTCCACCTTCTTGGCAGTAGGCAAGTCAAAATGGTGTTAAAATTATTTAATTCTTGTTCAGCCACCTAGATTCTCCTGTTGAATAAATACTGCCCTAGCTTGTGGAGATAACTATGGTTTACTTGAATACACTGCTCTAAGAATTCCCTTAAATGGCCCAGTAGGCCCAAGGTGGTGAATATAAGTGATCTCTGTAAATGGTGTGAAAATGCCCTATTCCTCTTGCTCCTTATCATTCTATACAAAAGTTTTGAGTGTGATTAGGAAATGACTAGGAAAAATGGCAAAGTTATAGCTACTAGAATGATCACACCAATTTTGTGGTAGTGGAAAAGGAGCAACAACCGTGGTACTAGAGAAGGGAACACCTTAGACCCTGGAAAGTTTGTGTTTGTTCTAAGGGAAGATTGTTCATGCTGTCTTTGTATCCTAGACCCAGTACTGCAGCCTAAGCAGAACAACCATATGGTCTGTGAAAACAGAAAAATTGGTATGAATATGGCTTTTCCTGGAGTGTTCTTCTGTGCCTGATGTCATCAATGGAAGCTGTTCAACATGGATTCCCAACCCCTTATGTGTACAAACCTATAAATCAGCACAAGTTTGTTTCAGTATGGCAGATTCAAATGCATATGCTTTTGTGTCTGCCCATCTTGAATTATGCCTCATGAATGACACTGCTCATATAACTTACTAAGTGATATAATGATGATTGTAATCAAGTTTAATAATAAATTTAAAACTGGACCAATCTGTCTCCCTTGGAGTTATATGTTTGTGTTTGGGAAGAAAGAACATCTCTCCATTGGGAAGGATGGTTGATCTTTGGTCCCTTTTTGGAAATTAAACCAAAGACCAGTGTTTCCAGTTCCCTTGCATGGGTCATAATGAATATTATACTACGTCCAAGCTGTTTATATCCTGGAACTTACTCACAGTTGACTGAATCTGGGATCCTAGGAGACACGATTGAGCTTAATCATGCAGACTGGTCTCATTCTGCTGTACAAATTTCTGCTCACAGTTGCTATTTATTCACTAAGCTGTGTTCAGCTCTTTTGGACTGTAGCCTGCCAGGCTCCTCTGTCCATGAGATTTTCCAGTTGAGAATACTGGAATGGGTTGCCATTTTCTGCTCCAGGGTATCTTCCCAACCCAGGGATCGAATCATTGTTTCCTGCGTCTTCTGGATTGCAGGCAGATTCTTTACCACTGAGCCACAAGGGAAGACCTGCTAATAGTGGATTTAATTAACTGTTGTTAGAGAAAAATCAAATAGATTTAATCTCAGTCTTTGTCATTCAGAGAAATAAGAACAGTGGATGGAGTGGCAAACTCTCAAGAAAAATTTCTAGAAACGAATACAATTTGGAACCATGAAGTGAATGTTGTTGAAAGGCAGTTCGCTGTGAGTCTCTTATACTTCTACATGATGTTCTGGGTTTACCAACAACGTAAGGTCATTACCACTCAACCTGAACCATTTCTCAGAGTTGTGCTTGCAGCATGTAACCTTGATGGATGGGGTAATGTCTTCTCTGAGACAAAGAGTGAGCTTGCTTACTGCTTGGTGAAAATAGCAATGAATTCCCCAAGCTCACTATTCATCAGCTGTGACACAGTCCCATCACATGCACAGCATCCATTTACACCCCTTAAATCACCATGAGAGACTTATGGACAAAGGCAACTGAAGCAAATATGCTAGTGTTCATGCTGCTTGCTGTGTCCTAAGTAATAACATCCTTCATCTCTGACACAGGATTTGTGACTTTACTGATAGCACCAAAGAAACAACAAGCTATTAGCCTGTAAGAGAGTAAGATCTGCTGCTGCTAAGTCGCTTCAGTTGTGTCCGACTCTGTGTGACCCCATAGATGGCAGCCCACCAGGCTCCCCCGTCCCTGGAATTCTCCAGGCAAGAACACTGGAGTGGGTTGCCATTTCCTTCTCCAATGCATTAAAGTGAAAAGTGAAAGTGAAGTCGCTCAGTCGTGTGGCCAATTCTTCGAGACCCCATGGACTGTAGCCTACCAGGCTCCTCCGTTCATGGGATTTTCAGGCAAGAGTGCTGGAGTGGGTTGCCATTGCCTTCTTCGAAGTAAGATCAAGACCTGACAAAACCCTCTCTGCCACCTTTAGAGATACTATAATAAATACTTGAATTACTTTTGAGAAAAATGTTTCCCCAAACTGGTCTAAAATGGATCTTTTCTGAAGGATATTCTTTATAGCCTCACATGGGCCTTAACTATTATTTCTAATGAAATGCTTTAGGAATTCTGTTACATACTGTAATGAAATAAAGACTCCTGGGAAATTAGTGTTACACCCTCAAATGACTATTAATCATGTGAGGAACCTAATACCAGTACACAATCAAAAGTAGAATAAAAATGAACCAGCCCTCTGACCATAATTATGATCTCTAATCAAAGCTTAAAAAAAAAAAAAAAAAACTTATTTCCTATAAAATGTTTCTACCAAGGCTAATTATTTGAATATGTTTCCTGAGACTTTCTCTTACAGTAATTTGAAATCAAATTTTGACATGTGCTTATAATTATTTGACTTGAAATTCCTTTTATATTTTCCAAAGTCTTTGGGACATGTCTTTTTTTTTTTTTTTTCTCTCTTTTACATATTTCACTGCAGGGTTTCTAGCTTTCAAGTTGACCCAGTTCATTAAGATTACACTATACAAAGTTAAGTCAGTTGACTGATGACAGACTGAGACCCTGCATGGATCTAATTATTTACCAGAGCCTACTGAGCAAAGGAAGGCTGGAACCTGAGTCTTCAAGTAAGAGCCAGAGATAACTGAATTATACCACCTAAGAAGCAATGAGAACATATATGTAGTTAAGAGTTTCAAGGGTGGAAATGACAAAAAGGGAAAAGGAAAGCAAAGAGGGAGAAGGCCCACACAACATTTACTTAGTAGATATTTATCAACTGACTACTATAGGCCAGTCACTGTTCTAGACACTAAGAGTAAAGCCCATGAGCAGAACACACAACAATACTGACCTCACAGGATTTATAATCTAACTGGAGTTACTAGCAATGAATATATTGACATGTCAATCAAAAATATGCCTGCTCATTATGGTTATTACCATTGGGATATGACCAGGGTGTTTGATACAGAGTTAAGAAAGGGTTTGTGGATGGCTACACTAGTCAGGAAGTTCAGCAAAAGTCAGAAGGTTTTATCTACAATACTGATATTTGGAGAAGAAAATAGAAACCCACTCTAGTATTCTTGCCTGGAAAATCCCATGGACAGAGAAGCCTGGTGAACTACAGTCCCTGGGGTCACAAAAGAGTTGGACACCAATTAGTGACCAAACATAAACAAGTGATATTTGATATCCCCTTCTCCTCCTGAGACCTGAAGGATGAAAACAGGTCAGGCTCACCAAGATCGGGGGCGGGGGGGCAGGGGGCAGGAATTGCAGACAAATGAAAGAACACGACCCAACGTGGGACAAGACGTAACAAGTTTAGAAAACTGAAAGATCAGCATTGTGACTGCACAGAGAGTCAGGGAAGAGAGTTATGAAGTAAGATTGAAGGGTCAGGTGAGATTCACATTGTGCAGAATCTTGTATACCATAGTCAAGAGTTTGTATTTTATTCTAGAGGCAATAGAAATCCATTGAAGCATTTGGGCAGGTAGCAACAACTTTGATTTATAATTAAAAAATCACTGTTGCTACCAGTTAGATTAGTGCTTCTCAAATTTGAAAGTGGTAGAATCACCTGGGGATTTGTTAAAATGAAGATTCAAATTCAGTAGATTTGGAGTCGATCCTGGGATTCTGCACAAGTTTTAACATTGCTGGTCTATATTTTGAATATCAAAATTCTGGGTAATAGAAAAGAGACAAGTTAGAAGGTAACCTGGATCAGAACAGTGCTTTCCAAATTTTGTTTACTACATTTTATTTTATGAAAAGATCATTTCAATTCAGTTACTCAGTCGTGTCCAATTCTTTGCAACCCCATGGACTGCAGCATGCCAGTCTTCCCTGTCCATCACCAACTTCCAAAACTTGCTCAAACTCATGTCTATATAGTCAGTGATGCCATCCAATTGTCTCATCCTCTGTCATCGTCCCCTTCTCCTTCTGCCTTCAGTTTTTTCAGCATCAGGATATTTTCCAGTTAATCAGTTTTTCACATCAGGTGGCCAAATATTGGAGCTTCAATTTCAACATCAACCTTCCAATGAATATTCAGGACTGATTTCCTTCAGGATGGACTGGTTTGATCTCCTTGCTGTCCAAGGGACTCTCAAGAGTCTTATCCAACACCATAGTTCAAAAACATCAATTCTTCAGCACTTAGCTTTCTTTATAGTTCAACTCTCACATCCATACATGACTACTGGAAAAACCAAGGTTTTGACTAGATGGAACTTTCTCAGTAAAGTAATGTCTCTGCTTTTAAATATGCTGTCTAGGTTTGTGATAGCTTTGAAGCATCTTTTAATTTCATGGCTGCAGTCACCATCTGCAGTGCTTTTGGAGCCCAAGAAGATAAAATCTATCACTGTTTCCCTGCTGGGGACCAGCCCCAGCTGATCCAGGGTATTCGAAGGAGAGACGGCCTAGGCGACTATTTATATGCTAATTAGAGATATAGAGAACAATAGAATGAGGATAGCTCAGTAGGAAAATTCAGTGGAGAAAAGAGGCTGAGTAGCTTGGTTTACGCGGGAGACCAATAAAACTTCAAGACAAGAAGTTTGCACCACTTATGTAGGCCGCAGGCGCCCTCTCGAATAGCGGAAGGTGCCTCACCCTAGACACCTTCTCGAGTGGGTCTTAGAAGCCCAGGCATAATTAGTAAGTGTGGTGGGTTCCACGCTCCAGATGGAGACTCAGCTGGAAGTTAAAGGGAAGAATGACATGGGGAGACCAAGCATTGGTGAACAAGGCCCGTAGCTTTATTTTTAACAAGGGCTTTTATACCCTAAGTTACACATAGAGGATAATAGGGGATGCAAAGTCAGCAGTCTTTGATTCTTATCAAACACCAAGGTTTCTTTCCTGCAAATTTATCGTATACAAATGGTTTAGGTGATTTACATCATCTTCTGGCCAGAAGGCCTACTAACATTTTATGACTCTTGACAAGAACTTATCAACAAAGACTTATTTTCTCTAAGAGTAATTATTTTAAGGTTTGGCACCATCTTCCAAAGATAAAATTGCATTCCTATAGGGCGGATGTGTAATGGGCTTACAACAAAGAAAAGAATTTATTACCTTAAGGGTCTAAAGTTACTAACACCAAGGCCATTACTTATTTTTTACTATATACCAACTATTAATTAATACACATTCAAGGATACAATTCAGGGGATGTGAAAACTTGGCAACAAGCATTGACTCATCAATGAAATCCTTTACTAGTTTATTCTGACAGTTTTTAACTCTCTGAGAGGCTCTAAGCTATTTGAATATCTTAAGCTTCCCATGCCTCTGGAGGCTAGGAGACTGTAAACAATCGTATGCATAGCTGCAGGAGTCCGGGTAAACTTGTCAGGAGAGTTAGAGAGCCATCTGAGGGGTTTGGATTTAAACACTCCTAATTGCCCAGGAACTCTATTAATTGGAGCTGTAAGTTAACTCTTTGACAGAGAGAGAGAGATGGTGGTAGGGGACAGCCCCCAGTAAAGTCAGAGGTGAGAGCACAAAGCAATAAAGTAGGCAGACTCTGGTTTTTGGGGGGGAAAATGCTCGAGAATATCCGGGCAGACTCCTGAGGCTCGATCCCGCCTTTGCGTATGCCGAGCCTCCTTCCTCATGACCTTTGTCATGAGCGGAATGCCTCACAGGCTCCCGGCATTTCCCCATCTATTACCATCTGCCATGAAGACCAGATGCCACAATCTTAATTTTTTGAATGTTGGGTTTTAAGCCAGCCTTTTCACTTTTATGAAAATATATTAGTTCTTATTCTCTATGAGGTACTCTGATGTTTTCTAATCTTATTTTTTATTCCAAAATGTGTAATGACAAAAACCTTACTGATTAAAATAAAAGAAAATTAAAACTGAAATTTTTCACTTAGTAAAATGAAAACTAATTTAAAGTAGTAATATCCTGACTTGGTATAGAATTGGAAAGTCAGCAGCTTCATGGGTTGCTGTTGAAGCCATAGCTTGGTGAAAAATCTCTTCATGGAAACCAAACATTTAGTGTCATGTTTTTTTCCCTTATCCAAGCAATTTCACTTCCATTGAAACTACAACTTAAATGATATTTGTTCATAAAAATATTGTCTATAATACTGTATAATTGGAAAAATACCAAAGAGTGATTAGTTTTTTAAATACATCTAAATAATGGAAATTAGCCAATCATTTTAAATTATGCCTTTAAGATATGTTTTCTGACATGGAAATATCTACAATGTTGAGAAAAACAAATATGTTTATAAACTCCAGGTATATTATAGTCCCTCTCACAGAAAAATATAGCTGTATAATACATGCACCAAAAATTCTGAAAACTGGTGATAGTCATAACCTTTATGCCATGAAATTATGGTAGTGTTCTCTTTTTAAATGTGTTTATATCTTTTAATTTATTTAAAATTAATATATATAATTAAGTAATAAAATTTCAGCTTAATTTAAATTTAAAATACTAGACTCCTTCCTTCAAACTCTGGATCCAGTTTTTATCTTTAGTGGAAGAAGCAATTGACAAAAAGTCAGAGTGTCTGAGTTCTGTTACCAGCTTCCCTTTTGCTATAAGTCATGCTTTAAGTGGCCATTCAAATCCTGTAAATCCTAATTCTTTCACCTATGAAATGAACGGCATGGACTGAATCAGTATTTCCTAAAGTATGATTGATGCAAGAGGTCATGGTAGGCAGTACATAAAAGAAAATTGTAATTGTTGCAGATAAGGTATTATTTTAATTTGTAATATGTTACATATAAGGTTTTATTTTAATTTGTAATAGAAAAAATATAACCTGCACATGAAATATATGGTTTCATATTAACATCCATTAAAACAAGGATAACTTTTTGCACAGTCATTAAGTAAATTTAATATTAAATTAGTAAATAATTGTATAAATGGTACACAGATATAAAAAAATATCATGAAGACTATGAACCAATGAGTATGACGCTACTGGTGAGGGTACGGCATGGTGAAAACTTGCTTTCTGAACTGGAGCCTGAGCACAAAGGGGCCTGCCCTCTCACCTGAAGGGTAGACTGTGAAAAGAAATCTCGGCAAACAGGCCCAGGAGGAGTACAATTTGCACTGAGGAATGAACTTTCAATAGTAACAAAAGGAAATTTAATTCAATATAAATTCAGATTCATCACATAAGGGAGGGATAGATTATCCTTGATTTCTATTTGGAGACAGAGATTTTAAGAAAACTCTCTCTGTGAATAAAGGAAATACCTTCATTCCTACCCTAAGGCTAGACCCCTGTCAAGAGGCGCAGCTGGCAGTTGTGGGACAGGCTGCAGGTGCTTGGAGAGCGCTGTGATGCAAAGCCCAAAAGTAGGTAGCTGAGTCTCCAGAGTGGGAGGCTGAGATACGCAAAACACTGTAAACCTTCTCTTTTCCCAGGAGTTCTTTAAAATCTTTGTCCACCTCCTCTTTCTGGCTTGATTGAATTAAAGACAAAGATACAAGTCCTTTCCCAGGCTCCTGCTTAAACCAAACGAAGTTGTAAAATGTTTTCTTTTGATAAGTACAATTAAGATCGGCATGTGTTCTCTCCTGGATACTCAGGAATGAAGGACTCTGGTCCAATTTATATTGGCTGCTCACCCCTGTTTGAACAGAGAACCAGAGACAAAGGAGATATATTAATGGCCAATTATTTTTTGAAAGAATATGTTTCCTTTTCACAACCCCCCCCCCAGCTGACCCCAGTAACACTAGCCACCCTTCTATAACTTTCAGATTTATAGAGATTACTAGGATCTGCCCTTTTAATTCATAGCTTCAAAGACAGCCAAATCACAGCACAGCTGCCAAAAAAGAACCAGGAATGAAACTCCCAAAGACTTCACTATTTTTTTCCATTCTCCAGACTCATGAGAACTCAGGTTGGAATCTGTGAGCTCTCAGACACTACCAGGTCAAGCAACTTGTTTATCTGAGTGCATATTCATGAATTTGCTGTCACAAGAATCTGAGAGACTCCTCAGCAAATCAGAAATCAGATCTATGCCCCTGTGCACACACTCACCCAGTGTCTTCTGATCTCTGAAAAGGTAACATGGAGAGAGGACCACATCAAGATCAAGTGTAGAGTAGTTGCAGAGTAGTTGGAGAGATACATCTACTATTTATCTCCTAGATTTTTCTCTTATCTTTCTACTTATATAAAATTCTTGACCATCTACCATGTACAAGTTATAAAAATTGAATAATTAAAATCAACCCTTTCCAGGGAAAATCTTGTAAGACTCTTTTCTCTCCAATCAGTGAAAAACCTTCTCAATGAGCTGATATATATGAATTTAGTTATTGACACTGTAGCTCAGGATAATTATCTTATATCCGGACCCTGCTTCATAAGTCTTATATGGATTCTTCTTCCAATCTACATTAAATTATACAAGAAGGAAGGTATTGTCATTTTCTGTGCATAATGCCTGTGAGATAAAGAAAGCAAATGCAAAAGACATTAGCAGTCTTACCAAATATTGTCATCAGCTTCGTCAACATTTTGCTTTTATACTCAATCTACATTCTACGAGTTGCTTGACCCCACACAGAGCTGACTTCTCCCTTTTAATCAAAATTATCATCTACTTCAGGGTAGTAATGCAATATGATGGTCTTATCCTTGGGAATAACCAGGTGAGCAGTTAACTGTCTGTGTTGAGCTAGGATACCTCTATGTTAGTAGATACAAATTCATCTATGTCTGAAAGAGAAGCATTAGCTCACTTTGAAATTGCATACAACATTTCAAAAAATGCTCCTTGACAACCTCCAGGTGCAGGTTTTTGTACAGAGTGTGAGTGCCTGGGGAGCATCGTGCACCCACCACACAGATGTAGAAGGCTGGATCGCTGAGCTGGGCAGCTGTGATGTGCAGGGAGCTATGCTTGGCAGTTGCATCCACAGTCGCTGTGTACTGTCCATTTGACTTTTTGTTGTCACTGTAAGTCATGGTTATCAGGGAAACAAGACCTCTCCCAGTGTCCTGTGTGTACCACCTTAGGTTGTTAAAGGGGCTCACTGTAAAATTGCATTGAAATGTGCAATTCTCTCCCTCCAGGACCACCAGGGATGGAGGACTCTGTTCCACTTGATTTTTGCCACTCACGCCTGTTCAAAAAGCAAAGAGAGATCTGAGAGATAGCTCACCCATTTTTATTGCTTTCTAATTTGCATCTCTTACTCCTTTCCAGAATGAATCCCAGCCGAACCATAACACGGTCCCAAATTCTTCTCTCCTTCTACCCCAAAGCAATACATGCAATACACCGTTTTGAAAACTTTTAAAAATATTCCCTGGACTTACTGTGTCAACCTGGCTAAAACTCTTCATTAACTTACAACAAAAATGAAGCCACAAAACCACCAGGGAGGATCTCACATGCATCTCCATTCTTCTGCACGGGGCTGTCCCCCAAAACTGACTTGTCTTTTCAATACCTTTTATTTTTTTACATTAACAAAGGATTCTCAGGGATTATGCTTAGCCAATCAGAGACTACATCCCCATTGAGCCAAAGACCAGATTTTGCTGCTTCATACTCAATCATACCCACAGGTAAGGCCAATGCAAATACTGCCATCTTGGGGTCTGAGCTATGGTTGCTCAGAAACTTGGGTTAGGCTTCTTGCTAGGTTTCCTTCTCACTATTTTGAACATAATACTGAATATAAGCCCCTGTAAGTCTCTGTAAACAGAGTAGGTTAGTACATAAAACATGTTCAAAAACCCCGGTATGAATTCTGACTTATTGGATAGGAGAGTTAAGCCTCAGTTTTCTCATCTGAAAATATATATGGTAACACTTTCCTGACATTTTTGAAAGATTTAAAAGACACGATGTGGACTATCAGCATAATGGCAAAGGAGGAAGCCCTATCTCTCCTTCCTCCACAGACATGGACTTAACAATGATGTTAGCAACAATATACCTTGAAGGACAATGCCAAACCCAGCTAAAAGTAAACGCACTCGCGGAAGAACAAGCTGAGAGCAGTCACATTTACAGGGGAGAGAAGAGCAACTTCACTTCACCCACATCCGTCCCTCAGCCAGATGGGCTCAGCCCAGTGCCAAGGAGATAGCCTGTACCCACCGTGTCCCCCATGGGGGAAGGGAGTGATTCTGGAGCTTGCACCCGACCTTCAGTCCTCTCAGGGCACGCTCTGTGGGGTGGCTTTCTATCTTACCTCATGCCCAGTATGACAGGCACAAAGCAATCCCTTGGGATAGTGAGAAACAAAGGAAAATGCAGGACGTCTCTTTTGCTGCCAGTCCTGCCCTGTGAACCTGGAAGAGCAGAACTGAGGTTCTTCCTCCACAGGGGAAAAGAGAGCTAATGGGGGGAGGAGAAGGAGCTGGCCTTACTCCTATCATTTCAGAGTAGGAATGGTCTCTATCTCCCCCTATTCAGGACGGAGCAGAGCCTGGTCCCTTGGGATAGTAAGGAACAAGGGAAGGGAGAGTGTGGTTCCACAACGAGCACTGCCCTGCAAGACTGGGAATCAGCGTAGAACTGGTTTTAACCCCACACAGAGTGAAGGGGGTCTTATGTCAGACAATTCAAAGCATCACCCATGGAGCCAGTTTCTACTTGCTTTGGGTCATACTTAGCACTGAATGTCTGGCAGGGCTTGGTCACTAGAACAGCTATCAGCAAAGGAAAAAAGAATGGCATGGTATTACAGCTACTACTGATCTGCAAGGTGGAGAAAGGATACAACTGAGGTGTTTCCTCCAAATGAAAAGATAGGAAACCAACGGGTCCTTGTCCAAATTTCTTCAGGAGTACACTCTCAAAGGGACTGGTCTCTATCTTGCCTCATATTTAGCACTGCTGACTGAGGAAGGTCTCTTCTAGTCAAGACCAGACAGACCATAAATACTGGGAGAGGTATCTGCTGCTTCAAAAGCTCACACAACAAAGCAAATCTACAAGATGCATAAAGAATTGAGAAAACATGATACAATCAAAGGCAGGAAATAAATTTCCAGTAACCAACGGAAAGAAATGGAAATCTGTGAATTACCTTAAAAAGTGTTAAGTGTAGGAGCTTGTGAAAATTTTCTTATTGCTTCTATTTTCTCAGTGAAATAGGAGGCCAACGAACACTTGAGAGTGTGGATATCTGAGGATTTATTCCAAACTTGAAATATAATGCCCAAAGATTTTGAAAGCAAAAGAATGGCAAAAGATATATCACATAAACACTTACCTTAAAAAAGCTAACATATCATCCCCTCATATAACAAACTAGGCCTTCAGAATAGGATTATTAGAGGTGAAGACACATGCACATTAAATTAATGCTATTGGTTCTGTTTCTCTGGGGAACCCTAATACAGAGAAATTTTAAAATTCATAAAGAAAGTTCATAAGCAAAAAACCATAGTCTCAAATTTGTATGTACCTAAAAACGACAAAAAGATCTCTGTTCGTTTCCAAGGCAAACCATTCAATATCACAGTAATCCAAGTCTATGCCCCAACCAGTAACGCTGAAGAAGCTGAAGTTGAACGGTTCTATGAAGACCTACAAGACCTTTTAGAACTAACACCCAAAAAAGATGTCCTTTTCATTATAGGGGACTGGAATGCAAAAGTAGGAAGTCAAGAAACACCTGGAGTAACAGGCAAATTTGGCCTTGGAATATGGAATGAAGCAGGGCAAAGACTAATAGAGTTTTGCCAAGAAAATGCACTGGTCATAGAAAACACCCTCTTCCAACAACACAAGAGAAGACTCTACACATGGACATCACAAGATGGTCAACATCGAAATCAGATTGATTATATTCTTTGCAGCCAAAGATGGAGAAGCTCTATACAGTCAGCAAAAACAAGATCAGGAGTTGACTGTGGCTCAGGCCATGAACTCCTTATTGCCAAATTCAGACTTAAATTGAAGAAAGTAGGGAACACCACTAGACCATTCAGGTATGACCTAAATCAAATCCCTTATGATTATACAGTGGAAGTAAGAAATAGATTTAAGGGCCTAGATCTGATAGATAGAGTGCCTGATGAGCTATGTACTGAGGTCTGTGACATTGTACAGGAGACAGGGATCAAGACCATTCTCATAGAAAAGAAATGCAAAAAAGCAAAATGGCTGTCTGGGGAGGCCTTACAAATAGCTGTGAAAAGAAGAGAAGTGAAAAGCAAAGGAGAAAAGGAAAGATATAAACATCTGAATGTAGAGTTCCAAAGAATAGCAAGAAGAGATAAAAAAAAGCCTTCTTCAGCGATCAATGCAAAGAAATAGAGGAAAACAACAGAATGGGAAAGACTAGAGATCTCTTCAAGAAAATCAGAGATACCAAAGGAATATTTCATGCAAAGATGAGTTCGATAAAGGACAGAAATGGTATGGACCTAACAGAAGCAGAAGATATTAAAAAGAGATGGCAAGAATACACAGAAGAACTGTACAAAAAAGATCTTCATGACCAAGATAATCACGATGGTGTGATCACTGACCTAGAGCCAGACATCTTGGAATGTGAAGTCAAGTGGGCCTTAGAAAGCATCACTATCAACAAAGCTAGTGGAGGTGATGGAATTCCAGTTGAGCTGTTCCAAATCCTGAAAGATGATGCTGTGAAAGTGCTGCACTCAATATGCCAGCACATTTGGAAAACTCAGCAGTGGCCACAGGACTGGAAAAGGTCAGTTTTCATTCCAATCCCAAAGAAAGGTAGTGCCAAAGAATGCTCAAACTACTGCACAATTGCACTCATCTCACACGCTAGTAAAGTAATGCTCAAAATTCTCCAAGCCAGGCTTCAGCAATATGTGAACCATGAACTTTCAGATGTTCAAGCTGGTTTTAGAAAAGGCAGAGGAACCAGAGATCAAATTGCCAACATCTGCTGGAAAATGGAAAAAGCAAGAGAGTTCCAGAAAAACATCTATTTCTGCTTTATTGACTATGCCAAAGCCTTTGACTGTGTGGATCACAATAAACTGTGGAAAATTATTCAAGAGATGGGAGTACCAGACCACCTGATCTGCCTCTTGAGAAATTTGCATGCAGGTCAGGAAACAACAGTTAGAACTGGACATGGAACAACAGACTGTTACAAATAGGAAAAGGAGTTCGTCAAGGCTGTATATTGTCACCCTGTTTATTTAACTTATATGCAGACTACATCATGAGAAATGCTGGACTGGAAGAAACACAAGCTGGAATCAAGATTGCTGGGAGAAATATCAATAACCTCAGATATACAGATGACACCACTCTTATGGCAGAAAGTGAAGAGGAACTCAAAAGCCTCTTGATGAAAGTGAAAGTGGAGAGTGAAAAAGTTGGCTTAAAGCTCAACATTCAGAAAACAAAGATCATGGCATCCGGTCCCACCACTTCATGGGAAATAGATGAGGAAACAGTGGAAACAGTGTCAGACTTTATTTTTCTGGACTCCAAAATCACTACAGATGGTGACTGCAGCCATGAAATTAAAAGACGCTTACTCCTTGGAAGGAAAGTTATGACCAACCTAGATATCATATTAAAAAGCAGAGACATTACTTTGCCAAAAAGGTCCATCTAGTCAAGGTTATGGTTTTTCCAGTGGTCATGAATGGATGTGAGAGTTGGACTGTGAAGAAAGCTGAGTGCCGAAGAATTGATGCTTTTGAACAGTGATGTTGGAGAAGACTCTTGAGAGTCCCTTGGATTGCAAGGAGGTACAACCAGTCCATTCTGAATGAGATCAGCCCTGGAATTTCTTTGGAAAGAATGATGCTAAAGCTGAAACTCCAGTACTTTGGCCACCTCATGTGAAGGGTTGATTCATTGGAAAAGACCCTGATGCTGGGAGGTATTGGGGGCAGGAGGAGAAGGGGATGACAGAGGATGAGATGGCTGGATGGCATCACTGACTCGATGGACGTGAGTCTCAGTGAACTCCGGGAGTTGGTGATGGACACGGAGGCCTGGCGTGCTGCGATTCAAGGGGTCACAAAGAATCGGACACAACTGAGCGACTGATCTGATCTGAAATAATATATATTGTGAGTTTTACATACTTTTGTGAACATTTGTTATATTTCACAATAAAATTATTTTTAAACATTGATGGCTCAAAGAAATGGTTGATTAGAAATGCTTACTTCAGAGAAGGATGAAAACAGAATCAGTCCAGGAAAATCAAGAGCAGAAGAGCTGAGAGAAGACAAGAGAGGAGAGAGGCAAAGGGAGCAGGAGAGGAAGAGGAGAGAGAAGGAAAGAGCCTTAGACCACAGAGCTGTCCATACCTGTTCTGCTTAAATTAGGGGCAAGATGTTCGAAATACAGTAATCAATTTTCAACAGCACCCTCAACAGAAGCAAGGATAGTTACTAAAGTAGATTTTTACAAACTTCATCAAAAATCAATGTGGCAACAGAAAAAAAAATTAAAATGTCCTACAAAGCAATGACAGAGTTCAAAACACTGAGGCAGCTGCAGATTTCAAGGCATTTCAAGTAGATGTGATTCTTCCAAACTCTAAATCCCAGTCCTCATTATTTAAATCTTCTTCAAGGAGACAGATGACACAAAATCGTTCTTGTTCTCCAGTGTTGATTGTCCACCTCCCATCCTTGTGAGGACTAATTGTGAACATGTTTTTAGCAACTTTGCCTGGGTCCCCGACTGACAGAGCTGGGAACACAGGCAGATAGTTTCCATAGCCTGAGATGATGCTTCATACACATCTTGTGATGCAGTGGGGTGGATTCATCTCTCCCTCCTTCTCCAAAGGCAGCTCTCCCAGCCACATTGTTTTCTCTATGTTTCTAGCACAGGCTTGAAGTTGACTGGACATGTATTCCTTACATATCCAGTAAGCAACTGGCAAAAAGCACTGCTAATACTGAGATATAAATATTGACCAGAAAAGAATGCCTGGGTTGAAAATCTTAATCAGGAAAAATGAAAGAGAGAGGAAAAAAGACAAATATAACATTTAAAAATCAGAAGAAAAACGAGCTATTCAAGATGTTGAGCCTGGATAGCTGCCTCAAAATAAACAAAAACTGAGAAAAACAGATAGCCTTAACCTCAACCTCAACACACACACACACACACACACACACACAGACACACACACGCAAATTTAAAGCCAAAAGTAATCTGAGATAAATTAAAGTAAATATGAGATAAAATTTTATCATTTAAGGTGCTACAGATTGTGAACAATGAAATATATAACTCAGAATCCATAAAAGAAAAGTTTCATAAATTTACTACATACTATTTTTAAAATTCTGCATAGCAAACATAAAAAAAGTCAAAAAGATTGTGTTAAACTTTTTAAAGACATATATATGACACTTTTATGACAACTTTCTTAACAGAGAATACTCTTTCAAATCTATATTTAAATGACTCTAATACAGGTATTGTTTTAGTTGCTAAGTCACATCCGACTTTCATGCACCCCATGGACTACAGACCACCAGGATCCTCTGTCCAGGGGATTTCCCAGCAACAATATTGGAGTGGGTTGCCATTTCCTTCTGCAGGGGCTCTTCTGGACTCAGAGATTGAACCCTCATTTCCTTCCCACTGAACCATCTGGGAAGCCCCATAACACAGTAGGGAATGGTAAGATACATGAATAGAAAATTTACACAAAAACATATAAATGACTTTTAAATGAAATGAAGTTCCATCTCATTCATAAACTTTAATATTTTTTTTAATTTAAAGCTTAGCTGATAAGCAAAAGTCCAAAACCTCAGTAATACACAAAGTTTAAGGAAAAATTGGTGGTAAAACTTATCTAGAAGAAAATTTAGTTGAATCATAAAGACTATGGGTATGTTACTTTCTTAAATAATATTTTATTTCCCTAAAGTGAATACTTAATTATTATATTTTAAGTTTTTAATTATTTTGGTTTTCTTACTTACATGTGCCATTTCTCAATTCATCACTGGCTAGCTTCCAATTTTCTGCTGGGTTTGGGAAGTGATCACTGATTATTATACAGGCTCTGGTACAGAACATAGGTAGTCTCTGCTTATATATTTTAGTCCTCCTATTTTCAACCTTCAGTCCCTGAATGACCTCGGAACACACAAACACACAAACACACACAACATGTCATCCACCCTAATTATTCAAATGTAATTGATGTTTCTGGTCTCTAAATTTTTCTGCAAGGGTACAGGAGCATCCCAATGCTTCTTATTTCTTTTTTCAATGGCCCCAAGTCTCACTATTTACATGACTTTACCCTGAAATTACTTTAATCCTTGACAAGGAACTATTGCTGTCATACTCTTTTGCTAAACTCACTAATGAGATTTGGGTATGGGGAATATTCACTTCTGATTCTTATGTCCTCGTCATTTGTATGAGTTCTGTATCAACCAGAGACTGAGAGACAAAACACCATAGACTGTGCCACAGATTGGATCAGATAGTCGGATGCTCAGCACCCAGGCCCCGCTGCTGCTCAGAGTGTGCTCAGCTCCCCCTGCAGTTCCCTTCTCTGTGTCACTCAGAGCACAGTAGTAAACAACTGAGTCTGACTCTTGGACTGA
Source organism: Bos indicus x Bos taurus (assembly GCF_003369695.1). Taxonomy (NCBI): domain Eukaryota; kingdom Metazoa; phylum Chordata; class Mammalia; order Artiodactyla; family Bovidae; genus Bos; species Bos indicus x Bos taurus. Next base: position 17,455,565 of record NC_040085.1, read on the forward strand.
AGCTTTCTTCAAGTGGAAGGATTTTGATTTTCTGTGGTATGTGGCTTCAAACTCTCTGCTGATTCTCTTCTCATTGTCCTTCGTGGCTTTCAGGAGGATCTGTGGACCTTCTCTTGAATACTGACCATACCAAAAAAGAGTGGGGTACCTGGTGACTGAATAAGTGCAATTGATGATCACGGTAGACTTTTTTGGAAGAGTCACTTAGCTGCCTAACTGGGTTACTGAGTCTCCACGGGTTTGTCCTGGGGAAAAATAAAAGAGTTCTGCGTGATCTTAGGCATAAAGCTCTGGGATAAAATTATGATTAAAGGTTTTGTTGACATAACAGAGGAAAGAATCCAGATTTTTGAAGGCATTTTGCTTATCCAGCAGGAAGAGTATTAACAGTCACTAAGCCTGAAGAAGAACTCATCTCTAGAGTATCTCTGAATAACGTTCTTGACTCTTAACATGAAGAAATGTTGAAGTCACAGTGAAATTTAGTTTCACACAGAAAATGTGTCTGTGTTAGAAAACTGCACCCTCTGGTGTTACAGGACAGAAAAGTGATGCATGTATCCTGGACTCCTCTGCAAATCAGAAAAATGTTATCCTTGACTTTATCCATGAGGCATATGTCAGTCTTCAGGTGGGGCTTGGAAATCTGATCAACAGCTGTCAACACCTCTCAGGTCTGTTTTGTGTTTAGGATACTACCTGACTTGGAAGTTCTTTAACAAAGCATCCCAGGTATTTCTGTAGCTAAGAAGATATCAGTTTTCTTAAGCACGTTAATATGGTGCTTTATAGTCTCAAGTATCCATGTGGGCCAACCTATAATCCACTGACTGTCAAAAAAGGGTTTTGTGGCTGATTACAGAGGAAGTAATAAGAAGTTGCCAGTATTGACTGAATCTCTATTTCTCAGCATTGTACCCCAATTTATAGAGCAGTGACTTATATTTATTACATGCTTACTGAGTATTTGCTATACCAAGCAAAAACAATGAATAAAGGGTCTTTGATTCAGGAACCACTACTACTTGAAATATAGTATTTTATCATTTCTAAAATAATATCATTTGTAAGAAATGCTATCGTTTTAATAAAATATTTTCAGGGGAAAAATTCACACTATCCTATCTATAGTCAAATAACTTTGAATTTCAAAACCATTAAAACATGAAAACAAAAGAACTATCATAACTGAATTTATCAAATCCTTATAGAATGATCTGACATCAATATCTTATTCTTCTATTTCTCTGATTTCAAGATAAGATGGCTAATCTATCTGAATCAGCCAAGATTAACCCCATACTCTTAGTGAAAATCTAGCTTCAGGACTGATTCTCTTAGCATCCATGTAACACATTTTGTTGCCAAACTTTAATCAAATAATTTTCCTCCATCAGGTTGGGAAACCTAAAAATGTGGATTTCTGTCAAAAGCCTGGAGCATGAGTTAGTCTGTTCTTTCCCAGCTTTTCAAATTATTAAAGACATAGCTGATATTCATACAACAGGTGATAATAGAATCAATGTGTGATTGATTTAAATGACAGATTCAGGAATCCCAACTATAACTTCATGAATTGTACTTTTCAGGATTAAGACCAAAAAGTGTAATTTTTTTTTTCCTTGACCCACTGCACAGCTTGTCGGATCTTAGTTCCCTGCCCAGGGATGGAACCAGGGCCCTCAGCAGTGAAAGAACAGACTCCTAACCACTGGACCACCAGGGAATTCCCAGAAGTTAATAACTTTTGAAACTTCCAGATGGTTTTGTTGCAGCCAGTTCGATACTGGTTTATAAGATTTCTTTGTAATTAGTGTCCTAGAGCAAGATGGCCATCAATGATCAGGGAGAAAGGAAATTTTTTAAACTGGTTTTTTGCTATGAAGTAGCAGCAGCAAAAACAAGTACTTCTTTAGCTTACTGTTTATGAATATTCATTTTTGAAAAAATAAAAAATCCTGAAGGCTATCAGGATGAAGTTCTGGAGTGGAACACACCTTCTGCAAAACCCTATAACCATGCATCCCTAGACACACATGCATGGGTACTCAGTTGCTTCAGTTGTAACCAACTCTTTGCAATCCTATGGACTGTAGCCTGCCAGGCTTCTCTGTCCATGGAATTCTCCAGGCAAGAAAACTGGAGTGGGTTGTCATGCCCTCCTCCAGGAGATCTTTCTGACTAAGCAATCAAACCCACAACTCCTGCATCTCCTGCGTTACAGGAAGATGCTTTACCACTGAGCCACAGGGGAAGCCTTCCCCTAAACACAAAGATGGAAGTTTAGCTCAGTCTGATTCCTGGAGTTTACTCTCCACAGATTTGTATCAGGCAGCTTCATCAGTCCAAAGTCCATACAAATAATTTCCCTGATGTAGATTTAAGTAATAAAATCAGGCTCAGATTCTCTTTTGGATTCATATATTCCTTCCTTTCTCCTTCATTTTCCAACTCAGTTGTCAAAAATGGCCTCAGAACTATGCTAGGGAGGAATTCTGAAAAAAATTGACACATTAAACAGAAAGCAAAAAATATGTTTACATGATGCTGGGTTGAAAATAAATAGAAAGTTGCTATCCACACATTTAAAAAAACATATAGGACCAGAACATACAGGAGAAATACTTGGAATTGAGGTCACATTGGAAGATTCATGCAACATTGAAGAAAGACGTTTGCTTAATTTGGATTTTTAATTGTTTAATTAATACACAACATTCACAAAACTATACTGCACTTATTTTAAGTAAACTAATTAAAAAGATTTGACATGTGTACACGATTGTGAAGCTATTATTCCAATAAAGATAATGAACAATGCATCACCCAAAAAAGTGTCCTCACATCTGTTTATAATCTCCCCTCAATCCTCTCCCCACCTCCTACTCCAATTTTTATGCAGCACTTCCGTCATGAATTAGTTTACATATTTTATATGATATAAACGGAATCATATGCACTCTTTTGTCTAACTTCTTTCACTCAGCATAATTAAGATTCTTTCATGGTTGTAAGTATCAATGGCTCATTCCTTTGTATTGATGAAAAGTCTTCCATTACATAGATATAAAACAATTTGTTAATGTATTCACCTGTTAACAAACATTTTTGTTAGCTCTAGTTTGAGGCTGCTACAAAGTTGCTTTGAGCTATTGTATGTCACATTTTTAATAGACATGTGCTTTCATTTTTCTCTTGGGTGAATATCTGGGAGTGGAATTCCTGGAGCATATGGTAGGTGTTTACTTGACTTTAACTTTCTTATTTTTTCTAATAGTTTTTTTTTTTTTTTTATTGATTCACTTGGATTTTATACTCAGATAATTATGCTGTCTGTAACTAAAGATAGGTTCACTTCTTCATTTCCAAGCTGTCTGTTTTTTGTTTCTCTTGCCTTTTTACACTGGCTAGAATCCCTAGTAAAACACTGAATACAGAAGGTGAGAGCCAAAATTCTTTCCCTAGTGCTGAAATTAGGGGGGAATCATTCATTCTTTCACCATCAAGTATGGTGTTTGCTGTAGTTTTTGTAGAGGTTTTTTATTAAGTTGAGGAAATTCCTTAGGTCCTAATTTGCTGTAAGTTTTAAAACAGGAATAGATGCTGAATTTTCTCAAATGCTTTTTCTGTATCTATTGAGGTTATTCTCATTAATTAATCAACTGCTACTTGTCAGTCCCTGTGACTACACTGTTGATAACTTGCCACAATAAAATGTCAAAGAATATAACACTCTCCCATTTTATATAATAAAACAAGGCTCACAAGTGTCTAGAAAGTTCATGACAGAACTAATAATTTTGAATAGAAATCTCTCTGATAGCAAAACTTGATTCCCTGTTTTTTATACTATAGATTATTTTCAGAGGCTTCTCTGGTGGCTCAGTGGTAAAGAACCCACTTGCAATGCAGAAGCTGCAGGTTGGATCCCTGAATTGAGAAGATCCCCCGGGGGAGGAAATGGCAATTCACTCTGGTATTCTTGCCAGGATAATCCCATGGACAGAGGAGCCTGGCAGGCTACAGTTCACTGTTGGGGGCCAGAGTGAGGCACTCGGCCCGTGGCAAAGGTCATGAGGAAGGAGGCTCGACATACGCAAAGGCGGGATCGAGCCTCAGGAGTCCCCCTGGAAATCCTTGAGCATCTACCCCCATAACCAGAGCCTGCCTACTTTACTACTTTGTGCTCCCACCTACACCTCTGACTTTACGGGGCCTGTCCCCTACCACCTCTTTCGGAGAAGGAGTTAACCTAGAGCTCCAGTTAATAAAAACTCCTGGGCATGACAAGAGTGTTTTAACCTACAAACTCCTCTGAAGGTTCTCTAGCCTGCCTGACAGGCTCGTCCGGCCACATGTGATTGCTCACAGCCTCCCAACCGTGAGAGGCACGAGATGCTTTAAACCTTCTAAAAACAGGTTCCTTAGAAAAGTTAGAAAACTATTAGTATAAGTATAATGGGCTGATTAGAAATTGTATTGGTGAAGGGTTTTACATTTGTTGAGCAAATGTTTGTTGCTAAATCTCCACATCCCCTGCCCTTACACACATTAATGAATATATAGAAGAAATAAGTATTAACCTTTGATATTTATCATGTTAGACCTTAGGCTAAGTAAATTCTTTCCTTAACTAAAACCCACTACACCCTCACCCTATAGGAACGTAACTGTATTTGGGTGGCGTCTGTTTTAAGAATAATCACCCCTGGAGAAATAAGTGTCCTGGTTGACTGACCGCTGTCACAAGGAGAGGGTCATAAATTGTCAGCAGGCCCCCTGGCCAGAAGATGATGTAACACCCCTAAGACCTCTGTATACATTTGTATGAAGCACCTGACTTTGATAAAAGTCAGGACTGCTGACCCCCTGTGACTTTTGCATAACATCTCAGTGTATAAAAGTAGACCATGAAAAATAAAGAATTGGGATCAGTTCCTCGAAAGACTGGTCTCCCCATGTCACTCTGTCTCTCACTCTGGCTGAGTCTCCATCTGGACCGCAGAACCCGCCATGCTTACTAATTATGCCTGGGCTTCTAAGTTCCGACCGAGGAGGCCTCAGTGTCTCCTCTCCTTCGGGAGAACGGAAGCACGCCTGTGGCCTACGTAAAGTGGTGCAAGCTTCTTGTCTTGAAGTTTTATTGGTCTCCCGCGTAAACCAAGCTACTCAGCCTCTTTTCTCCACTGAATTTTCCTGCTGAGCTATCCTCATTCTATTACTCTTTACATCTCTAATTAATATCTAATTGAAGCTATTGTATCCTGATGCTCGCCGACGCCGTCCCTGCTTTGAACTCCCTGGATCAGCCAGGGCTGGACCCCGGCAGGGGGTCACAAAGAGCTGGACATGACTGAAGCAACAAAGCACACACGCACACAATACAGTCTGTTAACAACTTTCTTCTTTATTTCTGCACATTGAACTAATAAAAAGTGACTAAATAATCACAGATTTGACCCTTTCACCAAAAGAGGACTGCAACACATTAGAAAGAATATCCAAGCTGCAGTTCAAGCCATTCCTTTCAGATCAGTTGTTAGGCACCTGAGGAGCAATGCACTATAGCAAAGATGACAGATTTTTCTGGGTTTAGGTGAACCACCAGAGTCCCAAAACTTCATTCACAGCTCCTGATCACTAGCTTTCTTTAGTCCTTGAAACTGGCTTGTGATAAAGTGGTCTAGAGGAGAGCTGTTCAAATTAACTAGGATAAACATTTCTAAAAAATTTTAAAATATAAGTGCCATATGATTCAGGAATTCCATTTCTAATTATATCAAAAATTGAAATTTTGGTATTTACCCAAAATACTGAGATATTTATATATCTATGTTTCCATCAAAAGGTGGAAGCAACCCAAATATCAACAAAAGAATAGACGAAGTATGGTCTATACTTACACTAGAATATTATTCAACCCTAAAAAGGAAAGAAATTCTAAAACATGCTAGCTACAACATAGATGAAACTTGAGTACATCATGATAAATGAAAGAAGACAGAAAATGACCTGTGTTGCATGACTCCACTTATACAGGATGTCTACAGTAGTCAAACTCAGAGAGAGCAGAATAGTAGTGGTCAGGAGCTGGAGGGACAGGGGAATGGGGAGTTACTCTTTAATGAGTACAAATTTTCAGCTTTTCAACATGAAAAGAGTTCTAGAGATGAATAATGTTGCTATTTAATAATGATGTAAATGTATTTAATATCACTGTATTATACACTTAAAATTATTAATATGGTAAAAAAAATGTCTGTTAGGATGGTAAGATTTTTTGAATTAAACAAATTTAAGACTTTTTAAAATTAATTTTTACTGGAGTATAGTTGATTTACAAAGTCAGTTTCCAATGTACAGCAAAGTGAATCAGTTGTACATATACAGCATATCCACTCTTTTTAGAATTATATTCCCATGAAGGTCATTACAAAGTATTGAGTAGAGTTCCCTGTGCTCTATAGTAGGTTTCTTATTAGTTATCTATCTATATTATATATATAGTAGTGTGTGTATGACAATCCCAACCTCCTAATTTATCCCTCCCCTACCTCCCCCTTGGTAACCATTAATTTGTTTCCTATTTCTGTGACTCTACTTCTGTTTTGGAAATAGGTTCATTTGTACCATTTTTTAAGAGTCCACATATAAGTATTATAAATATTATATGATATTTGTCTTTGTTTGACTTCAATCAGTATGACAATCTCTATCCATGTTGCAGCAAATGACATTATTTCATTGTTTTTTATGGCTGAATAATGTTGCATTGTATATATGTACCACATCTTCTTTATCCATTCTTTCCATAGGCATATAGGTTGCTTCCATGTCCTTGGTATTGTAAATAGTGCTGCAGTGGACATTAGGGTACATGTATTTTTTCAAATTATGGTTTTCTCCAGATTTATGCCCAGGAGAGGAATTGCTGGGTCATATGGTAGCACTCTTTTTAGTCTTTTAAGGAACTTCCATACTGTTCTCCATAGTGACTATACCAATTCACATTTCCACCAACAGTGTAGAAAGGTTCCCTTTTCTTCTTTTCTCCACACCTTCTCCAGCATTTATTGTTTGTAGATTCTTTGATGATGGCCATTCTGATCGTGTGAGTGAAAGTGAAAGTCACTCAGTAGTGTCCAACTCTTTGTGACCCCATAGACTATACAGTCCACGGAATTCTCCAGGCCAGAATACTGGAGTGGGTAGACTTTCCCTTCTCCAGGGGATCTTCCCAACCCAGGGATCAAACCCAGGTTTCCCACATTGCAAGCAGATTTTTTTTAACCAACTGAGCCACCAGGGAAGCCCAAAGATCAGGGTGAAGTGACATCTCATTGTAGTTTTTATTTGTATTTCTCTAATAATTAGTGGCGTTGAGCATCTTTTCATGTGCCTTTTGGTCACCTGTACATGTTCTTTGGAGAAATGTCTATTGGATCTTTCCCTCATTTTTAATTTGAGTTGCTTGTTTTTTTTTTTTTTTTTTTTATGGATCTGCATGAGCTGTTTGTATGTTCTGGAGACTAATCCCTTGTCAATTCTGTTGAAGATATTTTCTCCCATTCTGTGGATTTTCTTTCTGTTTTATTTATGATTTCCTTTGCTATGCAAGAGCTTTTAAGTTTAGTTAGGTTCCACTTTTTTATTTTTGTTTTTATTTTCATTACTCTGGGAGGTAGACCAAGAAGAGATTCTATTGTGATTTATGTCAAAGAGTGTTCTGCCTATGTTATCCTCTAAGAGTTTTATAGTATCTGGTCTTTTATTTAGGCCTTTAATCCATTTTCAGTTTATTTTTGTGTAGGATGTTAGAGAGTGTTCTGATTTCATTCTTTTACATGTAGCTGTCCAGGTTTTCCAGCCTCACTTATTGTAAAGAAGATTTCTACTCTACACAGTTGCTTTTCAAATACAAATATAAGAGGCAGCTACTATACAAGATAGCTTAGCAACCACCCATTACCATTCAACTTTTAAAACACTGAGAAAAATGGGATTCGAGGTAGAAGGAGGTGGGATTCTATAACAATGATTGAAAGAGAGGGCCTAGAGGGGTGAAAAATCAGGCACATGATGGCAAAAATGCTTTTGGAGGCATGTGCAGTGAAAGGCAAGACCAGAGACAGAACATAATTCATACAGTATTTCGCAAAATGTCCTTCTAAGAGCCACTAATTATTGATCTTTTTGTGGATAAGACTGAAGAGAGGCAGGAAAAACTTACATTATGAAAATTGAGCCGTTCAGTGATAGAGGTGTTAATAAGAAGCAATGAGTATTAGCACAAAGTAGGCACCTTAGAATGTAAATTAAGGGTACTATTAACTCACCTAACAAAACTAAAATGAATGAATTTATTAAATGGTGTGAAACAACATGATATTCAAAAGAAGGAAAATCACACAGAGATTTCATGACAAAACAATGCCTGTAATATAACATATAGTCAATTAATATTTAATGAATTGCTAAGAAAATTAAATAGTCTTGTTTGGGCTTCAGAGACAAAGCAGAACAGGCTTCTGACCTTGCTTCTAACCTGCCTGGACACTGCCCTGACTGTGAGTTGACTGTAAGTAACTGCCTGCTGTGAGTACAAGACTTCCAGCACCATGGATAAGATGGGGAAGGAATCTTGAGATTGTTGAGCTCCTAGAGGGACCCCCCAGTCTTAGCAACACTCCAAGTTTTATATGATTAAAGAAACAGCATTAACATGAAACCAGAGCTGCAATTTGGTCACAGATTGATGATGATATCAGTTTGCAGCTGCCCTGGGATTGTAAATGGGAGCCCTGAACTGCAATCTTTGAAGTCTCACCCACGGAGAGGACTCTTTTCATAATTGGGACTTCAGATGGGCTGTGACCTGGGACTTCCCAGTGCTGAAAACTCTCAGGTCTGGGTATTGACCTCCATCCAAGTCTGGATGTTGGTCAAAACCGAATTTGGTGATGTACCATAGATAATTCTCCAATAAACACCTATATTACTTATTTGTATATAACAAATGGCTCATTTTGTTAACAAATCCTTTGAACCTGAGATAAAAGTGAAAACTTTTGGTAAAACATGAATAAATTGAAATGAAAATCCAACAATTCACACATATTTTTACTGATTTGTAATTCAGACATTTCTGAATGTCCTCAGTCAATTCTTCTAGCTCATACTAATCACTACATGGCAAGGATTTTATGTGGCTAATTTTTGTCCTGAATACATAATTTTACATTTTTAATAAATAAATAATTTAAACCTAAATTTTAGGGATAAGGATTTTTTTATGAATGATAGCTCTGAATATGGCCTCTGAACCTAGAGAACTATTTTCTTAGAATGAATATCTTCTCTCTAACCCTATGCCTGTGCAGCCCTAATTGCTTCCTGTCTGTGCTGCCAACTCCCTGCCCTGGTCCCCACAGCAGGTGGAGAGGGCCCTGGATTTTCGTGCAGGTCCTTCCTACACACACTCACTGTGGGTCTCTCAGTGCACAGAAATACACTGCAGAGTCCGCCAGTTATGAGGCTGAGATGACAAGTGTGACAGATTTTCTTGCTTTCTGGAAGTTCAATGAGTAGCGACCTTCTGTGGCATTTTGCTGGTTAGAAGAATCCTGACGAATAAGGAGAATCATCCCCCCACTGCTGGGCTGCTTGTACCAGAATAAACTATAACGTGAATCACTGGTGTCATACTTGCAGTCCAGGGTCACAGCTTCCTTCTCCTGCCCTAATACTTGTGGTTGGTCTTGAGTTACCTTCTGGGCAATAATGGATCCTAAAGAAAGAAAATAGAATCAGAACTTTAGGAATAAGTGGTATGGAATAAAGAAATCCTATTTTAGACCCCACTTCTTCCCAGGGTTCCCATAAGACTGCCTGTTCCGCCAGTCCTTAGGTCACAGAGGAGGCACAGTGCCACCGGGACCATCCTTACCTAAACACAGTGAAGCCACGACCACTTTCAGAAGGCTGGAGAGAAGCATGTTTCAGCTCTTCCACTAGATGGAAAATATCTTCTTCTTCAATGTCAAGGCCTTGCAAGGTGAGCCTGACAGGGTGAGGGAAGAGTTGCTGGGCATGTGCTGCTGCTGCCCCACAACAGGAAACAGGGGTTTCCTGGAGTAGCAAGTTGATGTGGCTCATGTCAACTTCTCTATGGACCAGGAGAGTGTCTCACTGACCCCAAATTTCCTTTTGCATTAACCAGCTCTTCAGTTCAGTTCAGTCAGTCGCTCAGTCGTGTCTGACTCTGTGACCCCATGAATCGCAGCACGCCAGGCCTCCCTATCCATCACCAACTCCCGGAGTCCACCCAAACCCATTTTCAGTTGATACCAATTACATGTGAAAATAAAAACAAGTCAAATTTGATATTGAAAGGAAGAGTGATAATTTGACTAACTACTATGTTCAGCTGTTGCATCTATGATGGAACTTGTTTTAAGATACTGCATGTAATGGATTATGGAAACAACATAAGATGTAATGATCATTTATCCTCATATCTACATATGCTTTTTTCACTTAAGATAGAAAATAAATTGCTTTATGAAAAGAAGAAAAATCTGTTTGTGTTAATTACTGCAGCTTTCTCAACCTACATATCAATATAGCAATCACTATAATTCTTCACCACAACATCTGTTCAGTTATCTAATTTGGGACTTAATAGTAGGAGAAAAGATAATCTCCCTTTGCAGAAGGCTAGGATGAGTCTCACAGACATGGAGTCCTGTCACAGTGGTCCCTTTCTCTTCTCTATTTGTTCTGACAGCCCAGGTCTGTTCAGAGAGGGCAAATAGATGCTAGATTTTGGTCATCAGGTTATCAAACCTTTGAATTTATATTGTTCCGATTAATTCAATTGGAACCCTCTCAGTCAGGTCTGACTCTTTGCGACCCCAGACCTGCCAGGCTCCTCTGTCCATGGCATTCTCCAGGCAAGAATACTGGAGTGGGTAGCCATTCCCTTCTCCAGTGGATCTTTCCAACCCCAGGATTGAACCCAGGTCTCCAGCAATGTAAGCAAATTCTTGACCATCTGAGCCACCAGGGAAGCCCCAAAAAGCCACACAAAGCCTCTATATTCTGTGCACCTAGTTCTAAGGGAATATACCACAAGAGACCTCCATAAGACAGTTGATCATAAATAAGACCACTACTGATCATAATATTTGTGTAAGAATGTAAAAGGAAAGCCATGCCTAAGGATATTACTAAACAACATGGTGTCAACTACAAACTGGCACTTGCCAAGAGTATTTGCCAGCCACTGACTAACAGCAAGGGCATCTGTCTTCTGCCTCTGCAGAAACTGAACTCTGTGCTGCTGCAGCTGCTGACCTTCAACACCCCGCTGAGGGGAGTGCAGGGTGGAGAGTGAGGCACTCTGTGCTCCAGGGAAACTGGTGAAACAGGACTTTACATGGTTAGATATTTTCAGGAACTGATTTCATGATCCCAGTCCTTGCATCTCTTCATATCTAGAAATGCACTAAATCCCTTCATGGTGACGTCAGCTCCTTGTGACTAGCAGAAAATCTTTTGTAAAGTAAGCACTTGATTGCATTGAATTCCCCCTTCACCAAAATCTTAAATATTGACTTTCCCCCGCTACCTCTTGGAGCAGTCTCTCAGAGCTATCTGAGCTTCGGTCTCCCCAGCTGCAGTCCTCATTTTGCCCCAAGTAAAACTTAGCTCTCAACTCTCACGTTGTGCATCTTTTTAGTCGACAATGGCAAACAGCAGAGAGCTGTTACCTACAGTGGCCTACCCCTTAAAGTTGAACAGAACTTACCTTCTTATTTCAAAGTAATCACAGCCTCAGCTAAACTGGTTGAAGTTTTTTCAGATCCTGCCCTGGAATCTCCATTAAATCTGATAGTACCACACATGGCACAAATTGTTCTCCAACCTAAAACCCCCAACCTTTTTCTACCAATCAGTTGACTAATATAAAATATTAATTTCCCCTCAGGTTATTCAACTTTGTTACCCTTCTCAGTGAAAGTTTCTTCTGATAGCACCTCTGCTATTCAAAATACCTTCATGTCCTGAACAGATTTTTTTAACACTCTCATACCAAATGTGAATTAATGTGTTTTAAAATAATCTTATCTTAAATATTGAAAAGAAACAATACCAGGCTGTCTATGTAATAACTATTCTAAACTCCTTTTTAAACCAATCATTAGCAAAAATGAAATTAACAAAGTAGCTGAACTTGTGGATCTATCTTGGATACATTAAATTGCAAAAAGTATACTTACAGTGGTAGTTATAGGTTTTTAACACAGTTCATATATCATGTATGCCAGTTAAAGTAAAAGTGAAAGTCATTCATCATGTCTGATTCTTTGTGGCCCCATGGACTATACAGCCCATGGAATTCTCCAGGCCACAATACTGGAGTGGGTAGCCTTTCCCTTCTCCAGGGGATCTTCTCAACCCAGCAACTGAACCCAGCTCTCCCACATGCAGGTGGATTCTTCACCAGCTGAGCCACAAGCAAAGCCCAAGAATACTGCAGTGGGTAGCTTACCCTTTCTCCAGCAGATCTTCCCAAACCAGGAATTGAACCAGGGTCTCCTGCATTGCAGGAGTCACCCTTTCTTATTTCTTTAACAAACATCTACTCATAATCAACTATGTAAATGGTGAATGCTCAATTCAACATATAATAGTAAGTGAAAAACACTATAAGCTCATTGTAACAATAATTCTTTAAAAAGGTAAGCTGAATATTCACAATATTATATGATTGCAGAATTATCAATATCATATTTATTGGATATCACACATTTACTTATAATTGGCATGAAATATATAATCAGAAAAATAATAAATGCTGTTTTCAAAACACAGTATTAAAAAAACCCATTCATAATAAGGATTGTGAATTGATACCAAGAGGTTATTTATAGAAAAGGAGTGTGAGTGGCAAATGTAAAGGCAATCTTACATTTCAAAACAAAACAATGCTAACTCCCTTCAAGAATTCAGTAAGCAGCAATTATCCATAAAATGTGTCATACTTTCTGGGTCATCTTGAACCTAACCTTCTTATTCTATGCTTGTCTAATGCATCAGTTTCCACTTGCAGGCACACAATATGACAAATGCTACTTTGAAGGTTGCACCAAAGGAAGGGGGCTTCCCCAGTCACAAGTATGAGTACAGGTAGCTGGTGCCTGGGAAGCACTGTGTCCTTGCTGCACAGAAGTAGACAGCTGAGTCTCCAGGTTGGATGATTGCAATGTGCAGGGAGAGACATTTGGTGGTCTTATTCAATAAAACAGTCAGTCTCTGGTCTTTTTTTTCACCCATATTTGAATGAATAGCTATAAGGAGTTGGGGACCTTTCCCAGGTTCTTGTTTATACCAAGGGAAGTAGTCTGAAGCTGTGTCTGTATAAGTGCAGGTGATAACAGAGCTGTTTCCTTCCAGGACACTCAGGGTAGAAGGACGCTGCTCCACCTCATTTCCAAGGCTGACACCTATGGAGAAAGTAGAAGTCAGAAGAAGAAGGGTTGTCAGATTATTAAGTTCCACAATTTACTTTCCCTTTTCTACAATAACTAAAGAAACCTGAATAAAGTCAGTCTCAGTGTCTAACGAATATCTACTAATACACTCTGTTTCCCTTAAACCCTCAACTCAATAGTCCAGCTGCAGCCATAAGAACGTGATCAAAACTCCAATGGGTGTCTTCATTATTTTTCCCATTTAGGATCAATTGTGGACCCCCAGTCTCCAACCAGGAGACCTGCTTCTATTACCAAGTGATCCCTTCTTTTCTCTAGTGGTTTCTTTCATTGTCTACCCAGCCAATAAAAAAAAGGCTCTGCTTCTTCCCAAAGCCTATGCATTCAGAACCCACTCACATGAACCCTCCACATGTTCTGATCAGCAGAGGTGTACCACCATCTGGTGGTCACATCTCTAACTACTGAACTCTGGCTAAATGTCCTTTCATGGCTGTGCCTACGAGGGACATGCATAAAAACAGCAAAGGTCAAACAAATTATGTCTCAGATTGAAGTAATCTCAATTCAGTTCAGTTCAGTCACTCAGCCATGTCCGACTCTTTGTGACCCCATGGACCGCAGCATGCCAGGCCTCCCTGTCCATCATCAACTGCCAGAGTCCACCCAAACCCATGTCCATCAAGTCGGTGATGCCATCCAACCATCTCATCCTCTGTCATCTCCTTCTCCTCCTGCCCTCAATCTTTCCCAGCATCAGGGTCTTTTCAAATGAGTCAGTTCTTCGCATCAGGTGGCCAAAGTATTGGAGTTTCAGCTTCAACTTCAGTCTTTCCAATGAACACCCAGGACTGATCTCCTTTAGGATGGACTGGTTGGATATCTTTGCAGTCCAAGGGACTCTCAAGAGTCTTCTCCAACACCATAGTTCAAAAACATCAATTCTTCAGCGCTCATGCACAGTAAGAATGTAGAGATAGAGAATTTGTTTATAAGCTGAAAAGAGGTAGATGCTGTTGCTCTTTATTCAATGATGGGCCTGATATATAGTTTTTAAATTATAAAAGCACCATGATCCACTCTCCTAAACAAACAAACCAACTATATATATATATATATATATATGAAACTATCAAATTCAGCCAATATACCATTTTCATTTGCCTGTTATGGAGGAAAACTCTCTCTAAAAGGAACCTGTAAGCCAAAGATGAGAGTAACAGAGAGATCATTTGACATTTCAATTGCCTGTTATGTCAGACTGTCTCCCCTAAGCTGGGTTTTAGTGGCACCTTGCTTTTCCAGAGAATTGACAGTAGAAACAGTTGAAATGTATCCTAAAATGCAATTACTAAACGGCAGAGAGCTAAGTGTTGCAGTTTGCATTAGACAGCTTTTCTTTGCTCAGCAACAAGGGTCTAGAAGAAGGAGATAGAAAAAGAACATTAAGGGGGAGGTGAGGATATCCAGTTTATCCTCTACTTTCTACTGCTAGCTCATTTGATCTATTTTTTAATTATATAATTTTTCATTCTGTCATCTTGGATCTAGCTCCTGTTTTGTAAAATGACATTAAACTAAACCCTGCCTACAGGCTCAGCTCTAAATTCTTTTATACTATTTAGCAGAACAAATCTTTATTGAGGCCTGCTTATATACAATGTAAAGTGATGAGAGAGAGTGGGGAGAAACCCCTTGCACTCTGGAACCCCAAAACTATTTTCGCATCCCCTGCAGTCTTCGGGGGCTGCAGTTGTCACTAATTAACCCTAGGACCTTCCTTGGAATGAATCCCTATCTGTGATTTCATTTCTCCTATAAGATCAAGGAGAATATAAATCCATAGTAAAATGGCATAATGGGACGTGGCTCACTGAATGTAAGCATCATCATAGACAGTGAGGTCAAAGGGGCTTTGTGACTGAATTGGTAAGAAGATGTTCTTTTGGTGATTCATTCTATCTATAAGTCTTATTTCATCTTGTAGAAATAAAAGAAAAAACATCTGCACGAGTGGAGGACCTGGAGGAAGTAGATGAATTGCCAACAGGTAAAGCAAAAGGCTCTTTCTAAAGCAACCAAATTGCTTTCTGGCTTCTGTCTTTCTCCTTGCAAGTGCAGTGGGGATCACCTATATCATTTTTAGAAACAGTGCAAAATGAAAATTTGAAATCTTCTTTACAAGAAGCAGAGTAAAGTTTCAGTAGGTAATGTTTCTAGTGGGCTTCCCTGGTGGCTCAAATGGTAAAGAATTTGCCTGCAATGCAGGAGACCTGAGTTCAATTCCTGGGTCCATCCCTGGGTCCAATCCCTGGGTTAGGAAGATCCCTTGGAGTAGGAAATGGCAACCCACTCCAGTATTCTTGCCTGGAGAATTCTGTGGAAAGAGGAGACTGGCAGGCTACAGTCCATGGGGTCACATAGAGTAGGACAGGATGGATCGACTAACACTTTCACTTTCAATGTTTCTAGTGGCACCATTTTTCTAAAATGCTTTAACTCTTCATACAAATTAGTTTCATGTATCTGAATCTAACTTGTTGAGGCTTTCGGTCATCTTGGGTTCACGGAAAAATTAAAGAGAGGACGCAGAGGTTTCCAATATACTTCCCACTCCCACACTTGCATAACCTCTCTTCTTATCAACTTCCACATGAGACTGGTCTATTTCTCACAACTGATGAGCCCATATTAACACATTATAATCACCCAAAGTCTACAGTTTACCAGGATTTACTCTTGGTGTTGTACATTCTATGGGTTTACACAAAGGTGTAGTGGCATGTGTTCACCATTATAGTACCACGGAGAGTAGTTTCACTCCTAAAAATCCTTTGTGCTTTGCCCATTCATCCTTCCACTCCCCTCAATCCTTGCAATCACTGGTTTTCACTGTCTTTATAATTTTTCCTTTCCCAGAATGTCATATAGTTGGAATCATATAATAGGCAGCCTTTTAGATTGACTTCTTCACTTAGTATCATACATTTAAGTTTCCTCTGTATTTTTATGGCATGACAGCCCATTTCTTTTTAACACTGAATAGTATTCCATTGTTTGGATGTACCACAATTTACTTATGCATCCTCTTGTTGAAGGACATCTTTGTTAGTCCCAAATTTTGGTAATTATGAATAAAGCTGCTATGAACTCCCATGCTTTCTCTTAGCTTGTGGCAACTGCCATCAGTGTTTGGTGCTCCTTGGCTTTCAGACACATCACTCCAGTCTCTGCCTTGTCTCAACATAAAAAGTTATTTTTCTCATATTTGTTATTCAGTTCAGTTCAATTTGCTCAGTCGTGTCCGACTCTTTGGGACCCCATGAATCGCAGCACGCCAGGCCTCCCTGTCTAGCACCAACTCCTGGAGTTTACTCAGACTCATGTCCATCGAGTCAGTGATGCCACTCAGCCATCTAATCCTCTGTTGTCCCCTTCTCCTCCTGCCCCCAATCTCCCCCAAGCATCAGAGTCTTTTCCAATGAGTCAACTCTTCTCATGAGGTGGCCAAAGTACTGGAGTTTCAGCTTCAGCATCATTCCCTCCAAAGAAATCTCAAGGCTGATCTCCTTCAGAATGGACTGGTTGGATCTCTTTGCACTCCAAGGGACTCTCAAGAGTCTTCTCCAACACCACAGTTCAAAAGGATACCAGGACTCAAAAATCTGAATACAGACTTTAAAAACATTGCATTTAATTCCCTTTTCACTTTGAAGGAACACACACGTGCAGTTAACCAAAAAATCGAGTCATCTCTTTATATTTGTTGATCACCATATATTTTTCCAAGCATTTTCCATCACAGAAATTTGTATGTAGCTTACATTTTATCTGTCAGGTGCACTAGATTGTTTTAACAGGACACTGAATATTGGCATCTACATCAGTTATGACAATGGCTCCATATTAGAGCTTTGTATGCATGAGAGATTTCTGGGAAGAAGAAGGGCAAAAAAAAAAAAAAAAAGTGAAATGACAGTCCTGAAGGATCTGATCTTCAGAGGAAAAAATGCTGAATTATGAATCTGGAAACCCAAAGAGGTAACAAGGGTACTTGAACGGTGTAGTACTGTGGCGGGCTGGGGCTGAGGCAGCTGCAGTTTGGGTACAGGCTGCAGGCTGCCTGGGAGCACTGTGCCTCCACCACACAGAGGTAGGTGGCTGAGTCTTCCAGCTGGGAGGCTGTGATGTGTAGGGTACTATACCGCTCCTTAGAATTCACTGTGGAACTCATCCTTTCATTCTTCTTCGTCCCGGAAGCTATGAAAAACAGCCTGGTGAGGCTGCCTCTGGTATTCTGCTGGAACCACTGCACACTGTTCACTGTGTCAGAAAAATTGCACCTCAGAGTAGAGTTGGCTCCCTCCTGGAGGCTCAAGACTGAAGGACTCTGCTCCACCTTCACTCCCCTCACCCCTGCTTGGAAAGAGAGAGAAGCAAACACATATGATGTCACGGATAGGGTTTCCAGACCAGAAAAGTATCTCACGAAACACCTGAGGATGTAGGACCATCTAGGAGCTCCAGGTCAGCTTTCCTCCCCTCCCTCCCATTGATAGCTGTGGACACTCCCCAGTTCCCTATCTGGGATGACCCCAACTCACAGCAAATCTGGACCCACAGAAACCCTATCAGGGCTCCCCATTTTCTCTTCATGATCCCTTGCCCAGTTACTGAGGTGCCTTCGCCCCTACTCTGAAGAATATACAGTCTTGGGGCCAGAGAAATTTTGTTCTTACTGTGAGTATGTTCCACCAGAATCACTGAGTACCAATCACATCTGAGGTGAGTCAACTCACTTAACAGGAAACTCCACCCACCGTGGCCTAGTGAGACTGCAGTAAGGTCAGCAATTTCTCCAAAATTGAGGTTTGGGGGGACAGAGCAGAGAGGTAAAAGAAATATTTCTGATATGTGAAGTCGTAAAGAATTTTTCTTTCTTAAAAGACTATATGTAAGAGAAGATTGTGGGATAGTGTGTGAGGAAAGGTAGATGGTATTTCTACAAGAATTGTGTCAGGATGGATTACGCAGAATCTTGAGGGATTATACGGAAGGATGACCCATTTTTCAAATTGCATAGTTTGGCAGAGACTTTGATAATTTGGTTATGTGAAAATTCTGATCAAGGAAAACTATCTGATACATGCATTGTTTATTGCAGAAGTAAATACAATTTCTTGAAATCATTTAGAAACCAAGATATATAGTTGGCCTCTGCACAGAAATGATCCCAATAAGAATTTGGTTGTTGAAAAACAGGACATGCATATAATGTTCACTCTGCCTTAATTTGCACCTCTCTCTTCCTACTGTCCAACTCTTGGATGCCCTGTTGGCCCACAGCTAATTCTGATCTGGCCACACTTTTTTGCTCAAATTCAATATTGTCTTTCTCCTTTCCTTCTATTTTTGTTCCTTATTCTTTCCTCTTTCTATTCTTGTTCTTTCTACTCTTGAGGAAATATATGAAAAGGTAGGAGGTCTGGGGTATTAGAATAATTCCTGGGTCAGTGGGTTTGGGGAATTCAGTCATAAAAATTTTTAAAATGAATCCAGGTAACGCAGATGTTTTCTGTTGAGCTTCCATGCTCTCAGAGCTCAGTAGTATCCCTATTTCTCTACCTCTGCTCAGAGAATCATCCTCACCATGGATTTACAGAGGTAAGGGCTACAGCTTTCCAAACCTTATATAGAATGACAAAGCTGAAATCTGAAATGAACTTTACACAAACACTGTTCCCCTCTCTGCACCTTTGCTGTCTATAATTCGACTGTTCCCCATGCTCTCTGGGCTCCTCTCTTAACTGTTCCATCTTTAGAATCATCAGAAAAAGTTTCATGCCGGGTAAAGCCTACAGTGACCCCTACTGGACTGAAACCATCAACAAAGACCCCTTCAGACTAACAATTGCAGCATCACAAATCCCCAGTCCCATTCACTGCATGCTTCCTGATGAAGAAAGTAGTCAGAAAAAAAATAGTCACTGCCTAGATTGAATGGAAACTAAAAGTAAACTTTTACTCTTAAAATGTCATTTGATGGAAATTTATGCCTTAAAAAATTTGACAAATTTCATCTTGTGCTTTTTTTTCATTTCTTTAGTTCAAAATAAATCCTTATTTATAAAAGTTGTGCTATAAATATGGTAATTTATTTAAAAGAACAAAATTTTGCCATTTGCAGCAACAGGGACGGACTTGGAGGGCATTATGCTAAGTGAAATATGTCAGAGAAAGACAAATACTGTATGATATCATTTGTGCATAGAATCTAACAAACACAATAAACTAGTGAATATAACAATAAAAGCAGACTCATAGAGAACAAACTGGTGGTTATTAGTGGGGGCAGGGCCAGTAGAGGGGTGTGGGTGTGGGAGATGCAAACAATTGGGTATAAGGTTGGCTTAAGGATGTATTGTTACAACACAGAGAATATAGCCAATATTTTGTAATAACTGTAAATGGAAAGTAACCTTTAAAATTGTTACATAGCCATTGTTATGGCTACAGTCCACAGGGTCACAAAGAACCAGACAGGACTGAAGCGACTGAGCACACACATACATAAGTGAAAGAAACCAATCTGAAAAAGCTACATATCATATGATTCCAACTATATGATATTCTGGATGAAGCAAAACTATGGAGACAGTAAAAAGATCAGTGTTTGCAAGGGGTTATAGCAAAGAAGGGGAAAAAAATTTACAGAACACTTTTAAGAAAAGAAAGCCTAACCAATGAGTAAAAGTCAAAAAGTTTAATAGTAAAATTTAACAAACTTGGGTAGCTCAGCTGGTAAAGAATCCACCTGCAATGCAGGAGACCCCAGTTTGATTCCTCAGTCAGGAAGTTCCCCTTGAGAAGGGACAGGCTACCCACTCCAGTATTATTGGTTTTCCCTGGTGGCTTATACAGTAAAGAATCTACCTGACCTGGGTTCGATTCCTGGGTTGGGAAGTTCCCCTGGAGAAGGAAATGGCAACCCACTCCAGTATTCTTGCCTGGAGAATCCCATGGACAGAGGAGCCTGAGACAGAGGAGCCATAGACAGAGGAGTCCATGGGGTTGCGAATAGTCAGACACAGCTGAAGTGACTAAGCACAGCACAGCACATATAAAGTTTGGGGAATTTTTTGTGTTGTTCTCAGTTCATCAAAGACTGACTTTCACTTTTATGCTGAGTTTAGAAAGTCATCATTGCTTGTCATAAAGAACTGTGGAGAGCATGGCTATTCTTTGCTTACAAGTGACCTCACTCAGGCCTCCTGTTTTAGTGCTCCCCAAAACCCTCAACACTCACACATGTGCACTTATGAGGGCAACACCGTCTTTCTCAATTATTCAAAGACGATCGGTGCCTTGTTTTCTTAACCTTTGCACAGGTGTTCAGCACGCATTGTGATGCATCTCACACTAGGTCTAGGTTCCTTCTTCAACTATTCTACAAGTCTTCGTTCTTCCTTATACTTCTCATCCTCTGAAATTTGTTGATAGCACTCTGCGCTGCTAACTCCTTTTCTGTTCTCTGTATTTTCAGGTGTATACCCATTCTATTTTATTTACTATCTTTTAAATAGAGTTTCAGGGGGATAAAGAGATGAGTGTGAATAAAATCCTTTCCTCTCTTTCCACTGTTTCATTATATATGAGATCCTGTTCCTCCTCCTTTCATCCTATCTTTCTCTACTAAGAATGATAATTTTTGGAGGCTGTGGCTCTCCTATCACCCCTCACGCCATGCTCTGTCAGGAAGACATTGTGCAGACCACACCTCAACTGGCACACTTTGATTCTATGAAAGTATAGTAAGGCATAGTAATACCCACCTGGGTGACTTGGAACAACTTGTGGAAGCAAGACTTTGCAACAATATGCAAAACACCACTTCATTGCTTATGTGGTTTTACCTTGAAATTACTTTGACCCTGGAAAAGGAACTATTGGTGTCAGAGAGTTTTCAATTTCGCTAATAAGTTGGGTATGAGGAATATTGCAAGAGAGTTCCAGAAAACCATCTATTTCTGCTTTATTGACTATGCCAAAGCCTTTGACTGTGTGGATCACAATAAACTGTGGAAAATTGTGAGAGAGATGGGAATACCAGACCACCTGACTTGCCTCTTGAAAAACCTATGTGCAGGTCAGGAAGCAACAGTTAGAACTGGACATGGAACAACAGACTGGTTCCAAAGAGGAAAAGGAGTACGTCAAGGCTGTATATTGTCACCCTGCTTATTTAACTTCTATGCAGAGTACATCTTGAGAAACACTGGGCTGGAAGAAGCACAAGGTGGAATCAAGATTATTGGGAGAAATATCAATAACCTCAGATATGCAAATGATACCACTCTTCTGGCAGAAAGTTAAGAGGAACTAAACAACCTCTTGATGAAAGTGAAAGAGGAGAGTGAAAAAGTTGGCTTAAAGCTCAACATTCAGAAACTAAGATTATGGCATCTGGTTCCATCACTTCATGGCAAATAGATGAGGAAACAGTGGAAACAGTGTCAGACTTCATTTTGGGGGGCTCCAAAATCACTGCATATGGTGACTGCAGCCATGAAATTAAAAGACACTTACTCCTTGGAAGGAAAGTTATGACCAACCTAGATAGCATATTCAAAAGCAGAGACTTTGCTAAAAAATATCCGTCTAGTCAAAGCTATGGCTTTTCCAGTGGTCATGTATGGATGTGAGAGTTGGACTGTGAATAAAGCTGAGCACTGAAGAATTGATGTTTTTGAACTATGGTGTTGGAGAAGACTCTTGAGAGTCCCTTGGACTGCAAGGAGATCCAACTAGTCCATTCTAAAGGAGATCAGTCCTGGGTGTTCATTGGAAGGACTGATGCTAAAGCTGAAACTCCAGTACTTTGGCCACCTCATGCGAAGAGATGATTCATTGGAAAAGACCCGGATGCTGGGAGGAATTGGGGGCAGGAGGAGAAGGGGACAATAGAGGCTGAGATGGCTGGATGGCATCACCGACTCGATGGGCATGAGTTTGATTAAGCTCCCAGAGCCGATGATGAACAAGGAGGCCTGGCATGCTGCGGTCCATGGGTTCGCAAAAGTCGGACACGACTGAACGACTGAACTGAACTGAACTGATGGGGAATATTCACTTCTTATTCTTATGCTTTAGCCATTTGTATGTTTTTTGCATCAACCAGAGACTAAGAGACAAAAAACCATAGGCTCTGTTGGAACCAGAGTGGATCCAGGCCCCATTGCTGCTCAGAGTTTGTACTCAGTTCCCCCTGCAGTTTCTGTCAGTGTGCCACTCAGAGCACAGTAGTACACAGCCGAGTCTGACTCTTGGACTGAGGCTTTCTCCAAGTGGAAGGAGGTGATTTCTGTATTGTATGCAGCTTCAAAACCTTTGTTGTTTCCCTTGTCGTTAGCCTTCATGGCTTTCAGGAGGAGCTCTGGACCTTCTCCAGGATACTGGACATACCAGAAAAGAGTGGGGTACCTGATGGCTGAATAAGTACAGTTCACAGTCAAGGTAGGCCCTTCCAAAAGGGTCACTTGGCCGTCCATCTGTCTCACTGAGTCTCCATGGGTTTGTCCTTGGGGAAAATAATAGAGTTCTCTGTGATCTTGGGCATGAAACTCTGGGATAAAATTATGCTTAAAGGTTTTGTTGACATAACAGAAGAAAGGATCCCAATTTTTAGAGGGGTTTTGCTTACCCAGCAGGAAGAGTATCACAGCCTGGAGAAGAGCTCATCTCTAGAGTGTCTCCTGAATAACGTTCTTGACTCTTAACATGAAGAAATGTTGAAGTCACAGTAAAGTTTAGTTTCTGTGAGGTTTAGACACAAGGAAATGTGTCTGTGTTAGGAAACTGCACTCTCTGGTGGACAGGGACAGAAATGCGATGCATGTATGAAAGAAAGTGAAAGTGAAGTCTCTCAGTCCTGTCCTACTCTTTGCGACCCCGTGAACTGTAGCCTACCAAGCTCCTCTGTCCACAGGATTCTCCAGGCAAGAATACTTCCTTCTCCAGCGGATCTTCGCGACCCAGGGATGGAATGCAGGTCTTCCGCATTGCAGGCTGACGCTTTACGCTCTGAGCCACCAGGCAGCTTGATGCATGTATACTGGAAAGAAAGTGATGTTGCTCAGTCGTGTCCAACTCTGTGTGACCCCATGGGCTGTCGCCTGCCAGGCTCCTCCATCCATGGGATTTTCCAGGCAAGAATACTGGAGTGTGTTGCCATTTCCTTCTCCAGGGGATCTTCCTGAACCAGGGATCGAACTTGGGTCTCCCACACTGCAGGCAGACTCTTTACCGACTGAGCCACCAAGGAAGCCCAAGTATCCTGGTCTCCTCCCTAAATTACAAAAACGTTATCGTTGACTTTATCCATGAAGCACATGTCAGTCTTTAGGTGGACCTTGGAAATCTGATCTGATAGACAGAGGGCCTGATGAACTATGGACAGAGGTTCGTGACATTGTACAGGAGACAGGAATCAAGACCATCCACAAGAAAAAGAAATGCAGAAAAGCAAAATGGCTGTCTGAGGAGGCCTTACAAATAGCTGTGAAAAGAAGGGAAGTGAAAAGCAAAGGAGAAAAGGAAAGATATACCCATCTGAATGCAGAGTTCCAAAGAATAGCAAGGAGAGATAAAAAAGCCTTCCTCAGTGATCAATGCAAAGAAATAGAGGAAAACAACAGAATGGGAAAGGCTAGAGATCTCTTCAAGAAAATTAGAGATACCAAGGGAAACTTTCATGCAAAGATGGGCTCAATAAGGACAGAAATGATAAGGACGTAACAGAAACAGAAGACATTAAGAAGAGGTGGTAAGAATAAACAGAAGAAGTGTACAAAAAAGTTTTTCACGACCCAGATAAGCATGATGGTGTGATCACTCACCTAGACCCAGACATCCTGGAATGTGAAGTCAAGTGGGCCTTAGGAAGCATCACTACAAACAAAGCTAGTGGAGGTGGTGGAATTCCAGTCGAGCTATTCCAAATCCTGAAAGATGATGCTGTGAAACTGCTGCACTCAATATGCCAGCAAATTTGGAAAACTCAGCAGTGGCCACAGGACTGGAAAAGGTCAGTTTTGATTCCAATCCCAAAGAAAGGCAATGTCAAAAAATGCTCAAACTACTGCACAATTGCACTCATCTCACATGCTAGTAAAGTAATGCTCAAAATTCTCCAAGCCAGGCTTCAGCAATATGTGAACCGTGAACTTCCAGATGTTCAACCTGATTTTAGAAAAGGCAGAGGAACCAGAGATCAAATTGCCAGCATTCACTGGATCATCAAAAAAGCAAGAGAGTTCCAGAAAAACATCTGTTTCTGCTTTATCGACTATGCCAAAGCCTTTGACTGTGCGGATCACAATAAACTGGAAAATTCTGAAAGAGATGTGAATACTAGACCATCTAACCTGCCTCTTGAGAAACCTGTATGCAGGTCAGGAAGCAACAGTTAGAACTGGACATGGAACAACAGGCTGGTTCCAAATAGGAAAAGGAGTACGTCAAGGCTGTATATTGTCACCCTGTTTATTTAACTTATATGCAGAGTACATCATGAGAAACACTGGGCTGGAGGAAGCACAGGCTGGAATCAAGATTGCTGGGAGAAATATTAATAAACTCAGATATGCAGATGACACCACACTTAGGGCAGAAAGTGAGGAACTAAAGAGCCTCTTGATGAAGGTGAAAAAGGAGAGTGAAAAAGTTAGCTTAAAGCTCACCATTCAGAAACTAAGATCATGTCACCTGGTTCCATCACTTCATGGCAAATAGATGGGGAAACAGTGGAAACAGTGGCTGACTTTATTATTCTGGGCTCCAAAATCACTGCAGATGGTGATTGCAGCCATGAAGTTAAAAGATGCTTACTCCTTGGAAGGAAAGTTATGACCAACCTAGACAGGGTATTCAAAAGCAGAGACTTTGTCAACAAAGGTCCGTCTAGTCAAGGCTATGGTTTTTCCATTGGTATGTATGGATGTGAGAGTTGGACTATAAAGAAAGTGGAGCACCAAAGAATTGATGCTTTTGAACTATGGTGTTGGAGAAGACTCTTGAGAGTCCCTTGGACTGCAAGAAGATCCAATCAGTCCATCCTAAAGGAAATCAGTCCTGAATATTCATTGGAAGTACTGATATTGAAGCTGGAACTCCAATACTTTGGCCACCTGCTGCGAAGAGCTGACTCATTTGAAAGACCCTGATGCTGGGTAAGTTTGAGGGCAGGAGGAGAAGGGGACAACAGAGGATGAGATGGTTGGATGGCATCACCGACTCAATGGACATGGGTTTGGATGAACTCTGGGAGTTGGTGATGGACAGGGAGTCCTGGCATGCTGCATGGGTTCACAAAGGTCAGACACAACTGAGCAACTGAACTGAACTGAACTGATTTGAACTGGAAATCTGATCAAAAGCTGTCAACACTTCTCAGGTCTGTTTTGGTCTTAGGACACTACCTGACATGGAAGTTCTTTAACAAAGTATTCCAGGTATTTTTGTAGCTGAGAAGATATCAATTTTCATAAGCACTTTAATATAGTATTTTATATTCTTATGTATCCATTGTGGGCCAACCTATAATTCACAGACTGTCAGAAGAGTTTGTGGCTGATTACAGAGGAAGGGATAAGAAGCTAGGTCATTATTGAGTGAATCCCTGTTTTTCAGCATTGTACCCAAATTTATAAAGAGTAACTGAGAATTATTTGTTGTTTAGTTGCTCAATCAGTCATGTCTGACTCTTTTGCAACCCTAAGGACTGTAGCCTGCTAGGCTCCTTTGTCCATGGGATTTCCCAGTCCAGAATACTGATGTCAGTTGCCATTTTCTTCCCCAGGGGATCTTCCCAATCCAGGGATCGAACCTGAGTCTTTTCATTGGCAGGCAGATTTTTTACCACTGAGTCACCAGGGAAGCCCTGACTGATGTTTATTACATGCTCACTAAATGTTTGCTATACCAAAAAAAGTAATGAATAAAGGGTCTTTGATTGTGGAATCACTACTACTTGAAATAAAATATTTTCTCAGTCCTAAAATAATATCATTTGTAAGAAATGTTATCTTTCTAATAAATTTTTTAAGGGAAAAAGTCACACTGTCTTATCAATAGTCAAATAATCCTGAATTTCAGAATCATTAAAATCTGAAAACATAAGAAATATCATAAATGAAATTATCAAATCCTTGTAGAATTATCTAAGAGCAATATCTTATTCTCCTACTTCTTCCTTGACTCTAAGATAAGAGGGTTGGCCTATGTAAATCAGACAAGTACTAATCCTATTATATATTCTTAGTTGATATCTAGCCTCAAAGATACTTTCTATTCCATCTGCCACATTTTGTTGCCAAACTTTAATCAAATAATTTTCCCTCAGTGTTTGAAACCCTGAAGATGGGGATTTGTGTCAAAAGCTCAGAGAATGAGTTAGGACCCTCTTCCTTCCCAGCTTTTCAAATTGTTAAAGACCTCTCAGCTGATATTCACATGACTGCGGAAAGTAGAATTAATGAGTGAATGATTTAAAATTACAAATTCTGGGCCCACCCATAACTTCATGAATCACATTATCCAGAGTTGAGACCCACAAATCTGTAATTTTTAAGCACTCCCCAAGAAGTTGGGTGGCAGCCAGTCCAATGTTGGTTTACAAGTTTTCATTTGGGACAGATGTCCTAGAGCAAGGTAGTTGTCAAAGATCAGGGAGCAACAGGATGTTCCCAGAACTGCATACATTCTCAAAACTCTCTTTCTGAGTACCAGCAGAAAAAACAAGCACTTCTTTAGCTCTCTTTTTATGACCATTCGTTTTATAAAACAAAACCTCTGAGGAGTATCAAGATGAAGTTCTAAGAAGCATTCATCTTCTGTAAAGCCCTGTAACCATAGATCCCTAAACACACAGATGGAAGCTTAGCTCATTCTGTTTCTGGGAGTTCACTCTTCTCAGATTCACATCACGGAATTTCATGAGTCCAGAGTTAGTACATGAATCATTTCCCAAATCCAGATTTAAATTAAAAAAAAACAGGCTTGATACTGCTTGGATTCACATATCCCTTCCTTTCTTCTCACCTTCCAAATCACATACTGAAAAACTGCCTATAGAAAGAAATTCTGGAAAATCAGTTACAGACTTCAGTTCTGGTAGGTGGGTTTTCCTGGTGGCTCAGATGGTAAAGAATCTGCTGGCAATTCTGGTATATAGAAAGAATGCAAACTAGGTTGTAATGATGTAGGACTGAAAATAAATGTATAGCACATGGATGCAGATAGTTGTTATCTCTACTTTTAAAAAAAAACATAGTTTAAGGTCAATGAGTACATATAGGAGAAGTATTTTTGCACTTTGGGGCCATAAAAGAAGACTTGTACAACACTGAATAGAAGTATTTGCTGTATTTGGATTTTAATGGCTTCATTAATGCATGAAAGTGAAAGTGAAGTCTCTCAGTCGTCTCCAGACTCTTTGCGACCCCATGGACTGTAGCCTACCAGGCTCCTCTGTCCATGGGTTTTTCCAGGCAAGAATACTAGAGTGGGTTGCGATTTCCTGCCGGGGACCAGCCCCGGCTGATCCAGGGTATTCGAAGGAGAGACGGCATAGGCGAGGATCAGGATACAATAGCTTCAATTAGATATTAATTAAAGATATAAAGAGTAATAGAATAAGGATAGCTCAGTAGGAAAATTCAGCGGAGAAAAGAGGCTGAGTAGCTTGGTTTACGCGGGAGACCAATAAAACTTCAAGACAAGAAGTTTGCACCACTTACG
Organism: Bos indicus x Bos taurus; assembly: GCF_003369695.1. NCBI lineage: Eukaryota > Metazoa > Chordata > Mammalia > Artiodactyla > Bovidae > Bos > Bos indicus x Bos taurus. The sequence continues at coordinate 17,483,857 of NC_040085.1, forward strand.
TAGGCCGCAGGCGTCCTTCCGTTCTCCCGAAGGAGAGGAGACACTGAGGCCTCCCCGGTCGGATCTTAGAAGCCCAGGCATAATTAGTAAGCATGGTGGGTTCTGCGCTCCAGATGGAGACTCAACCAGAGTGAGAGAGAGAGCGACATGGGGAGACCAGTATTTCAAGAAACTGATCCCCATTCTTTATTTTCCAGAGTCTGTTTTTATACACTAAGATGTTATACAAAAGTCACGTGGGGACAGCAGTCCTGACTTTTATTAAAGTCAGGTACTTCACACAAATGTATACAGAGGTCTTAGGGGTGTTACATCATCTTCTGGCCAGGGGGGCCTGCTGACAATTTACGACCCTCTCCTTGTGATAGCGGTCAGTCAGTCAGGACACTTATTTCTCCAGGGCTGATTAGTCTCAAAACAGATGCCACCCAAATAAAGTTACATTCCTACAGGGTGAGGGTGTAGTGGGTTTTAGTTAAGGAAAGAATTTACTTAGCCTAAGGTCTAACGTGATTAATATCAAAGGTTAATACTTATTTCTTCTATATATTCATTAATGTGTGTAAGGGCAGGGGATGTGGAGACATAGCAACAAACATTGGCTCAACAAATGAAAAACCCTTCGCCAATACAATTTCTAATCAGCCCATTATACTTATACTAATAGTTTTCTAACTTTTCTAAGGAACCTGTTTTTAGAGGGTTTAAAGCATCTTGTGCCTCTCAGGGTTGGGAGGCTGTGAGCAATCACATGTGGCTGGAGGAGCCTGTCAGGCAGGCTAGAGAACCTTCAGAGGAGTTTGTAGGTTAAAACACTCTTGTCACACCCAAGAGTTTTTATTGACTGGAGCTCTAGATTAACTCCTTCTCCGAAAGAGGTGGTGGGGGACAGCCCCCTGTAAAGTCAGAGATGTAGGAAAGAGCACAAAGTAGTAAAGTAGGCAGGCTCTGGTTATGGGGGTAGACGCTCGGGGATTTCCAGGGGGACTCCTGAGGCTCGATCCCGCCTTTGCGTATGTCAAGCCTCCTTCCTCATGACCTTTGCCATGGGCGGAGTACCTCACTCTGGCCCCCAACAATTTCCTTCTCCACGAGACCTTCCCAACCCAGGGATTGAACCCGGGTCTCCCGCATTGTAGGCAGACGCTTTTACCGTCTGAGCCACCAGGGAAGTCATTAATGCATAGTTCTCTTTAAAATAAATTGTACCTCCTTAACTTAATAAGATTGACATATGTATAGACTTGTGAAACCATCACCATAATCAAGATAATGAACAATGGACCATCCCAAAAGTCTCCTCTTGTCTCTTTTTAGTCTTCTCAGCCCTCTCTTCACTTCCTACTCCCATTTTCGAGCAACATTTCTCTCATAAAATAGCTTTCATATTCAGTAATCTCAAATAAATGGTATGATATGTACCTTTGATAGCTTCTTTCATTCAGCATAATTATTTTAAGATTCTTCCATGGTTATTATAACCATGTTTCATTCCTTTGTACTGTTGAGTAGTATTCCATTATATAGATATGATTTATCTATAGATACATTTATCCATTCACCTATTAATGGGCATTTAGGTTAGTCCTAGTTTGCAGCTGTTATAAATAAAATTGCTATGAACATGTGTGAATAAGATTTTTTATAGTCACACTTTCATTTCTCTTGGGTCAATATCTGGGAGTGCAATGACTGGAGCATCTACGTTAGGTATATATTTGACTTTGTTTAACTTTCTTATTTTTTCTAGTAGCTTTTTTGTAAATTCTTTTGGATTTGATGCTCAGATAATTATGCTGTCTGTGACTAAAGATAGATTCACTTCTTCTTTTCCAAATTGTATGATTTTTGTTTCTTTCTCTTGCCTTATTGCACTGGCTAGGACCCTTAGTACAATATTCAATACAAAGTGGTGAGAGTCAAAATTCTTCCTTTATTCCTGAAATTTGAAGGAAAGCATTCAATCTTTCACCATCAAGTGTATTTGATGTAGATTTTTTGTAGAGGAACTTTATTAAGTTAATGAATTCCCTTAAGTCCTAATCAGCTGGGAGTTTTTAATCAAGAATAGATACTGAATTTTGTCCAATGGTTTTTCTGTAGCTATAGAGGTTGCTGTCATTAATCATCTGCGACTTGTTAATTTCTGTGGCTACATTACTGATAAATTGTCACAACAAAATATGAAAGAAGATATCACTCTGTCATCTTACAAATAGTAAAACAAAGCTATCTAGAAACTTAAATTTAGAGTTAATAGTTTTGAACACAGACCTATCTAATAGTAACAATCTGTTCCCTTTTTTCCCCTATAGATTTTTTTCAGAGAAATTTTGAGAGAGAGAGGGCAGCAAAATTACTTCTCGAATCTTTAAAATATTTTAAGACAGTCTTTTAATAGGTTCTGTACTTATGCAAATTGAACTAATTAAATAATTATAGATTTGGCCCTTTTGCCAAATGAGGAAAGAAATATAAGGAATACTCATGAACTTGTTTACAAAACAGAAACAGACTCACAGACGTATAGAATGAACTTTATGGTTGCCAAAGGGGAAGGATGGGGGGAGAGATAGTTAGGGAGTTTGGGATGGACATGTACACACTGCTATATTTAAAATGGATGACCAAAAAGGACCTAATGTATAGCATAGGAAACAGTGCCTAATGTTACATGGCAGCTTGGATGGGATGGGAGCTTGGGGGAGAATGGATACATGTATCTGTATGGCTGAATTCCTTTGCTGTCCAACTGAAACTATTACAACATTGTTAATCAGTTATACTCCAATATAATATAAAGTTAAAAAAAAATTCAAGCTGCAATTCAGAAGATGACCATGAGGTAGTGCCTTGACCATTCCTTTCAGACTACTAATTACTTGGCACCTGAGGAGCAATACACCATACCCAGGGTGACAAACTCTTCTAGGTTTCCATAAACCACTACAATTCTGAAACCTCATTCATGACTACTGATCACTCTATTTCTCTTTCCCTTGAAACTGGCATGTGATAAAGTAGTCTAAAGCATAGTTTTTCAGACTAACCAGGATAAACGTTTCTCAAAAATTTAAAAATTGTACTGCCATGTGATCCAGCAATTCTACTTCTGATTATATTATATTCAAAACACTTGAAAGAATTTGAATATATAACCCAAATACTGAGATATTCATATATCCATGTTTCTACCAAAAGATGGAAGGGATCCAAATGTTCATCAACAGTTAAATGAGTAGCAAAAAGTAGTGTATATGTACAATGGAATATTATTCAACCTTAGAAAGGTATTTTAAAAAATTTACAACATGGATGAAATTTGAGGACATTATAGTAAAAGAAATGTCACAAAATAACCAATATTTTATAATTTGACTTATAGGAGTTATCTAATGTAGTCAAACTCATAGAAAGAGAAAGTAGAACAGTAGTGGCCATGGGTTGGAAGGACAAAGGAATGAGGAGTTAGTCTTTGTTTTTTTTTTTGTTTTTTTTTTTTTTAATTTTTGGTTGCACATTGAGGCATGGGGAATATCAGTTCCCTGACCAGGGATCAAATCTGTGTCCCCTGCATTGTAAGCATGGAGTCTTAATCACTGAACTACCAGGGAAGTCCTGAAGAGTTAGTCTTTAATAAGTATAAATTTTCAATTTTCAAGATGCAAAGAGTACTAGAGATGGACGGTGCTTGCTGAACAACAATGTAAATGTACTTAGTATCACTGGGTTGAACACTTAAAATAGTTAAAGTAGTAAAACTGAATGTCAAAATGATAAAAACTTAATTTTAAAAAATTTAAGGGAGTATTTTAAGAATTCTAATTTACACATCTGCTACCAAATGCAAATATAAGAGGGAGTTATAATACAAGACCACTTATCAATCATCCATTACCATTCAGATTTTAAGGCACTGAGAAAATGAGGTTAGAGGTAGGAGGAAATTGGAGACAAGGGTATTTTGGACTATGTTAACATTGCTTGAAAAAGAGGACCTAGGAGGCGGTCCTAAGATGGTGGAGGAATAGGACGGGGAGGCCACCTTCTCCCCCACAAATTCATCAGAAGAACATTTAAACGCTGAGGAAATTCCACAAAACAACTTCTGAATGCTGGCAGAGGACATCAGGCACCCAGAAAAGCAGCCCATTGTCTTCGAAAAGAGGTAGGAAAAAATATAAAAGACAAAAAAAAGAGACAAAAGAGGTAGGGATGGAGCTCCGTCCCAGGAAGGGAGTCTAAAAAAGAGAGAAGTTTCCAAACACCAGGAAACACTCTCACTGCTGAATCTGTGGCGAGCCTTGGAAGCACAGAGGGCAACATAACAGGGAGGAAAAATAAATAAATAATTAAAACCCACAGATTATGAGCCCAACGGTAACTCCACCAGTGGAGAAGCAGCACAGATGCCTGCAACCACCACTAGCAGGCAGGGGCTGGGCAGGGAGGCGCGGGCTGCATTGCTTAGAGTAAAGGTCGGGCCTGAATGCCCCGAAGGTAATCAGAGCAAAGTAACTTGGGCTAGCAAACCAGACTGTGGGATAGATATGACGTGAAAAGCTCTAACCTAAGACTCCGCCAGGACCATGCACAGAACAAAGGACTGAACAGAATTAGCCAGCTGCAGACCATCCCCCTCCGGTGACAGGCAGCCAGAGCCGGAAGGGGGCAATTGCAGCCCCAGAGAGACATTATCTACCAAACTGCAAGCAGGCTTCTTTGCTAACTAAGACTTCTTGGGGTTCAGGACAGTCATCATCCACCTGAGAAAGTGTGCTAGTTGTACACCCAGAAAACTGAGCAGCAGGAACGGGAGAGGTGATAAGTCACAGTGACCACACTCACCAAACACCTCATCACCTAAGCTACTCGGATCTGGGAAGAGCACAAAACACAGGCACAATGGAGTCTGCGCCTCTGAGGACTACCCGAGTGCCTGGACCTGAGTGGCTTAGACCTAGGAGGTGCATGCAGCCCAGGGCCAGCCTTGGACGGTTCCCGGTGGAGCAACCTAGAGCCTGAGCTGTGTGGGCAGGGAGGGCACATGTGCCATGAGCGAGCACAGGCCCAGTGTGGCTGAGACACTGCGAGCACACACCAGTGTTATTTGTTTGCAGCATCCCTCCCTCCCCACAGCGCGACCGAACAAGTGAGCCTAAAAAAAAAATGTGTCCACCACCGCCCCCCTTGTGTCAGGGCAGAAATCAGACACTGAAGAGACCAGCAAACAGAAGAAGCTAAAACAGAGGGAACAGCCTTGGTAGTGAAAGGTGCAATAGATTAAAACCCTGTAGTTACTACTGACTACATAGGAAGGGGCCTATAGATCTTGAGGAATATAAGCTGGAACAAGGAACTATCTGAAAATGAACTGACCCCACACTGCCGACAACACCACCAGAGAAAGTCCTAGATATATTTTTATTATTTTTACAATCATTCTTTTTTTTTTAACTTTAAAAAAATTTTAAGTACTCTATTACTTGTTTAATTTTCATTTTTAAACCTACTATTACTTTTCAAAAAAAAGACCCTATTTTTTAAAGCAAACTTCATATATATATATATATATATATATATATACATATTTTAAATAATTTTTGTGACTTTTGTTTTCTTTTCTTTAATATTGTATTTTTGAAAATCCAACCTCTACTCTAGATTTTTAATCTTTGCTTTTTGGTATTTGTTATCAATTTTCTACCTTTAAGAACCCAATCTTCAGTACCCATTTTTACTTGGGAGCAAGATTACTGACTTGACTTCTCTCTCCTCCTTTGGACTCTCCTTTTTCTCCAGCAGGTCGCCTCTGTCTCCTCCCTCCCCCTTCTCTTCTCAACCCGACTCTGTGAATCTCTGTGTGTTCTAGACGGTGGAGAACAGTTAGGAACTGATTACTGGCTGGATCTGTCTCTCTCCTTTTCATTACCCCCTTTTATCCTCCTGGACACCCCTGTCTCCTTCCTCCCTCTTCTCTTCTCTGTATAACTGTGTGAACATCTCTGAGCGGTCCAGACTGTGGAGCACACATAAAGAAGTGATTATTGGCTAGCTTGCTCTCTCCTCTTTTGATTCCAACTCATCTCATTTTGGGGAGAAGGCAATGGCACCCCACTCCAGTACTCTTGCTTGGAAAATCCCATGGACAGAGGAGCCTGGTAAGCTGCAGTCCATGGGGTTGCTAAGAGTCGGACATGACTTCCTGGAGAATCCCAGGGACGGTGGGGCCTGGTGGGCTGCCGTCTATGGGGTCGCACAGAGTTGGCCACGACTGAAGTGACTTAGTAGCAGCTGCAGCAGCAGCATCTCATTTGGGTCACCTCTAACTCCCTCCTCCCTCTTCTCTTCTCCATGTAACTCTGTGAACCTCTCTAGGTGTCCCTCACTTTGGAGAAACTTTTCATTTTTAACATAGATGTTTTATCAATGGAGCTGTATAGAAGAAGTCTTGAGACTAATGTAAAAATAAGACTGAAAACCAGAAGCAGGAGGATTAAGTCCAAATCCTGAGAACACCAGAGAACTCCTGACTCCAGGGAACATTAATAGATAGGAGCTCATCAAACGCCTCCATACCTACACTGAAACCAAGCACCACCCAAGGGCCAACAAGTTCCAGAGCAAGACATACCATGCAAATTCTCCAGCAACACAGGAACACAGCCCTGAGCTTCAATAAACAGGCTGCCCAAAGTTACTTCATAACCATTGACATCTCATAACTCATTACTGGACACTTCATTGCACTCCAGAGAGAAGAAATCCAGCTCCACCCACCAGAACACTGACACAAGCTTCCCTAACCAAGAAACCTTGACAAGCCACTGATACAACCCCACCCACAGCAAGGAAACTCCACAATAAAGAGAATTCCACAAACTGCCAGAATATAGAAAGGCCACCCCCAAACGCGGCAATATAAACAAGATGAAGAGACAGAGGAATACCCAGCAGGCAAAGGAACAGGATAAATGTCCACCAAACCAAACAAAGAAGGAAGAGATAGGGAATCTACCTGATAAAGAATTCTGAATCATGATAGTGAAAATGGTCCAAAATCTTGAAATCAAAATGGAATCACAGATAAATAGCCTGGAGACAAGGATTGAGAAGATGCAAGAAAGGTTTAACAAGGACCTAGAAGAAATAAAAAGAAGTCAATATATAATGAATAATTCAATATATGAGATCAAAAACACTCTGGAGGCAACAAATCCTAGAATAATGGAGGCAGAAGATAGGATTAGTGAAGTAGAAGATAGAATGGTAGAAATAAATGAATCAGAGAGGAAAAAAGAAAAACCAATTAAAAGAAATGAGGACAATCTCAGAGACCTCCAGGACAATATTAAACACTACAACATTTGAATCATAGGAGATCCCGAAGAAGAAGACAAAAAGAAAGACCATGAGAAAATACTTGAGGAGATAATAGTTGAAAAATTCCCTAAAATGGGGAAGGAAATAACCACCCAAGTCCAAGAAACCCAGAGAGTCCTAAACAGGATAAACCCAAGGAGAAACACCCCAAGACACATATTAATCAACTTAACAATGATCAAACACAAAGAACAAATATTAAAAGCAGCAAGGGAAAAACAACAAATAACACACAAGAAGATTCCCATAAGGATAACAGCTGATCTTTCAATAGAAACTCTTCAGGCCAGGAGGGAATGGCAAGACATACTTAAAATGATGAAAGAAAATAACCTACAGCCCAGATTACTGTACCCAGCAAGGATCTCATTCCAATAAGAAGGAGAAATCAAAAGCTTTACAGACAAGCAAAAGCTGAGAGAATGCAGCACCACCAAACCAGCTCTCCAACAAATGCTAAAGGATCTTCTCTAGATAGGAGACACAAAAAGGGTGTATAAACTCGAACCCAAAACAAAAAGTAAATGGCAATGGGATCATACTTATCAGTAATTACCTTAAACATAAATGGGTTGAATTCCCCAACCAAAAGACAAAGACTGGCTGAATGGATACAAAAATGAGACTCCTATATATGTTGTCTACAAGAGACCCACCTCAAAACAAGAGACACAAACTGACTGAAAGTGAAGGGCTGGAAAAAGATATTCCACACAAATAGAGACCAAAAGAAAGCAGGAGTAGCAATACTCATATCAGATAAAATAGACTTTAACACATAGGCTGTGAAAAGAGACAAAAAAGGACACTACATAATGTTCAAAGGATCAATCCAAGAAGAAGATATAACAATTATAAATAGATATGCACCCAACGTAGGAGCACCGCATTATATAAGACAAATGCTAACAAATATGAAAGGGGAAATTAACAATAACACAATAATAGTGGGAGACTTTAATACCCAACTCACACCTATGGATAGATCAATGAAACAGAAAATTAACAAAGAAACACAAACTTTAAATGATACAATAGACCAGTTAGACCTAATTGATATCTATAGGGCATTTCACCCCAAAACAATGAATTTCACCTTTTTCTAAAGTGCACACTGAACCTTCTCCAGGATAGATCACATCCTGGGCCATAAATCTAGCCTTGGTAAATTAAAAAAAAAAAAAAAAAAACTGAAATCATTCCAAGCATCTTTTCTGACCACAATGCAGTAAGATTAGATTTCAATTACAGGAGAAAAACTATTAAAAATTCCAACATATGGAGGCTGAACAACATACTTCTGAATAACCAACAAATCACAGAAGAAATCAAAAAAGAAATCAAACTACACATAGAAATGAATGAAAATGAAAACACAACAACCCCAAACCTGTGGGACACTGTAAAAACACAGCTAAGGGGAAAGTTCATAGCAATACAGGCATACCTCAAGAAACAAGAAAAAAGTCAAATAACCTAACTCTACACCTAAAGCAACTAGAAAAGGAAGAAATGAAGAACCCCAGGGTTCATAGAAGGAAAGAAATCTTAAAACTTATGGCAGAAATAAATGCAAAAGAAACAAAAGAGATCATAGCAAAAATCAACAAAGCCAAAAGCTCATTCTTTGAGAGGATAAATAAAATTGACAAACCATTAGCCAGACTCATCAAGAAACAAAGGGAGAAAAATCAAATCAATAAAATTAGAAATGAAAATGGAGAGATCACAACAGACAACACAGAAATACTAAGGATCATAAGAGACTACTATCAACAATTATATGCCAATAAAATGGACAACGTGGAAGAAATGGAAAAATTCTTAGAAAAGTACAACTTTCCAAAACTGGACCAGGAAGAAACAGAAAATCTTAACAGACCCATCACAAGCACGGAAATTGAAACTGTAATCAGAAATCTTTCAGCAAACAAAAGCCCAGGTCCAGAAGGCTTCACAGCTGAATTCTACCAAAAATTTAGAGAAAAGCTAACACCTATCCTCTCAAACTCTTCCAGAAAATTGCAGAGGAAGGTAAACTTCCAAACTCGCTCTATGAGGCCACCATCACCCTAATACCAAAACCTGACAAAGATGCCACAAAAAAAGAAAACTACAGGCCAATATCACTGATGAACATAGATGCAAAAATTCTTAACAAAATTTTAGCAATCAGAATCCAACAACACATTAAAAAGATCATACAGCATGACCAAGTGGGCTTTATCCCAGGGATTCAAGGATTTTCAGTATCCGCAAATCAATCAATGTAATACGCCACATTAACAAATTTAAAAATAAAAGCCACATGATTATCTCAATAGATACAGAGAAAGCCTTTGACAAAATTCAATATCCATTTATGATATAAAAAAAAAAACTCTCCAGAAAGCAGGAGTAGAAAGAACATACCTCAGCATAATAAAAGCTATATATGACAAACCCACAGCAAACATTATCCTCAGTGGTGAAAAATTGAAAGCATTTTCCCTAAAGTCAGGAACAAGACAAGGGTGCACACTCTCACCACTACTTTTCAACATAGTTTGGAAGTTTTGGCCACAGCAATCAGAGCAGAAAAAGAAATAAAAGGAATCCAAATTGGAAAATAAGAAGTAAAACTCTCACTGTTTGCAGATGACATGATCCTCCACATAGAAACCCTAAAGACTCCACCAGAAAATTACTAGAGCTAATCAATGAATGTAGTAAAGTTGCAGGATATAAAATTAACACACAGAAATCCCTTGTATTCCTAAACACTAATAATGAGAAAATAGAAAGAGAAATTAAGGAAACAATTCCATTCACCATGGCAATGAAAAGAATAAAATACTTAGGAATATATATACCTAAAGAAACTAAAGACCTATATATAGAAAACTATAAAACACTGGTGAAAGAAATCAAAGAGGACACTAACAGATGGAGACATATACCATGTTCATGAATTGGAAGAATCAATATAGTGAAAATGAGTATACTACCCAAAGCAAACTATAAATTCAATGCAATCCCTATCAAGCTATCAACCGTATTTTTCACAGAGCTAGAATAAATAATTTCACAATGTATATAGAAATACAAAAAACCTCGAATAGCCAAAGCAATCTTGAGAAAGAAGAATGGAACTGGAGGAATCAACCTGCCTGACTTCAGTCTCTACTGCAAAGCCACAGTCATCAAGAGAGTATGGTACTGGCACAAAAACAGAAATATAGATCAATGGAAAAAAAAAATAGAAAGCCCAGAGATAAACCCACACACCTATGGACACCTTATCTTTGACAAAGGAGGCAAGAATATACAGTGGAGAAAAGACAATCTCTTTAACAAGTGTTGCTGGGAAAACTGGTCAACCACTTGTAAAAGAATGAAACTAGAACACTTTCTAACGCCATACACAAAAATAAACTCAAAATGGATTATAGATCTAAATGTAAGACCAGAAAATATAAAACTCTTAGAGGAAAACATAGGCAAAACACTCTCCAACATATATCACAGCAGGATCCTCTATGACCCACCTCCCAGAATATTGGAAATAAAAGCAAAAATAAACAAATGAGACCTAATTAAAATTAAAAGCTTCTGCACAACAAAAGAAACTATGAGCAAGGTGAAAAGACAGCCTTCAGAATGGGAGAAGATAATAGCAAATGAAGCAACTGACAAACAACTAATCTCAAAAATATACAAGCAACTCCTTCAGCTCAATCCCAGAAAAATAAACGACACAATTAAAAAAATGGGCCAAAGAACTAAATAGACATTTCTCCAAAGAAGATATACAGATGGCTAACAAACACATGAAGAGATGCTCAACGTCACTCATTATAAGAGAAATGCAAATCAAAACCACAATAAGGTACCTTTTCATGCCAGTCAGAATGGCTGCTATCCAAAAGTCTACAAGCAATAATGCTGGAGAGGGTGTGGAGAAAAAGGAACCTTCTTACACTGTTGGTGGGAATGCAAACTAGTATAGCCACTATGGAGAACAGTGTGGAGATTCCTTAAAAATCTGGAAACAGAACTGCCTTATGACCCAGCAATCCCATTGCTGGGCATACACACCAAGGAAACCAGAATTGAAAGAGACACGTGTACTCCAATGTTCATAGCAGCACTGTTTATGATAGCAATGACATGGAAGCAACCTAGATGTCCATCAGCAGATGAATGCATAAGAAAGCTGCGGTACATAAACACAATGGAGTATTACTCAAACATTAAAATGAATACATTTGAATCAGTTCTAATGAGGTGGATGAACCTGGAGCTGATAATACAGAGTGAAGTAAGCCAGAGAGACAGAGAAGGCAATGGCAACCCACTCCAGTACTCTTGCCTGGAAAATCCCATGGATGGAGGAGCCTGGTAGGCTGCAGTCCATGGGGTCGCTAAGAGTCAGGCACAACAGAGCGACTTCACTTTCCCTTTTCACTGTCATGCACTTGAGAAGGAAATGGCAACCCACTCCAGTGTTCTTGCCTGGAGAATCCCAGGGACGGGGGAGCCTGGTGGACTGCCATCAATGGGGTCGCACAGAGTCAGACATGACTGAAGCGACTTAGCAGCAAGCCAGAGAGAAAAACATCAATACAGTGTACTAAAATATATATATGTAATTTAGAAAGATGGTAACGATAACCCTGTATGCGAGACAGCAAAAGAGACACAGATGTATAGAACAGTCTTTTGGACTCTGTGGGAGAGTGCGAGGGTGGGATGATTTGGGAGAATGGCATCAACATGTATAATATCATATAAGAAACGAATGGCCAGTCCAGGTTTGATGCAGGATACAGGATGCTTGGGGCTGGTGCACTGGGATGACCCAGAGGGATGGTATGGGGAGGGAGGTGGAAGGGGGATTCAGGATTGGGAACACGTGTACACCCGTGGTGGATTCATGTTGATGTACGGCAAAACCAATAAAATATTGTAAAGTAAAAAAAAAAAAAAAAAAGAAAGAAAGAAAGGTGGGATGAGGAGGGAGGTGGAGGGATGTTCAAGTGGGAGGGGACATGGGTAAATCGATGACTGATTCATGTTGATGTTTGGTAGAAACCAACACAGTACTGTAAAGCAATTATCCTTCAATTAAAAATAAATAAATTTAAAAAAAAGCAGAGACATTACTCTGCCAACATAAGTCCATCTAGTCAAGGCTATGGTTTTTCCAGTGGTCATTATGGATGTGAGAGTTAGACTATAAAGAAAGCTGAGCACCAAAGAATTGATGCTTTTGAACTGTGGTGTTGGAGAAGACTCTTGAGAGTCCCTTGGACTGCAAGGAGATCCAACCAGTCCATCCTAAAGGAAATCAGTCCTGAATATTCATCGGAAGGACTGATACTGAGGCTGAAAACTCCAATACTTTGGGCACCTGATACGAAGAGCTAACTCATTGGAAAAAACCTTGATTCTGGGAAAAATTGAAGGTGGGAGAAGAAGGGGACAACAGAGGATGAGATGGTTGGATGGCATCATCGACTCAATGGACATGAGTTTGAATAGACTCCAGGAGTTGGTGATAGGCAGGTAGGCCTGGTGTGCTGCAGTCCATGGGGTTACAAAGAGTCAGACACAGGTGACTGACTGAAGGAACTGAACTGATCTGAAAGACCAATAATAAACACATATTTTTAACTGATTTTTAATTCAGACATTTCTGAATTTCCTTAGTCCATTCTTCTAGTTTAATCTAATCACCAAATGATAAAGATTTTTGTGGTTATATTTGTCTTTGATAAGAAATTTAAATCCAAATTTCCAGGGATAAGAATGTTTTTGATGAGCGATAGCTCTAGACATGGTCTATGAACCTAGAGAAATACTTTCTTAGAATGAGTGTTTCCCCTCTAAACCTACACCTGTGCTGCCACAGTACTAACCACTTCCTGTCTGTGAAGGCAATTCCCTACCCTGGTCCCTACAGCAGGTAGATGTATCAATTAGAACTCTAGGTTTTGGTACAGGTCCCTCCTACACGCCTCTCACTGTGGGCTCATTCAGTGCACAGAAATACACTGCAGAGTCCTCCAGTTGTGAAGCTGAGATGATAAGTGTGATGAATCTGCTTGCCTTCTGGAAATTCAATAAGTAGCGACCTTCTGCAGCATTTGGCTTGTTACAAGAGTCCTGGTGAATGAGGAAGGTCATCACCCCACTGCTGTGTTGCTTGTACCAGAATAGACTATAAGTTGTATCACCGGTGTCATTTGTGCAATTCAGGGTCACAGTTTCTCCTGCACTGACATCAGTGGTTGGTCTTGAGTTACTTTCTAGGCAATACTGGATCCTAGAGGAAAAAAATAGAAGTAGACTGTAGCCATGAAATTAAACAAAACAAAACAAAACAAACAAACAAAAAAAAACACTTGCTCCTTGGAAGGAAAGCTATGAAAAAGCTAGACAGAGTATTAAAAAGCAGAGACATTACTTTGCCAACAAAGATCTGTATAGTCAAATCTATGGGTTTTCCAGTAGTCATGTATGGATGTCAGAGTTGGACCAGAAAGAAGGCTGAGTGCTGAAGAATTGATGCTTTCAAACTGTGGTGCTGGAGAAGACTGTTGAGAGACCCTTGGACTGCAAGGAGCTCAAACTAGTCAATCCTAAAGGAAATAAACCCTGAATATTCATTGAAAGGACTGATGCTGAAGCTGAAGCTCCAATACTTTGGCCACCTGAGGCAAAGAGCAGACACATTGGAAAAGACCCTGATGCTGTGAAAGATTGAAGACAAAAGACAAAGGGTGCAGCAGAAGATGAGATGATTTGATAGTATCACGGACTCAATGGACGTGAATTTGAGCAAACTCCAGGAGATAGCAAAGAACAGGGGAGCCTGGTGTTCTGCAGTCCATAAGGTTATAAAGAGTCAGACACAGCTTAGCTACTGAACAAAACCAATAGAGATTTAGGAATAAGTGATGTAGAATAAAGAAATTCTACTTTACACTCAGCTAGGCTTCCTTCCCAGGGTACCCTTAAGACTGCCTGTTCCTTTGGTTCTTAGGTCACAGAGGAGGCACAATCCCTTCAAGACCATCCTTACCTAAACACAGTGAAGCCACGACCACCTTCAGAAGGCTGGAGAGAAGCACGTTTCAACTCTTTCACTAGATGGAAAATATCTTCTTCTTCAATGTCAAGGCTTTGCAAGGTGAGGTGAGCCTGACAGGATGAGGGAAGAATTGCTGGGTATGTGCTGCTGCTGCCCCACAACAGGAAACAGGGGTGAGTTGATGTAGCAAGTTGAGTAGCAAGTTGATGTGGGTTACATCAACTTCTCTATGAACCAGGTGAGAGTCCTACTCACCCCAAACTTCCTTTTGTATTAACCAGTTCTTCTACTGATAGCAATTACATCTTAAAATAAACATGAGTTAAATTTGATATTGCAAAGAAGACCTCCCCCGCCCCCACCCCACACACACAATGCTGTGTTGGGTCATTGCTTCTGTAAAAGAAATGAGTGAGTAGCTCTTATTTAAAAATATTATCTGTAATGTATTATGGAAATAATATAAGACATACTAACCATGCAGCCTCACTTTTGTGTTCAGTACTTCCACCTAAGGTAGAAATAAATCACTTTATGGTAAGAAGGCAAAGCACTTTTGCTCTTCTATTCTGCCTATTGTTACAATAATGCTTCTCCTCACTATCAATATTTTTAGTTGCCCATATTGGGGCTAAAGCAGGAAAATCTAATCATCCTTTTCTAAAGAGTTTAGGCTTAGGTTGCAGAGATTGACTCCTGTCACAGAAATCCCTTTTTATTCTCTACTAATTTTGACAGTCCAGCTCTGTAGATATCTTAGTTTTGTCATTAGGTTATCAAGCCTTTGAATTTATATTCATCCCATTAACTCAACTGGGACCATAAATGAGCCATACCAAACTGTTATATATCCTGTATACCCAGCTCTAAAGGAAGTACATAGCAGGTGATCTCATACACCTCCATAAGACAGCTAACCCTAAGATCACCACTGATTCCACCCCCAACCCTACACCTGTGCCACCACATCCCTAAGCACTTCCTGTCTGTAATAAATCTTTGTGAATGAATATAACAGGAAAGCCATGCCTAGGGATATGACTCCACACCATGGCAAACAACAAAGACCCACTGCCTATCACAGCCTATTTCTTGATAAATTAGCCAAAATTTATCTTCCCCCGATAGCTCAGCTGGTAAAGAATCCACCTGCAATGCAGGAGACCCCCGTTCAATTCCTGGGTCAGGAAGTTCCACTGGAGAAGCAATAGGCTACCCACTCTAGTATTCTTGGGCTTCCCCTGTGGCTCAGCTGGTAAAGAATCTGCCTGCAATGCGGGATACCTGGGTTCAATCTCCGGGTTGGGAAGATCCCCTGGAGAAGGGAAAGGTTACCCACTCCAGTATTCTGGCCTGGAGAAATCCATGGACAATATAGTCCATGGGGTCACAAAGAGTCAGACATGATTGAGTGACTGTCACTTCACTGTTCACTTCACATCTTTCTGTCTCAGTAATGACAGCCTCAGAGAAATTGTTTGAAGCATCTTTAGATTTTGTAGTGGAATCTTTATTAAGTTTAATGAAACCACATAAAGTAGAAATTGTTCTCTAATTTAAAAACACCCAACTTTTTCTAACAACTGGTTGACTAAATATGAAATATCATTCATTTCTCTTCATATTATTTAAGTCTTTTAAACTTCTCAATTAAAGGATCTCATGACTGTATTCTGTTACTCAAAATACATCCATACCCAGAACAATTCTTTGGACAGTCTCATATCAAACTCTGAATTTATATTTTTTTAATTTTTGGAATGAGTTAGGTATGGGTGGGGGGTGCTTCCCTGGTAGCTCAAATGCTAAAGAATCTGCCTGCAATGCAGGAGACCCCAGTTAAATTCCTGGGTTGGGAAGGTGCCCTGGAGAAGGGATAGGCTACCCACTCCAGTATTCATGGGCTTCCCTGGTAGTTCACTCAATAATCTGTCTGCAATGTGGGAAATCTGAGTTTGATCCCTAGGTGGAAAGATCCCCTTTAGAAGGGCATGACAACCCATTCCAATATTCTTGCCTGGAAAATCCCAGTGGACAGAGGAGACTTGGTGGGCTACAGTCCGTGGGGTCGAGAAGAGCTGGACACAACTGAGTGACTAAGCACAGCACAGCACAGGAATGGGGAGTTTGTCGTTACAAAAGGAGAGCGTAGGGAGTTTTAGGGAGTGGTGAAACTGTTCCGTATCATTATCCTATGATGACTTCATGATCTCTACAATGGATTAAAATTCAAAATAAACAGAAATATAAATCACAAATAGTCAAATTGTCTATGTAATTACTTAGGAATTAAGATTTAAAGTACTGAACTCAAAATAGCAAAATAGGAACCTTCTACCATCTTTTCACCCCACCAAAAACACGAATTTTCACAGTAATACTCCAAGGGAGCTTTGAGAAGTTCAGAAATCCAGCAGAGAAGTTCCAGCACACTGTCTGATGTCAGACACACTGAAGAGGGTTAGCGGAACAATTTCACATTACCTTCATCACTCCTCCCCTCAAAGCACACAGCTGGACTCCAGGGGAAACATTCTTGACCTGCGATTTCTCCACAGAGGAAAGTGAGGGCCTGTGAGTGAGCATCTGCTCTCCAGCTTTGGGAGAACCTACAGAAAAGACTCTCTCCTTTCTCACCTCACCCAGAATACTTAGGTGTGCTGCTCAGCTGAGGAGTGGGGAGCACCTGGGAACAGCAGCCAGGTCTCCAGGAGGACATTAAAATGGACACGTTTCCTACAATCAGGGCACTGGCTCCATCAAGACTGCCCACCAGTCGCTGGATGCCTTGCCTGCCAATCATCAAAAGTGGCCCAGGGATACCAGCCATCACACAACATCTGACTCAAACACCACCCCACCCTGTCACTGCTCCCAGGGCACAAAGAACAGCCAGAGTGAGGCTTTGCAGATGCCTAGTGAGCAAGTGCAGAAGGCGGCCCCACTCTGCTGGCCTGGAAGAAACAAGACAGGTGTAAGCAGCCAGCATGCCCCTAAGGAAAGGAAGAAAAATGGAGGCTATCAACACCCAGAATGGCCTCCTAGGATCAAGAGAAGGCCATGAAGTTTGCAGTAAATTGTCCAGACAGGAGAAAGCAAATACACCATTTGATTTGCAATCATTTGAACATGACATTTTCAAATCACTTTCTATCTTACTTTTCCTCAAATATACAAAAAATATATACTATTACTGGGCACTAAAGAAAAACACATGTCACATTTTCTCAATAAGAAAGTGGTCAATGCACATAAAGGGGATGTCAAACAATGTAAAATTGCAATTTATTAATATTTCTCATACAGCTATTTCAAAGCTGATGTTTGGGAACAAGACAATGAAATGGGAATGCTCAGTTCAATATTTAATATTAAGTGGGAAAAGATACTAATTAAGATAGGAATTTATAAAAAGAGTAAACTGAATATTAGCAACATTGTGTGATCATAGAATTGTCAATATCATATTAATTATATAAAGCATTTTCTTATATTTGGCATGCAATTTGTATAATCAAAAAATATGCTGTTTTCAAAGCACAATATTTTTAAAATCCATTCATAATAAGGATTGTGATATGGATAACAGGAGGAGTATTTATAGAAGAGTCTGAATGGCAAAATGTAAATTTGGTCTTACAATTTAAAAATAAATCAGTAAATTACTAACTCTCTTCAAGAATTCATTAAGCAACAGGTATCCAACAACATGTTCTAACCCTTTCTAGCTACCCTTGAGCCTAATATTCTTATCCAATGCTTTTTATGGCTTCCCTGATAACTCAGTTGGTAAAGAATTGCCTGCAATGCTGGAGACCCCGGTTCGATTCCTGGGTCTGGAAGATCCCCTGGAGAAGGGATAGGCTACCCATTCCAATATTCTTGGGCTTCCCCTGTGGCTCAGCTGGTAAAGAATCTGCCTGCAATGTGGGAGACCTGGGTTTGATCCCTGTGTTGGGAAGATCCCCTGGAAAAGGGAAAAGCTACCCATTCCAGTATTCTGGCCTGGAGAATTCCATGGACTGTGTAGTGCATAGTGTAGCAAAGAGTTGGACACGACTGAGTGACTTTCACTTTCTTTCACATGTTTTTTATGACTAGCACATCAGTTTCCACCTGCAGACAAACAATATAACATTTGTCATATTTGAAGGTTGCACCAAAGGAAGGGGGTGCCCCAGTCACAGGTTTGAATACAGATAGAAGATGCCTGGGAAGCACTGTGTACTTGCTGCACAGAAGTAGACAGCTGAGTCTCCAGCTTCAGTGGTTGCGATGTGAAGGGAGAGATGTTTGGCTGTCTTATTCAATAAAACAGTCAGTCTCTGGTCTTCCTCTTTGGCCTTATTTGAGTAAATACCTATAAGGAACTGGAGACCTTTTCCAGATTCTTGCTTATACCAAGGGAAATACTCTGAGTTATCATCTGTATAAGTGCAGGTGATAACAGAGCTGTTTCCCTCCTGGACACTCAAGGTAGGACTCTGCTCCACCTTGTTTCCAAGGCTGACACCTATGGAGAAAGTAGAAGTTGGAGAAAGGTTGTTAGATTACTTAGCTCTAGGGTTTACTTTCCCTTTTCTACAATAACTAGAAGAAACCTGAATAAAGCCAGTCTTGGCATCTAAAGAATATCTACTAATACACTCTATTTCCCTTAAACCCTCAACTCACAGTCCAGCTGCAGCCACAAAAATGTGATTAAAGCTCCAATGGGTATCTTCATTATTTTTCCTATTTAGAATCAATTGTGGACCTGCAGTCTCCGGCCAGGAGAGCTGCTTCTGTTACCAAGTGATCCCTTCTTTTCTCTAGTGGTTTCTTTCATTGTCTACCCAGCCAATAAGAAAAAGGCTCTGCTTCTGCCCCAAGCCTACCTATCCATTCAGAACCCACTCAATGAACCCTCCACATGTTCTGATCAGCAGAGGTGCACCGCCATCTGGTGGTCACATCTCTACCTACTGAACTCTCTGGTTAAATGTCTTTATCATACTTGTGCCTATGAGGGACTCTGATGCATAAAAACAGCAAAGATCACAAATTATGTCTTAAATTGAAAATTTAAATGCACAGTAAGAATGTAGAGATTAAGATTTACACCTCTGCACACAACTGAGTCATTTTTAGTAAGTTAGAAGGAGGTAGATGCTGTTGCTCTTTATCCAATGATGGGCCTAATATTAGTTTTGAAATTAGAAAAGCACCATGATTCACTCTTAAACATAAAAATATAAAACTTTCCTTTTCAGCCTGTATACCATGCTCTTTTGTCTACTATGGGGAGAAAATCTTTCTAAAAGGAATATGTAAGCCAAAGAAGAGTATAAGAGAAAAAAGATCATTTGATATTCCAAATTCCTATTATCTTAGATTGTGTTCCGCTAAGCCAGTCTTGCCTGTTAATTGTGACTGTAGTTAACAATACTGTACTTTTCATTTGAAAGTTACTCTGAGTGCAGACCTTAAATAACTGACCATAATAACAACAAGACAAAAACCCTGGTAATTATGTGCAGTGAAAGATGCGTTCACTAACCTTATCAGTGTTATCACTTCAAAATATATACATGTATCAAATCATTATATTAGACACCTCAAACTCACACATATCTTAAAAGCAGTGAATGACTAAGTCTTAGTGGAATTTCCTCCAGAGTATGAGTATGAGTCAATTCTACTGGCATGCTTCTGCTGCCTTGGCCATCGCTGGCTCAAAGTGTATATTCTATTATTTTTATTCCAAACTCCACTACAATGTAGTTTCCCCAAGTCACTGACAGTGACATTTCCCCAATAAAATGTTCTTTCCCCAAGACATTTCCCCTTAACTTCTGTGAGTTTCCAGAATTATCTTCCTCTGCCAAAACCACTTTGATTACTTAGAATTTTCTGGTTACCTCTGTGAGAATAAATCCAAGAAAGCCTCAATATTGCCTGTGTCTTCTAGAGAAATAGTGCAAATAGAAGATTGACCCTAAAGAACCTGTCATAAGAAACAGTCCCTGGGCAACCAAGACTAGCTCATTTCCAGAGGTAGAAGCCCCTCTCCTGTGATTTGGATTCTCTGGCCCTGTGGATTACAAAGAATAAATTAACCTCTGTTTCATATCTCATACCTTTAAAAACTTACACAGCTATGGTGAAGAATATCTACTCTATATATAAACATGTATATTTATTAAAATGTGCAGGTTTTATGTGTGTTAAACTTCTTGCATTGCAAGCAGATTATTTACCACCTGAGCCACCAGGGAAGCCCAGGTAATACACAAAGTTTGGAACAATTTTGTATGTGACGTTCTTAATTCATCAAAGACTAACTTCCACTTTTCTTCTGGATTTAGAAAGCAATTTTTGCTTGTTATAAATTCCCTGGTGGCTCAAACAGTAAAGAATCCACCTGCAATGCGGGAGACACGGGTTTGATCCCTGGGTCAGGAAGATCCCCTGGAGAAGGGAATGGGAACCCACTCTAGTATTCTTGCCTGGAAAAATCCCATGAACAGAAGAACCTGGCAGGCTACAGTCCATGGGGTCGCAGAGTCAGACATGACTGAGCGACTAACACTACTGTAAAGAATTGTGGAGAGCACTGGTGTTCTTTACTTATAAGTAATCTCACTCAGGCCTCCTATTTTAGTGCCCGCCACAAACCTTCCACCCATACATACACAGGCACTCGCAAGAGCAACACCATCTTTTCCAACTGTTCAAAGATAACTTGTCCTTCTTTTTTAAACTCTTCCACAGCACACATTGTGACACCTCTTGCACTAAACCTAGGTTTCTTCTTTGTCTAGTCTGTAACACAAGCTTTAATTCTTCCTTACACTTCTCACCTTCTGAAATTTTGTTGACATCACTATGTGCTGTGATCTCCTTATCTATTCTTTTTGTGATTGCAGGTTTATACCCTTTCTGATTTCTTTACTATCTTAGAGATAAGTGTGCATTATTAATCTACTATGTTTATACAAATTTCAGAGAAAACATTTTATTGCACAACATTTCGTATTGTTTAAAGTATACCTTGACATGCATTTTATTTATAAAATTTTAAAAATAAAATTCGCCTTTAAACCAATCTAATAAAAAATTAACTAGATATAAACCAACAATGCATAACTAATATATACTAGATTTAAACCAACAGTGCATAACAAAAATATATTAATGTTATGACTATAGCTCATTCATAAAGCCTACAAATACAGCCTTTGAAAAAAGTAGAAGAAAATTTTCATGAAGGTGGAAGAATGAAGTAAACAAAAATATTTTAGAAGCAGCAGGCATTTCAAGGTCAATAACATTTTAAATCATTCTTACCAAGATAGCCACTGCAGAAACAGAAAACATATGTTGTTTACTTCTGTGCTTACAACTTTCTTCCAGGCAACAAAAATACTCTAGTGTGCCAATAAACAGATGTTAGTAAATAGGATTGCACCAATATTTGAAAAGACCAGCAGTATATTTGCAGTGCAATACAGAGATTGATTGCTCTATTATTCTTTTTAATATACCATCTTCTCTTACTTCCTTATCTTTCACAATTTCAAGATTATTACAAAATACTCAATATTTTGCAAAACTCTATAAGGGGAAATCTGAAAAAGAATACATATACTATGTGTATACATATCATACTCACGTACATAACAATTACTTTGCTGTACACCTAACACTAACACAACATTGTATATCAACTATACTTCAATTTAAAATTAAAAGTTTATTAAAAGTCATGGTTTTGGAGACTGTAGCTCTGCTAATACTCCTCCTGCATGCTTTGTCATGAAGACACTATGCAAATGACACCTTCTCTGGTGCACTCTGGCTCAGTATATTGTATACAGTATAAAGTATATTGTATACTAAAAGTATAATAAAACTTGGTAAAGCAAAACCCATCAAGTTGGCCTGGAACAGCCTGCAGGGCATGGATTTTGACTGCAAGGATGAGCAAGGGACTATTGCATTGTTTATGTGGTTTAACCTTGAAATTACTTTGGTCTTTGATAAGGAACCATTGGTGTCCGACAGTTTTTAGGTTCACTAATAAGAGGTTGGGTAAAGGGAAATTTCCCCAGTGATGCAGTGGTAAAGAATCCACCTTCAATGCAGCAGACCCAGGTTAGATCTCTGGGTCAGGAAGATCCCCTGGAGGAGGGCATGGCAACCCACTCCAGTATTCTTGCCTGAAGAATTCCATAGACAGAGGATCCTGGAGGGCTACAGTCCATGGGGTCCCAAAGAGTCAGACATGACTGAAGTGACTGAGTTCTCACACAAGGGAAATGTTTACTTCTTGTTCTTATGCTCTAGACATTGGTATGATTTTTGTATCAACCAGAAACTGAGAGACAAACCACCATAAACTCTGCTGGGACCACAGGGTATCAGAGACACTCAGCATCCAGGCCCCATTGCTGCTCAGAGTTTGTGCTCAGCTCCCCCTGCTGTTTCCATCACTGTGTCTCTCAGAGCACAGTAGTACACAGCCGAGTCTGACTCTTGGACTGAGTCTTTCTCCAAGTGGAAGGAGGTAGTTTCTGTATTATATGTGGCTTCAAAACCTTTGTTGGTTCCCTTGTCGTTGGCCTTCATGGCTTTAAGGAGGAGCTCCGGACCTTCTCCAAGATACTGGACATACCAGAAAAGATTAGGGTACCCAGAGATTGAATAAGTGCAGTTTATAGTCACGGAAGTCCCTTCTGAACGACTCACTTGGCCATCCATCTGGGTCACTGAGTTTCCATGGGTTTGTCCTGGGCAAATTATAAAAAAAAAAATTCTGTGTCACCTTGGGCATATTTTTCTAGGATAAAATTATCGTTAAAGATTTTGCTGACATATTAGAAGGAAGAATCCATGTTTTAAGAGGCATTTTACTTACCCAGCATTAACAGTATCACAGTCACTAAGCCTGGAGAAGAGCTCATCTCTGGAGTGTCACCTGAATGAAGTTCTTGACTTTTAAGAGGAAGAAAGGTTGAAATCACAGTGAAGTGACAACTCGAAGCCTGCATTTCACACAGGAAATGTGTTGGTGTCAGGAAGCTGCACCCTCTCGTGGACAGAGAGAGGAATGGGACGTGTGTAACCTAGTCTCCCAAACATGTTCTCATCCCCAGCTTTATTTTTGAGACATATACCAGTCTTCGGGGCTTCCCTTGTAGCTCAGTCGGTAAAAATCCTCCTGCAGTGCAGGAGACCCGGGTTCGATCCCTGGGTTGGGAAGATCCCAACCCATTTCCTTGGAGAAGGAAGTGGCAACCCATTCCAGTATCCTTGCCTGGAAAATGTCACGGACAGAGGAGCCTGGTGGGCTGCAGTCCATGGGGTTGCAAAGAGTTGGGCACGACTGAGCGACTAACACTAACACTATACCAGTCTTCAGATGGCACTTGGAAATCTGAACAAGTTGCTCTAACCTCTTAGGTCTGTTTTGTTGTTAGGCCTCTACCTAACAGAAGTCCTTTAACAGAACATCCCTAGGGTATGTCTTTAACTGAAAAGATACCAATTTCCTTGAGCGTGGTAAAACAGTCCTTTACATCGTCATGTATTCCATGTGAGCTAGTCGTAATTCATTGAATACCAGAAAAGCATTTGGGGTTGAACTTAGAAGAAGTAATAAAAAACCAAGTCATTACTGAGTGATTCTTTACTTTTCAACACTGTACCCTAATATGTAGAGCAGTCAACTGAGATTTATTACATCACAAAATATCTGTCCAATTAAACAAAAATGATGAATAAACAATCTTTGAGGAATCACTACTTTATGAAATGCACTATTTCCTTGGTTGGTTGGTTTAGTCACTAAGTCTTGTCCAACTCTTGCAACCACATGGACTGTAGCCTGCAAGGCTCCTCTGCCCATGGGACTCTCAGGCAAGAATACTGGAGTGGTTTGCCATTTCCTTCTCCAGGGGATCTTCCTGACCCAGGAATCAAACCCAGATCTCCTGCTTTATAGGCAGATTCTTTACCAACTGAGCTATGAGGGACTAATCCTAAATTATATCAATGGTAAGGAATTCTATCTTTTAATAAAATCTTTTAAGGAGGAAAAGTCACATATCTTACTAATAGTCATGTATTCCTGAGTATAAAAATCATTTGAAAATGAAAATATGAATCCTAGTCAGAAAGAAACACCATAAATTGAATTTATGAAATTCTACTTGATGTTCTGATATGAATATCTTATTCTCTCACAGTTTCAAGCTGGCTAAGTATTAGTCATTTAGTCCTGTCTGATTCTTTGTGACCCTACTGACTGTAGCCTGTCAGGCTCCTCTGTCCATGGAATTCTCCAGGTAAGAATACCAGAGTGGGTTGCCATTCCCTTCTGCAGGGGATCTTTCCAACCCAGGGATCGAACCTGTGTCTCCCTCATTGCAGGCAGATTCTTTACTGTCTGAGCAACAAATACTAATCTTACTAAATCCTACTAATAATACACTCAGTAGATATCTAATCTCAAGTACACTTTTGATTACTTAATGTAATAAGTAATAAGCAAAATGTAATACCAACATTTTGATGCCAAACTTTAACCAAACAATTTTCCTCCACCATGTCTGGAACCCTAAAGATGTGAATTTCTGTCAAAAGCCTGGAGCTTGGGTTAGGACTGTTCTTTCTCAGCTTTTCAAATTGTTAAAGATGTATAAATTGATATTTATACAACAGCTGATGATAGAATCAATATGTGCATGATTTAAAATTACAAATTCTGGATGCACCACTAATTTCATGAATCATTTTTTCCAGAATTGAGACTTGTGAATTTGTAATTTTGAAAGCTCCCTAGGAGGTTTTGTTGAAAACAGTCCAACAAAATTTCATTTATGATCAATGTCTAGACAAAGATAGTTGCCAAGGTTCAGGGAGAAAGCTGTGGTCTCAGACTGGAAAAATGTTTCCATGACTACACTGTGCTAAGTCACTTCAGTTGGGTCAGACTCTTTGTGACCGTATAGACTGTAGCCCACCAGGCTCCTCTGTCTATGTGATCCTCCGGGCAAGAATACTGGAGTGCATTGCCATATCCTCCTCCAGAGGATCTTCCTGACCAAGGGACTGACTCTCATGTTGGTTCTTTACCACAAGCACCACCTGGGAAGCCTATGACTATACAAGTTGTGTTAAATGATTCTTCTCTGTGAAGTACCAGCAGCAAAAAGAAGTCTTCTTTAGTTCACTTTTTTTTTAGCTGGCTTTTTATGAATGTTCATTTTATTTAAAAAAAAAAAAAAAAAAAGAAAGAAAGAAACCAAAAAACCCTGAGGGCTATCATGATAAAATTCTGGAGAAGGAAACAGCCCCTAAAGCCCCTGTAATTATTAGTCCCTAGACACATAGATGGAAGCCTAGCTCAGTTTCTTTCATGGAATTGACTCTCCACAGTTTCAGATCAGGACGTTCAATGAATCCAAAGTCAACATGTGACTGGTTTCCCATATTCCAATTAAGTAGGAAAAGCAGACTCAGATAGTCATTGGCCTCACATATTTCTTCCTTTCTGCTTCACCTTCCAAATCACATTGTCAGAACCTGCCTCAAAATTATGCTAGAAAGGAATTCAGGAAAAGCAGCTAAAAACTTTTATTCTGACATAAAGGGGGAAAGCAATACGGATTTGACGATGCTGAGTTGAAAAACTAAGTATAGAATGCATGGATGCAGAAAGTTGTTATTCATGCTTAAAAAGAAAACATATTTTAAGGCCAGTAAGAATGTAGAGGACAAATATTTGCATTTGAGTCACACCAGAAGTCTTGTACAACAATGAAGAAAGATATTTGTTAAATTTGGATTTTAATGCCATTATTAAAGCATAATTTTCATAAAAATATACTGCACTTATTTAAAGTAAGCTTTCATAAGATTAGAGAAATATGTGTGTATTTCTCTAATCTTAAAATTAATCATAAAAATATATGCATAATTGTGAAACCATCATCACAATCAAGACAATGAACTGTGCATCACCACCAAAAGTTTCCTCACATCTCTTTGTCGTCCTCTCGACCCTTTTCCCACCTCCTTGTTATTAATTAGTTTACATATTTTATAACATGATATAAATGAGATAATGTATACTTTTTGTCTAGCTTCCTTGATTCAGCATAATTATTTTAAGATTCTTTCATGGTTATAAATATCAATGGCTTATTCTTTTGTTTTGCTGAGTAGTATTCCATTATATGGATACAAAACAATTTTCTTATCTATTCACCTGTTGATGTACATTTAGGTTAGTCCCAGTTTAGGGCTGTTACAAATAAAGTTGTTATTAATATGTGTGAATAAGGTTTTTTTTTATAGACATGCTTTCATTTCTCTTGGGTCAATGTCTGGGGTGAAATGGCTGAATCATATGGGAGGTGTATATTCGACTTTAACTTTGTTATTTTTTCTGGTAGATTTCTTTCATAGATCCATTGGATTTTATACTCAGACAATTATACTACCTGTGACTAAAGATAAGTTCACTTTTCCTTTCAAAACTCTTTGTCCTTCGTTTCTTCCTCTTGCCTTATTGCACTGACTAGAACCCTTGGTACAATATTAAATACAAGTGCTAAAAGCCAAAATTCTTCCCTTTTTCTTGTCTTTATTCATGAAGCCTGGTTCTTTCTATACTGCTACTTTATTTAAATCATGGTTTGACCTGTACGGAATCATCATGATTGTGAGACTTCCATAAGATTATGAGAGGTCTGTGGACAGAAAGGAGAATAATTTTCAGATGCACTCCAGAAATCTGAAGCATCTATACATCTCATAAATTTGAACCACAGTTACTACCCCAGCACCTTCTAGAGTAAAACCTGGAGACCCTCACAATAAAAGACAAATACACAAGCAGTAAGTGGAAGCCAAGATTTCAATATAAATACGGTTGAGAAAAACTCATCATTTTTTTCTTATACACCACAGAAATAACCTAAATGCAACACGGAGATTAAAGAAAAGGAATAAATGCTATATCTATAATTTCAGTCAAATTAGAGAGGAATCCAAATATCAGATAAGAGCTACCAAAATCAGATAAGCTTGCACAAATACATATGTTCTGAAGAGCTATAGTGAGTGAATCATGCCAGGTCGAAAGGAAATCTTTCCAGATCAAATCCATGTGTTAATACACTTCCAAGTATTAAAATAATCCTTTTTAAAAATGTCAGGTTATGGTTTTATTATTGATTTTATTATTTTCCCCTGATCAGTCAATTTCTGCTTTGTCTTTAATTCCTTCACTTTCTTTCATTTTGTTTTATTGTTCACACTAATTTCTTGAGTTATATACTATAGATATTTAATATAAATAACATTTTTGTACTTGGAAATTAAAAATAAATATAAAAAAAGAAAGTTAAATTAATTATGTATAGAGACATGAACATGTAGGAATATAGAGAGGGAAATTTGGTAAGATAAGGTAAAAACTAAAATATAAAGAAAAATATTAAAAGTCCTTTACAACTGAGAAAAATTGCATAGTAGTCACCTTAGAAAGTAAATATGAGTACCATGGACTCACACTAAACAGACCTAAATCAAACTAATTCAGAAATAGTATAAAACAGCATGGTCTATAAAAAGAGACATCATTCTGAGAGGACCTTCATTATTGAAAACAATGCCTATAACATAATTGAAGGAAACCAGAATCAGTTCAGTTCTGTTCAGTTCAGTCACTCAGTCGTGTCTGACTCTTTGCAACCCCATGAATCGCAGCACACCAGGCCTCCCTGTCCATCACCAACTCCAGGAATTCACTCAGACTCATGTCCATCGAGTCAGTGATGCCATCCAGCCATCTCATCCTCTGTCGTCCCCTTCTCCTCCTGCCCCCAATCCCTCCCAGCATCAGAGTCTTTTCCAATGAGTCAACTCTTCCCATGAGGTGGCCAAAGTACTGGAGTTTCAGCTTTAGCATCATTCCTTCCAAAGAAATCCCAGGGCTGATCTCCTTCAGAATGGATTGGTTGGATCTCTTTGCAGTCCAAGGGACTCTCAAGAGTCTTCTCCAACACCACAGTTCAAAAGCATCAATTTTTCGGCACTCAGCTTTCTTCACAGTCCAACTCTCACATCCGTACATGACCACAGGAAAAACCATAGACTTGACTAGACGAACCTTTGTTAGCAAAGTAATGTCTCTGCTTTTGAATATGCTGTCTAGGTTGGTCATAACTTTCCTTCCAAGGAGTAAGCGTCTTTTAATTTCATAGCTGCAGTCACCATCTGCAGTGATTTTGGAGCCCAGTAAAATAAAGTCTGACACTGTTTCCACTGTTTCCCCAACTATTTATAGGTCAGTTTAATTCTTAGGCCTAACCAGGGACACAAAGAGGGTACAGGAGAATTTTTATTCCTCCATGCAATATATAATACATAAATATTTATTGAAAAATTGATCTGAAAAACCAGCAATGCACACATATTTTTACTGATTTTTCCATCATATGTTTCTGAACTTCCTTAGCCAATTGTTCTAGCTCAATATGATCACCAAATGGCAAAGATTTTATGTAGCCTTTCTTTCTTTCTGATCTTTAGCTTAAAATGCTATGTGTCTACCTTCAAGACCACGAGTCAGGGATAAAGGTGTTTTTGATGATAACTCTGAACATGGTCTATGAACCTAGAGAGGTATTTTCTCAGGGTGAGTGTCTTCCATCCAACCCTACACCTGTACTGTCATCCTAGCCACTTCCTGTCTGTGCTGCCAATTCCCTGCCCTGGTCCCTACGGCAGGTGGAGCAGAGCCCTGGGTTTTGGTACAAGTCCCTCCTATGTGCATCTCACTGTGGGCTCTCTCAGTGCACAGAAATACACTGCAGAGTCCTCCAGCTGTGAAGCTGAAATGACAAGTGTGATAGATTTGCTTGCTCTCTGGAAATTGAATGAGTAGCGACCTTTTGCAGCATTTTGCTCGCCATAAGAATCCTGACAAAGGAGAAAAATCATTGCCCCACTGCTGGGCTGCTTGTACCAGAATAGACTGTAACTTGAATCACTGGTGTCATATGTGCAATCCAGGGTCACAGCCTCCTTCTCCTGTGCTAACATGGGTTGTGGTCTTGAGTTACCTTCTGGGCAATAATGGATCCTAAAGGGAAAAAAAAAAAAAAAAAAAGAATCAGAACTTTAGGAATAAGTGGTGTGGAATAAAGAAATCCTATTTTAGATCCTATTACTCCTTCTTCCCAAGGTTCCCATAAGACTGCCTGTCAAGGGTGTTCAAGGTGAGATGAGCCTGACAGGGTGAGGGAAGAATTGCTGGGTATGTGCTGCTGCAGCTCCACAACAGAAAACAGGGGTTTCCTGGAGTAGCAAGTTGATGTGGGTATGTCAACTTCTCTACAGACCAGGTGAGCGTCTCACTCACCCCAAACTTCTTTTTGCATTAACCAGCTCTTCAGTTGATATCAATTACATCTGAAAGTAAAAACAAGTTAAATCTAATATTGCAGTGAAGATTGATGACCCCATCAATGCTGTGTTCAGTCATTGCATCTGTGAAGGAATTGAGTAGGTGGCTCTTATTTTTAAATATTACGTGTAATACATTATGGAAACAGTGTAAGATATAATAAGCATGCATCCTCACATCTATGTATGCTGTTCTTCCACCTAAGGTAGAAATAAACCATTTAATAATAAGAAGGGAAAGCTGTTTGGACTAATTATTGTAACTTTTTAATTCTTGCTGTTAAAGCACTATTTCTCTTCACTATCAATGTTCAGTTGCCTGTCTTGCAGTCAAAAGCAAAAAAATCTAATCACAAGTAGCTGAAGAATTTACACTGAAGCTGCTCAAATTAAGGGGCTTCTTTGTGGCTCAGACAGTAAAGAAACTGCCTGCAATGCAGGAGACACAAATTTGATCCCTGGGTCGAGAAGATCCCCTGGAGGAGGACACGGCAACCCACTCTAGTATTCTTGCCTGGGGAATTCCTTGGACATAGAAGCCTGACAGGCTACAGTCCATGGGGTTGCAAAGAGTTGAACGTGACTCAGCAACTGGCTTCACAAGTGGTGCTGGGGTAAAGAACCTGTGTGCCAACATAGGAGACTGGCAGGCTACAGTCCATAGGGTCACAGAGTCGGACACGACTGAAGTGACTTAGCATACACGCACACTCACACTGAGTCCTATCACAGAGGTCCCCTTCACTTCTCTATTAGTTTTTACAGCCCAGCTCTACTTATTCATAAAACCATTTAGACACCAGAGTTTGGTCATCAGGTTATCAAACCTTTGAAATTACATTTTTCCCTTTACTTCAGTTGAGACCCTAAATGAACTACAATAAGCTTCTATAGTCTGTATGCCCATTTCTATGGAGAACATATCATGCTGCTAAGTCACTTCAGTCGTGTCCAACTCTGTGCGACCCCGTAGATGGCAGCCCACCAGGCTCCCCCATCCATGGGATTTTCCAGGCAAGAGTACAGGGGTGGGTTGCCACTGCCTTCTCCGCAGTTCAGCTCAGTTCAGTTCCATCACTCAGTCGTGTCCGACTCTTTGCGACCCCATGAATTGCAGCACGCCAGGCCTCCCTGTCCATCACCAACTCCTGGAGTTCACTCAGACTCACGTCCATCCAGTCAGTGATGCCATCAAGCCATCTCATCCTCTGTCGTCCCCTTCTCCTCCTGCCCCCAATCCCTCCCAGCATCAGAGTCTTTTCCAATGAGTCAACTCTTCCCATGAGGTGGCCAAAGTCCTGGAGTTTCAGCTTTAGCATCAGTCCTTCCAAAGAACACCCAGGGCTGATCTACTTTAGAATGGACTGGTTGGATCTCTTTGCAGTCCAAAGGACTCTCAAAAGTCTTCTCCAACACCACAGTTCAAAAGCATCAATTCTTCGGTGCTCAGCCTTCTTCACAGTCCAACCTGCACATCCATACATGACCACTGGAAAAACCATAGCTAGGCTCACTGCAATAATAAAAACAGCTTCTTATTAAAACTTTTCATCCTCTCTATAGAGAAGCTGTGGAGAAGGCAATGGCATCCCACTCCAGTACTCTTGCTTGGAAAATCCCATGGACCGAGGAGCCTGTTAGGCTGCAATCCATGGGGTCGCTAAGAGTCGGACACGACTGAGCGACTTCACTTTCACTTTTCACTTTCATGCATTGGAGAAGGAAATGGCAACCCACTCCAGTGTTCTTGCCTGAAGAATCCCAGGGACTGGGGAGCCTGGTGGGCTGCCGTCTATGGGGTCGCACAGAGTTGGACACGACTGAATTGACTTAGCATAGCATACAGAGAAGCTGTAAAGTTAGGCAAAGTTCCCAGGTAGCTCACTGGTAAAGAATTCACCTGCCAATGCAGGAGACACGTGTTCAATCCCTGGTCTGGGACGATCCCACATGTGATGAAGCAACTAAGCCCGTGTGCCACAACTATTGAACTTGTGGTCTAGAACCTGGGAAGTGCAACTACCAAAGCCCATGTGCCCTAGAGCCCCAACTGCATAGCAAAAGAAGCCACTGCTGTGAGAAGGCCGCACACCATAACTAGAGAGTACCCACCCCCACCCCCCCCCAAAAAAAAAAAAAAAAACTAGAGAAAGCCCTCGTGCAGCAATGAAGACCCTGTAGGCCTAAATAAATAAATTTAAAAAAATTTAAAAACAAAACTGCTTGCATTTTAACCCAAGTTCTGTCACCCTGCAAACACCACTTTACTTAAGCCTCTCAGGGCCTCAAGCTTCCTGAGTGGTTACAGGGGAAAACAAAAGTGCTTATCTCAAGTCATTAGACTTCTGAAATGAGTCAAGGCAAGCCAAGAGACTATCAGAGGTCCTGGTGTGTAGGACAACAATTAATCACTTTAAAATTACTATCTGTTTTTTTTTTAGAACATATCATAGGTAACACCATGTACCTACAAAGGACTGTGATTGCAGTATTATTGACGGTAATGAAAATTTTCTCTGCATATGTATGTTAAAAGTAAAGCCATGCTCTAGAAATATTATTCAACATCATGGCAAATAACAAAGACCCCTGGCCTATTATTCTACCTCTTGATACAGTAGCCAAAGTTTATCAGCCTTGTCTCAAAATAACAGCTGCTGCTGCTGCTGCTAAGTCACTTCAGTCATGTCCAACTCTGTGCGACCCCAGAGATGGCAGCCCCCCAAGCTCTGCCATCCCTGGGATTCTCCAGGCAAGAACACTGGAGTGGATTGCCATTTCCTTCTCCAGTGCATGAAAGTGAAAAGTGAAAGTGAAAGTGAAGTCGAGTCTGACTCTTCTCGACCCCATGGACTGCAGCCTATCAGGCTCCTCCGTTCATGAGATTTTCCAGGCAAGAGTACTGGAGTGGGTAGCCATTGCTTTCTCCAAAATAACAGCAGCCTCAGCTAAATTGGTTGAAGTGTTATCAAATCTTGCTCTCAGTTCAGTTTAGTTCAGGTGCTCAGTCCTGTCCGACTCTTTGCGACCCCATGAATCGAAGCACACCAGGACTCCCTGTCCATCACCAACTCCTGGCGTTCACTCAGACTCACATCCATCGAGTCAGTGATGCCATCCAGCCGTCTCATCCTCAAAGAAAGGCAATGCCAAAGGATGGGCAAACTACCGCACAATTGCACTCATCGCACACGCTAGTAAAGTAATGCTCAAAATTCTCCAAGCCAGGCTTCAGCAATACATGAACTGTGAGCTTCCAGATGTTCAAGCTGGTTTTAGAAAAGGCAGAGGAACCAGAGACCAAATTGCCAACATCCGCTGGATCATCGAAAAAGCAAGAGAGTTCCAGAAAAACATCTATTTCTGCTTTATTGACTATGCCATAGCCTTTGAGAGTGTGGATCACAATAAACTGTGGAAAATTCTGAAACAGATGGGAATACCAGACCACCTGACCGCCTCTTGAGAAATCTGTGTGCAGGTCAGGAAGCAACAGTTAGAACTGGACATGGAACAACAGACTGGTTCCAAAGAGGGAAAGGAGTACGTCAAAGCTATGTATTGTGACCCTGCTTATTTAACTTCTATGCAGAGTACATCATGAGTGACGCTGGGCTGGAAGAAGCACAAGCTGGAATCAAGATTGCTGGGAGAAATATCAATAACCTCAGATATGCAGATGACACCACCCTTATGGCAGAAAGTGAAGAGGAACTCAAAAGCCTCTTGATGAAGGTGAAAGAGGAGAGTGAAAAAGTTGGCTTAAAGCTCAACATTCAGAAAACAAAGATCATGGCATCTGGTCCCATCACTACATGGGGAATAGATGGGGAAACAGTGTCAGACTTTATTTTTCTGGGCTCCAAAATCACTGCAGATGGTGACTGCACCCATGAAATCAAAAGACGCTTACTCCTTGAAAGAAAAGTTATGACCAATCTAGATAGCATATTGAAAAGCAGAGACATTACTTTGCCAACAAAAGTCCGTCTAGTCAAGGCTATTGTTTTTCCTGTGGTCATGTACGGATGTGAGAGTTGGACTGTGAATAAAGCTGAGTGCCGAAGAATTGATACTTTTGAACTGTGGTGTTGGAGAAGACTTTTGAGAGTCCCTTGGACTGCAAGGAGATTCAACCTGTCCATTCTAAAGGAGATCAGCCCTGGGATTTCTTTGGAAGGAATGATGCTAAAGCTGAAACTCCAGTAGTTTGGTCACCCCATGCGAAGAGCTGACTCATTGGAAAAGACTCTGATGCTGGGAGGGATTGGGGGCAGGAGGAGAAGTATCTCCATTAAATCTGATGGTACCACGTGCAGTACAAACAGCTCTGCTCTCTGAGTTATACAGTATAACTCTCTGAACACACTCAACATTTTTGTGTCAGTTGGCTGAATAAATATGAAATATTATGAATTTATCCTCCCATTATTCAACTGTTATATATTTTTCAATCAAAGGACTCTCATGATTGTACTTCTGTCATTTAAGAACTGTCTATGTCCAGAACAGATCTTTCAGACATTCTCATACAAATATCTTCATTGATAAGTATTTAATCTTAAAAATTGAAAGGGACAATACCAGGCTGTTTATGCAATAATTACTCCAGATCCCTTTATAAAACTCAATCCTTAGGGGAAGTATAATTAATTCAAGTAGCTGAACTTGTGCATCTCTCATGGGCAAGTCAATTTACAAAAAAAAAAAAAAAAAATTATATTCAGTGTTGGTCGGTAGGTTTTGAATGCAGTTCATAGCTTCCAAATACAATGAAGACAACGAGATTTCCTAACTCTCTGGCTTATCTTAGTCTTGGCATACGTCTTGTGTACTCCAATTAAAATGAACACTGCAGTGGGGCCGGGGGTGGGCGGTTAAGCCAGCTTTCCTAAGATGGCGGACGAATAGGACGGGGAGATCACTTTCTCCCCCACAAATTCATCAAAAGAACATTTGAATGCTGAGTAAATTCCACAAAACAACAAATGAATGCTGGCAGAGGACATCAGGCACCCAGAAAAGCAGTCCATTGTCTTGGAAAGGAGGTAGGAAAAAATATAAGAGATAAAAAGAGAGACAAAAGAGGTAGGGATGAAGCTCCATCCCAGGAAGAGAGTCTTAAAAAAGACAAAAGTTTCCAAAAACCAGGAAAGACACTCACTGCCAAGTCTGTGGTGAGCCTTGGAACCATAGAGGGCAACATAACTGGAAAGAAAAGTAAACAAATAATTAAAACCCACAGATTTACATGCCCAACTGTAACTCCCAGCAGAGAAGCAGCGCAGATGTCTGCATCCACCACTAGCAAGCCGGGGCTGGGCAGGGAGGCGCAGGCTGCATTGCTTAGAGTAAGGAGGGGCCTGAATGCCCTTAGGGCAATCTGAAGGAACTAACTTGGGATAGTAAACCAGACTGTGGGATAGCTACCACGCGAAAAGCCCTAACCTAAGTTGCTCTGACGGTAAAGCGTCTGTCTGCAATGCAGGAGACCCAGGTTGGATCCCTGGATTGGGAAGATCCCCTGGAGAAGGAAATGGCAGCCCACTCCAGTATTCTTGCCTGGAAAATCCCATGGACTGTGGAGCCTTGTAGGCTACTGTTCATGGGGTTGCAAAGAGTCAGACACGACTGAGCGACTTCACTTTCACTTTCACTAAGACACCGCCAGGCCCCCTCACAGAACAAAAGACTGACTAGAGCTACGAAAAGCCCTAACCTAAGACCCCATCAGGCCCACTCACACAACAAAGCAGAGCTAGCCAGCTGCAGACCGGCCCTTCTCCTCCCTCCGGTGACAGGCAGACGAGGGCAGCCAGAGCCAGAAGGGGGCAGTCACGGCCCCAGAGAGGCTTCATCTACCAAACTGCAAGCAGACTTCGTTGCTAACCAAGACTTCTTGGGATTCTGGACAGTCGACATCCACCTGAGAAAGTGCGCCGGTTGTACACCCAGAAAACCGAGCTGCAGGGATGGGGGAGGCAATAAGTCGCAGCGACCGTGCTTGCCAAACACCTGGTCACCTGAGCTGCTCGGACCTGGGAAGGGCACAAAACGCAGGCCCAAACGAGTCTGCACCTCTGAGGAGTACCCGAGTACCTGAACCTGAGCGGCTTAAACCTGGGAAGTGCATACAACCCAGGGCCTGCCTCAGACTGTTCCTGGCAGAGCAACCTAGAGCCTAAGCAGTGTTGACAGTGAAAGCACACACGCTGTGAGCTAGGGCAAACCCAGTGTGGCCAAGACACTGAGAGCACATGCCAGTGTTATTTGTTGGCAGTGTGCCTCCCTGCCCACAGCACGACTGAACAAGTGAGCCTAAAAAAGTGTCCACCACCGCCCCCTACTGTCAGGGCAGAAATCAGACACTGAGGAGACCAGCGAACAGAAGGAACCTCTTTGGAAGTGACAGGTGCAATAGATTTAAACCCTGTAGTTAGTACCGACTACGTAGGGAGGGGCCTATAGATCTTGAGAAATATAAGCTGGATCAAGGAACTATCCAAAAATGAACTGACCCCACACTGCCCACAACAACACCAGAGAAAGTCCTAGATAATTTTTACTATCATTCTTTATTTTTTTTAATTAAAAAAAAATTTTAAGTCCTCTATTACTCCTTTAATTTTCATTTTTATAACATACTATTACTTTACAAAAAAAAAAAAAGAGAGAGAGACCCTATTTTTAAAGCAAACTTCATATATATATATATATATTTTATAATTTTTCTGACTTTTTTTTTCTTTTCTTTAATATTGTATTTTTGAGAATTCAACCTCTACTCTAGATTTTTAATCTTTGATTTTTGGTATTTGTTATAAATTCTGTACCTTTAAGAACCCAATCTTCAGTACCCATTTTTACTTCAGAGCAAGATAACTGGCTTGACTGCTCTCTCCCACTTTGGACTCTCCTTTTTCTCCACCGGTTGCCTCTATCTCCTCCTTCCCCCTTCTCTTCTCTACCCAACTCTGTGAATCTCTTTGTGTGTTCCGGACGGTGGAGAACACTTAGGGAACTGATTACTGGATGGATCTGTCTCTCTCCTTTTGATTCCCCCCTTTATCCTCCTGGCCACCTCTGTCTCCTTCCTCCCTCTTCTCTTCTCTGTATAACTCCGTGAACATCTCTGAGTGGTCCAGACTGTGGAGCACACATAAGGAAGTGATTACTGGCTACCTTGCTCTCTTCTCTTTTGATTCCACCTCATCTCATTTGGGTCATGTTAGGTAGGTAGAATAGGGAAAAGGAGTCCAAAATGGCGATGGCTAAAAGACAAGGAAGGCCAAAGGAAGGTCCAAGGACCAGAGTGAAGACTTCAGGCAGAACAAACAGCACTCCTGGCTAAGCCCAATTTGCATAGGGCAGGCCCAGGTGGAGGAAAAAACATATAAAAGGAGGAGCCAAAGCGCTTTCTCACGGACTCTCTCTCCCGCGTGAGTGCACTCTTTTCTTTCTCTCTCTCTCACTCTCCTGCTATCTTCTAAATAAAATAGAGCTGTAACACTGATTTGCCTAAGAGCTGTAGCATGGTTTGTCCAAGACCCGAGAGCTGTGATGTGCCGAGGGCTTTAATGTCCATCGCTCCAAATCTTTGTTGTGATGAGACAAAGAACCGAGCAACATACACTCACGTGACATCTATGGTGCTGTGACTCGGATATAACCTGGCTGAAACAACCTCTGTGTGGAAGAGGCCAAGCACAACAGGAGCCCAACTCAGTGAACTCCCGCGCTAGAAGCAGAAGGTGAAGAAACCCAGCGCAGGGGAAGGCCCATCGTGCTGGAAACCGGGACAGCAAAAAACGAACTCAGCAGAAAGCTCACGCGGCCCAGTCTCAGATTCCAGAAGACCTCCGGTTAAGGTAAGAGATCCTCGCTCCTATGGCTGGAGGGAACTTTACAATCTCTCGTTTCTTGTTTCCTCGAACCTCCCGTGAACAGGTGGGTGGCAGGGGCACAATTGAGGGACTCTGGAGAGGCTACTCCTCAGCATGTCCCAAAGGTGCTATCTGCTGAGCCCCAGTAGCTGTTACCCAAGCCAGTGGGGGTTCTTCTGTCCTTTCTCTTCTCTGTGCCAAAGATCAGACCAATGAAACTGTGAGCACCGGTCAGATATTTAGCAAATTTTCCTGCGGGCTATAAAGGGGATTCCTTGGCATGTTTTTCCCACTGCTTTTTCCTCCTCTCCTTCAGCTATCTCCCGGGACTCAGCCCAGCCAAAACTAATGAAACTCAGGCTCTGATGTCTCATTGCAAAAATTCATTGAGAGACAAAGCGATAAGAGGTAGATTTGTTAGGATCCAGAGAGAGGCCACCCTTCAGGGTGTGAACCATTGCCAAGGGTAAGGGCTTTGGCCATGGAATTAGGCCTGGCTAGGTTTTGTGAGGGGATGGAATTCATATGCTAATGAGTGACAGGATCATCCCAACTCCTCCACCCACTCCTCTCTCTTCTGACCTTGTGCCTTGGAGCTGTCTTGCCACCTCTGGGTGTGTCTGTTGGCTTATAGATTGGGGATTAAAGTTTACTTGAATTTGACTTGTCATCTTGGACCCAATTGATTTTAATTGGTTTACATTATACCTTTGTGCTATGTAATTCTTTCAAAAGTTGTGCTCTGCCCCCTTCCCTCCTGTTTCATGCTCTTTTCCTGAGCCCCATCCAGACCCACAAGGTTTCTACAATCTTCTGGAGAGACAACCAGAAAATAGCTGGCCTTGGGAGGGAAATACTCTATAATATCCAACCCCTAATCCTACCCAATACTGGTCACACTGGTGATCTTGGGGACGCCCAAACTCCAGTCCAGGGGGTCCCAGGAGGTCATCACACCTTGACCTGCCTAGGGGTCGGTCTTTGAAAGGTTGTCACGCCTTGACCTGCCTGGGGATTCGATCTCTAGGAGGCTGTCATGCCTCAGTCTGCCTGGGGATCTGCACCCTGACCCAGGGACGCCTGGCTCTCAGGTTGCAACAGTACTAGGTAGGATGAACTTACATCATATCTATTCCCATCCATGGTGGGCAAAACAAACCTCTTAATTCTACCCAGCATTGGTAACACTGGAGATCTTGGGGACGCCCAAACTCCAGTCCGGGGGGTCCCAGGAGGTCATCACGCCTTGACCTGCCTAGGGAACGGTCTTCAAAAGATTGTCACACCTCAACCTGTTCGGGGATCCTTTAGTCCCAGGGGTCCCAGGAGGCCGTCACGCCTCGACCTGCCTGGGGATTTGATCTCTAGGAGGCTGTCACGCCTCAGTCTGCCTGGGGATCTGCACCCTGACCCGGGGACGCCTGGCTCTCAGGTTGCAACAGTTCTGGTTAAGATGAACTTATAATCGTATCTATTCCTGTCCACAGTGAGCAAACTAGCAATGAGTTACAGATCTCTTAATTCTACCCAGCACTGGTCACACTGGAGATCTTGGAGATGCCCAAACTCCAGTCCGGGGGGTCCCAGGAGGTCATCACGCCTCGACCTGTCTAGGGATCAGTCTTCAAAAGGTTGTCATGCCTCAACCTGTTTGGGGATCCTCTAGTCCCAGGGGTCGCAGGAGGTCGTCACGCCTCGACCTGCTCAGGGACCCAATCCTCGGGAGGCCATCACGCCTCGACCTTCCTGGGGATTCGATCTCTAGGAGGCTGTCATGCCTCAGCCTGCCTGGGGATCTGCACCCTGACCCAGGGATGCCTGGCTCTCAGGTTGCAACAGTTCTGGGTAGGATAAGCTTCAGAAAGACTCAACCCTAAGGAAGTCTACCTATGGAAACAGAAAGAAGCCTATTACTTGTGGGACTGTGCCTGTCTCAGCAATAACTCAGGAGCCCAATGAGAACCCCATTGCCTTTCTGAGAGGCTAAAAGAGGCACTCCAAAAGTTTACCAACCTGGACTTAGACTCTTATGAGGGACAGGTGATTTTAAAGGACAAATTCCTGTCCTAATGTGCATCAGATATCAGAATTAAGTTACAGCAGCTACAACAGCAGGACCCTGCTGCCTCTTTAGATGAGATGGTCCAGACAGCCACCAATACCTTTTATAACAGAGAACAGGAGAAGGGGGCCAAGGCCCAGGAGAAGGAGAGAAAGAAAGAGACAGGCATGCCCAGATGCTGGCTGCCCCCCAGAGAAGCCCTATGGCAAACCCTGAGTCCTTGAGGGACAAGGCATGAGACAGATGCCTGATCTGTAGACAGGTGGGGCATTGGGCCAAAGAGTGTCCAAACCGTGACAAGTCTCCTAGAACGGCTTTCCACAAATGCCATCAACTGGGACATTGGGCGGCACTCTGCCCTGGGGACCCAAGAGCTTCAAGGTCAAGTGCCAAGCCTACCCTCACGATGGTTCAAGAGGACTGAAGCAGCCCACTCCAGCCAGCCCGCCTGTCACAGGTAACCATCACCGGGCTGGAGCCAAGGGTGCAACTGGATGTGGCAGGTAGGTCCGAGAATTTCTTGGTTGACACAGGGGCTACCTACTCTGTCTTGATCTCCTACTCTGGAGCCTTCTCCTCCCAAACCTGTACCATTTTGGGTGCTACAGGAAAAGCAACTACTAAAAGATTCACCCGAGCACTTCTTTGTTGCTGGGATGGACAAATATTTTCCCACCAGTTTCTGGTGGTCCCTGAGTGTCCTACCCCCTTATTGGGAAGAGATATACTCACTAAACTGGGGACCACCCTTGTGATGGGAAGTTTTTCAGCCCCTAGAGCTCTACAGCTCCTGGTTACTACTGAAGAACCCATTACACCTTCAATAGAGAGGGACCAAAAACTATGGGAAAACAAAATTAACCCCCAGGTGTGGGACTAGGGGATTCCTGGACGAGCCCACCAAGCTGAACCAGTCATCATTGTCCTCCAAGATCCCACTCGGTTTCCTAACCAGAAACAATATCCTCTCAAAAGAGAGGCTCAGGAGGGACTACAGCCTTTAATAAATAAATTCCTTACTTGTGGGCTATTGGTCCCTACCAGTTCGCCATGTAACACCCCAATCCTCTCAGTAAAGAAAAAACATGGAACCTGGCGACTGGTTCAAGATCTCCGGATCATAAATGAAGCTGTAGTCCCCCTCCATCCCACAGTACCCAATCCCTATGTAATCTTGGGAGAAATCCCACCCAGTGCCAAATGGTTTACAGTCTTGGATCTCAAAGATGCATTTTTTTTGCATACCACTGGCTAAAGAATCCCAATACCTTTTTGCCTTTGAGTGGGAGGCACCAGGAGAAAAACACCAACAGATGACTTGGACAGTATTACCTCAGGGGTTTCGAGATAGCCCCCACCTGTTTGGACAGGCCCTTAGCTGGGATCTCCTAGATCTGGACCTGGGACCTAATGGGAAAATATTACAATACGTAGATGACCTACTAAATCTGCTTTCCAGCTGAGAAAAGTGCCCAACAACATGCAATTCAGGTT
Organism: Bos indicus x Bos taurus; assembly: GCF_003369695.1. NCBI lineage: Eukaryota > Metazoa > Chordata > Mammalia > Artiodactyla > Bovidae > Bos > Bos indicus x Bos taurus. Next base: position 17,525,213 of record NC_040085.1, read on the forward strand.
CTAAACTTGGCAGAAAGGGGATATAAAGTCTCCCGTGCTAAGGCACAGATGGTCGAGACAAAGGTCACTTACCTGGGAGTTCAGATTACACACGGGTCCAGGAGGCTGTCCTCTGATCGGGTACAAGGAATCCTCCAGTTGTCCTCCCCCATGACTCGAAAATAATTGTGAGCTTTCCTGGGGCTAACTGGTTATTGTAGAATCTGGATACCCAACTATGGTCTAATTGCCCAGCCCTTATATGAAAGCTTAAAGGGACGAGGTGATTCAATCCCACTGATGTGGGGAACTCCTCAAAAGGAGGCAGAGGCTACACTAAAACAGGCCTTAACTCAGGCACCTGCCTTGGGGTTGCCAGACCCAGAAAAAGCATTCCAACTTTATGTCCATGAAAGAGAGGGAATAGCCTTGGGAGTGTTAACTCAAAGGTTGGGATCTGAGCCCCAGCGTGTAGCTTACTTATCCAAGAGGCTCGATCCAACTACCCAAGGTTGGCCCCCCTGCCTTCGAAATCTTGTAGCTATTGCAATCATGATAGAAGATGGTTTAAAACTCTCCTTTGGGGGCAAACTAACTATTTTTACCAGCCACCAAGTAAAACAACTCCTAAATGGGAGAGGCCATTTATGGATGTCTGATCAAAGAATTCTCAGATATCAAGTAATGCTGATGGAAAATCCAGGCTTCACTATATCCCCTTGTGAGATTCTTAACCCAGCCACCCTCCTCCCTACCCCCGAGGGCTCTCTCCCCTTTCACTCTTGTCTAGAAACCTTGGACCACTGGACAAAACCCCGGGAGGGATTGTCAGAAGATCCTCTGGCCAATCCTGAGGAAATCTGGTACACTGATGGGAGCAGCTTTGTCTTGGATGGAAGAAGAAGAGCCGGGTATGCAGTAGTCTCCAATTTTGAGACCATAGAGGCTAAGCCTCTGCCACCAGGTACTTCAGCCCAATTAGCTGAGCTCATAGCCCTGACTCGAGCTTTAGAGCTGGGAAAAGGAAAAAGAATAGCCATTTACACTGACTCCAAGTATGCCTTTCTGGTGCTACATGCACATGTGGCTGTTTGGAAAGAAAGGGGCCACTTGACCACCCGAGGGTCCCCAATCAAATATGGTGATCAGATTCTTCGACTCTTGGAGGCGGTCCATCTGCCTACTGAGGTTTCAGTCTCCCACTGTAAAGGGCACCAAAAAGGGAACACAGAAGTGGCACGAGGGAACCAAGCAGCTGATCAGGCAGCTAGGAGAGCAGCATTACAGAACCATGACCTAATAGGGATTGCCACCTTAGTTCCACAGACTAATTTGCCAGAAACTCCTTCATATACTGAAGGTGAGATTCTTAAAGCTAAGAGTGAGGGCTTTCAAGAAGATCATATGGGGTGATTCCAAAAGGAGGGACTCCTTTTTCTGCCTGGAAACCTCCAATGGAACTTGGTTAACTTCTTACATGCCACTACTCATTTAGGAGAAAAGGCCATCCAAAGATTACTAGAAAGGTCCTTCAGAGGAACAGGCCTCCAAACAACTATAAGACAGGTGGTCTCCTCTTGTGCCAATTAAACAACCCCCAAGGAGCTCGAAGACCCCAGCTGGCCCAGCCCATCCAACGACGTGGGGCCTACCCAGGAGAGGACTGGCAGATGGACTTCACCCAGGTGCCAGTTTCTCAAGGGTATAAATACTTATTAGTTATGATAGATACATTCACAGGATGGATTGAAGGCTTTCCCACCCGGACCGAGAAGGCTGAAGAGGTGGTAAAAAAAACTGCTCCATGAAATCATTCCAAAATTTGGTCTGCCCAGGTCATTACAAAGTGACAATGGGACATCATTTACTTCTAAGGTCACCCAAGGAGTCTCGAAAGCATTGAGCATTACTTATTATCTCCATTGTGCCTGGAGGCCTCAATCTTCAGGAAAAGTAGAAAGAGCCAATCAATTCTTAAAATCAGCGATAAAAAAGATAACCCAGGAGACCTCCCTGGGATGGAAGGAGGCTTTACCAATAGCTCTCCTCCGCACCTGCATTGCCCCTAAGGAACAGGTTGGTCTTAGTCCTTATGAGATGCTATATGGGAGACCTTTTGTTTATGTCAATGACCTCTTCCTAGATCCAGAGGTTCAGACCCTCCAGTCTTATACCATAGCCATTGGGCAATTCCAACAGGATATACGCTTGTGGGGTATGAACCAGGACCCAAAAGATTCTAAAGACATCACCACTATATGCTCCAGGGATTCAAGTCCTAATTAAAGTCTGGAAAGATGGGTCCCCAAATGCTCAAGTCCAGCCCACATGGAAGGGCCCCTACCCTGTAATACTTTCTACCCCCACAGCAGTCAAGGTACCAGGACATGACTCCTGGATTCACTACTCACGAGTCAAGCCATGGAAGAAAACAGAAGAGGACACCCAATACACCTGTGAGCCCCTGGGAGATTTCAGATACCTATTCAGGACAACAAATGAGTGCCATTCTAATGAACACCCCCACAATCTGGTTTCTGGGAATAAGATTTCTCAGGATAACTCTAAAGAGCCAAGCCAACACAGCTTGACAGAGTCTGTACTCCAAAACAGACAGGAGATAGATCTTCTGATCCCTGAACAAGGAGGGACTTGAGCCGTCCTGGCCATGTGAATTTAAAATTGACCAATGTCCCTACTAGTCCTTGTTATGCTATATTGATGATGCCTATGATTATTCCATGTACTGTCAATTGTCTAACCTGTTTTGTCTTTGCCCAGGTCAACCAGCTACAACATGCAGTGCCAGTTCAACAAAGATATAAAACTACAGCTGACCACGGAAAATATCACACACCCTTGGACACCACTATAAGGACTCTGAGGATTGAGACTAGCAAGAGGGGGAGGCCCAGTAACCCTCGCTGCCCCAGTTCAGCAGGAAGTAGCCAGAAAGACCTCAACGCCCCTATTCCCAAAGAATTGGGCCTCCCATCTCTTGAGGGGGGAATGTTAGGTAGGTAGAATAGGGGAAAGGAGTCCAAAATGGCAGTGCTAAAAGACAAGGAAGGTCAAAGGAAGGTCCGAGGACCAGAGTGAAGACTTCAGTCAGAACAAACAGCACTCCTGGCTAGGCCCAATTTGCATAGGGCGGGCCCAGGTGGAAGAAAAAAACATATAAAAGGAGGAGCCAAAGCGCTTTCTCATGGACTCTCTCTCCCGCGTGCGTGCGCTCTTTTCTTTCTCTCTCTCTCTCACTCTCCCGCTATCTTCTAAATAAAATAGAGCTGTAACACTGATTTGCCTAAGAGCTGTAGCACAGTTTGTCCAAGACCCAAGAGCTGTGACGCGCCAAGGGCTTTAATGTCCGTTGCTCCAAATCTTTGTTGTGATGAAACAAAGAACCGAGCAACATACACTCGTGTGACAGGTCACCTCTATCTCCCTCCTCCCTCTGCTTTTCTCCATGTAACTCTATGAACCTCTCTGGGTGTCCTACACTGTGGAGAAACTTTTCATCTTTAACCTAGATGTTTTATCAATGGTGCTGTATAGATGGAGAAGTCTTTAGGCTACTGTAAAAATAAGACTGAAAACCAAAAGCAGGAGGCTTAAGTCCAAATCTTGAGAACACCAGAAAACTCCTGACTCCAGGGAACATTAATAGATAGGAGCCCATCAAATGCCTCCATACCTACACTGAAACCAAGCACCACACAAGGGCCAACAAGTTCCAGAGCAAGACATACCACACAAATTCTCCAGAAACACAGGAACACAGCCCTGAGCTTCAATATACAGGCTGCCCAAAGTCACTCTAAACCCATTGACATCTCATAACTCATTACTGGACACTTCATTGCACTCCTGAAAGAAGAAATCCAGCTCCACCCACCAGAACACCGACACAAGCTTCCCGAACCAGGAAACCTTGACACACCACCCGTACAACCCCACCCACAGCGAGGAAATTCCACAAAAAAGATAATTCCACAAGCTGCCAGAATAGAGAAAGGCCACCCCAAACACAGCAATATAAACAAGATGAACAGACAAAGGAATACCCAGCAGGCAAAGGAACAGGATAAATGCCCACCAAACCAAACAAAAGAGGAACAGATAGGAAATCTACTTGATAAAGAATTCTGAATAATGATAGTGAAAATGATCCAAAATCTTGAAAACAAAATGGAATCACAGATAAAAAGCCTAGAGACAAGGATTGAGAAGATGCAAGAAAGGTTTAACAAGGACCTAGAAGAAATAAAAAAGAGTCAATATATAATGAATAATGCAATAAATGAGATCAAAAACACTCTGGAGACAACAAATAGTAGAATAACTGAGGCAGAAGATAGATTAGTGAGGTAGAAGATAGAATGGTAGAAATAAATGAATCAGAGAGGGGAAAAAAACGAATTAAAAGAAGTGAGGACAATCGCAGAGACTTCTGGGACAATGTTAAACACCCCAACATTCGAATCATAGGAGTCCCAGAAGAAGAAGACAAAAAGAAAGACCATGAGAAAATACTTGAGATAATAGTTGAAAAGTTCCCTAAAATGGGGAAGGAAATAATCACCAAAGTCCAAGAAACCCAGAGAGTCCTAAACAGGATAAACCCAAGGCGAAACACTCCAAGACACATATTAATCAACTTAACAATGATCAAACACAAAAAAAACAAATATTAAAATCAGCAAGGGAAAAACAACAAAAAACACACAAGGGGATTCCCATAAGGATAACAGTTGATTTTTCAATAGAAACTCTTCAGGCCAGGAGGGAATGGCAGGACATACTTAAAGTGATGAAAGAAAATAACCTACAGCCCAGATAACTGTACCCAGCAAAGATCTCATCCCAATATGAAGGAGAAATCAAACGCTTTACAGACAAGCAAAAGCTAAGAGAATTCAGCACCACCAAACCAGCTCTCCAACAAATGCTAAAGGATCTTCTCTAGAGAGGAAACACAAAAATGGTGTATAAACTCGAACCCAAAACAATAAAGTAAATGGCAACAGGATCATACTTATCAATAATTACCTTAAAAATAAATGGGTTGAATGCCCTGACCAAAAGACAAAGACTGGCTGAATGGATACAAAAACAAGACGCCTATATATGTTGTCTACAAGAGACCCACCTCAAAACAAGGGACACACACAGAATGAAAGTGAAGGGCTGGAAAAAGATATTCCACGCAAACAGAGACAAAAGAAAGCAGGACTAGCAATACTCATATCAGATAAAATAGACTTTAAAACAAAGGCTGTGAAAAGAGACAAAGAAGGTCACTACATAATGGTCAAAGGATCAATCCAAGAAGAAGATATAACAATTATAAATATATATGCACCCAACAAAGGAGCACCGCAATGTGTAAGACAAATGCTAACAAGTATGAAAGAGGAAATTAACACAATAATAGTGGGAGACTTTAATACCTCACTCACACCTATGGGTAGATCAACTAAACAGAAAATTAATAAGGAAACACAAACTTTAAATGATACAATAAACCAGTTAGACTTAATGGATATCTATAGGACATTTCACCCCAAAACAATGAATTTCACCTTTTTCTCAAGTGCACACGGAACCTTCTCCAGGATAGATCACATCCTTGGCCATAAATCTAGCTTTGGTAAATTAAAAAAAAAAAAAATGTAATCATGCCAAGCATCTTTTCTGATCACAATGCAGTAAGATTAGATCTCAATTACAGGAGAAAAACTATTAAAAATTCCAACATATAGAGGCTGAACAACACGCTTCTGAATAACCAACAAATCACAGAAGAAATCAAAAAAGAAATCAAACTATACATAGAAACGAATGAAAATGAAAACACAACAACCCAAAACCTGTGGGACACTGTAAAAACACAGCTAAGGGGAAAGTTCATAGCAATACAGGCATACCTCAAGAAACAAGAAAAAACTCAAATAAATAACCTAACTCTACACCTAAAGCAACTAGAAAAGGAAGAAATGAAGAACCCCAGGGTTCATAGAAGGAAAGAAATCTTAAAAATTAGGGCAGAAATAAATGCAAAAGAAACAAAAGAGACCATAGCAAAATCAACAAAGCCAAAAGCTGGTTCTTTGAGAGGATAAATAAAATTGACACACCATTAGCCAGACTCATCAAGAAACAAAGGGAGAAAAATCAAATCAATAAAATTAGAAATGAAAATGGAGAGATCACAACAGACAACACAGAAATACAAAGGATCATAAGAGACTACTATCAGCAATTATACACCAATAAAATGGACAACGTGGAAGAAATGGACAAATTCTTAGAAAAGTACAACTTTCCAAAACTGGACCAGGAAGAAATAGAAAATCTTAGCAGACCCATCACAAGCATGGAAATTGAAACCGTAATTAGAAATCTTCCAGCAAACAAAAACCCAGGTCCAGACGGCCTCACAGCTGAATTCTACCAAAAATTTAGAGAAGAGCTGACACTTATCCTACTCAAACTCTTCCAGAAAATTGCAGAGGAAGGTAAACTTCCAAACTAATTCTATAAGCCCACCATAACCCTAATACCAAAACCTGACAAAGATGCCACACAAAAAGAAATCTACAGGCCAATATCACTGATGAACATAGATGCAAAAATCCTTAACAAAATTCTAGCAATCAGAATCCAACAACATGTTAAAAAGATCATACATCGTGACCAAGTGGGCTTTATCTCAGGGATGCAAGGATTCTTCAATATCCATAAATGAATCAATGTAATACACCACATTAACAAATTGATTATCTCAATCATTATCCATATGATTATCTCAGTAGATGCAGACAAAGCCTTTGACAAAATTCAGCATCCATGTATGATAAAAGCTCTCCAGAAAGCAGGAATAGAAGGAACATACCTCAACATAATAAAAGCTATATATGACAAACCCACAGCAAACATTATCCTCAATGGTGAAAAACTGAAAGCATTTCCCCTAAAGTCAAGAACAAGACAAGAGTGCCCACTTCTCCACTACCATTCAACATAGTTTTGGAAGTTTTGGCCACAGCAATCAGAGCAGAAAAAGAAATAAAAGGAATCCAGATTGGAAAAGAAGAAGTAAAATTCTCATAGTTTGCAGATGACATGATCCTCTACATAGAAAACCCTGAAGACTCCACCAGAAAATTACTAGAGGTAATCAATGACTATAGTAAAGTTGCAGGATATAAAATCAACACACAGAAATCCCTTGCATTCCTATACACTAATATGAGAAAATGGAAAGAGAAATTAAGGAAACAATTCCATTCACCATTGCAACGAAAAGAATAAAATACTTAGGAATATATCTACCTAAAGAAACTAAAGATCTACATATAGAAAACTATAAAACACTGGTGAAAGAAATCAAAGAGGACACTAATAGATGGAGAAATATACCATGTTCATGGAATGGAAGAATCAATATAATGAAAATGAGTGTAGTACCCAAAGCAATCTATAGATTCAATGCAATCCCTATCAAGCTACCAATAGTATTTTTCACAGAGCTAGAACGAATAATTCCACGATTTGTATGGAAATACAATAAACCTCGAATAGCCAAAGCAATCTTGAGAGAGAAGAATGGAACTGGAGGAATCAACCTGCCTGACTTCAGTCTCTACTACAAAGCCACAGTCATCAAGAGAGTAAGATACTAGTACAAAGACAGAAATATAGATCAATGGAACAAAACAGAAAGCCCAGAGGTAAATCCATGCACCTATGGACACCTTATCTTTGACAGAGGAGGCAAGAATATACAATGGAGAAAAGGCAATCTCTTTAACAAGTGGTGCTGGGAAAACTGGTCAACCACTTGTAAAAGAATGAAATTAGAACACTTTCTAACACCATACACAAAAATAAACTCAAAATGGATTATAGATCTAGACATAAGACCAGAAACTATAAAACTCCTAGAGGAGAACATAGGCAAAACACTCTCCGACATACATCACAGCAGGATCCTCTATGACTCACCTCCCAGAATATTGGAAATAAAAGCAAAAATAAACAAATGGGACTTAATTAAAATTAAAAGCTTCTGCACAAGAAAGGAAACTATAAGCAAGGTGAAAAGACAGCCTTCAGAATGGGAGAAAATAATAACAAATGAAGCAACTGACAAAGAATTCATCTCCAAAATATACAAGCAACTCCTGCAGCTCAATTCCAGAAAAATAAACGACCCAATCAAAAAATGGGCCAAAGAACTAAACAGACAGTTCTCCAAAGAAGACATACAGATGGCTAACAAACACATGAAAAGATGCTCAATATCACTCATTATCAGAGAAATGCAAATCAAAACCACAATGAGGTACCATTTCATGCCAGAATGGCTGCTATCCAAAAGTCTCCAAGCAATAAATGCTAGAGAGGGCGCAGAGAAAAGGGAATCCTCTTACACTGTTTGTGGGAATGCAAACTAGTACAGTCACTATGGAGAACAGTGTAGAGATTCCTCAAAAAACTGGAAATAGAACTGCCATATGACCCAAGAATCCCACTGCTGGGCATACACTCTGAGGAAACCAGAACGGAAAGAGACACATGTACCCCAGTGTTCATCGCAACACTGTTTATAATAACCAGGACATGGAAGCAACCTAGGTGTCCATCAGCAGATGAATGGATAAGAAAGCTGAGGTACATATACACAATGGAGTATTACTCAGCCATTAAAATGAACACATTTGAATCAGTTCTAATGAGGTGGATGAAACTGGAGCCTATTATACATAGCGAAGTAAGCCAAAAAGAAAAACTCCAATACAGTATACTAACACATATATATGGAATTTAGAAAGATGGTAACGATAACCTTGTATGCGAGACAGCAAAAGAGACACCGATGTATAGAACAATCTTTTGGACTCTGGGAGAGGGCGAGGGTGGGATGACTTGGGAGAATGGCATTGAAACATGTAAATTATATATGAAATGAATCGCCAGTCCAGGTTCGATGCATGATACAGGATGCTTGGGGCTGGTACACTGGTATGATCCAGAGGGATGGGATGGGGAGGGAGTTGGGAGGGGGGTTCAGGATGCAGAACACGTATACACCCGTGGCAGATTCATGTTGATGTATGGCAAAACAAATACAAGATTGTAAAGTAATTAGCCTCCATTAAAATAAATAAATGTATATTTTAAAAAAAGAAGAAAAAATGAACACTAAATACATGAATTATTTGATGTCATCATGCTATTCAAAAAATTTTTGTTATAAAGACAAAGTCTCTCAGCATGAAAGACTCTGAAGAGTATGGGGGGGTGGGGGAAATTATCGAGCAGATCATCACATTAAACGTTACTTTCTGAGTAAAGTCCTTATGCAAGAACTACTTCTAGAACGTAAAGGCAAATCTTCTAGAACGTAAAGGCTCAAAAATTCCATCTTAGGTTCAGAATGCCAGACCCCGATTTTGTAAGGAATGACTAGGAATGATTGATTTGTTTGATCCATGAGGACACAATATATCAAAGCTAAGGCAGCTGTCTGGTGAAGCCAGATGATCTCCACTGAACTCTTACTTAAATCTTGAGATATGGCACTAGGGAAATATTGGCTGCAATATTTAAAAAAATATTGTGGGAAAACTTTTCTAGATGGGTAGATACTGGGGTCAGCTCATGGATTTCTTGGAAGCCATATATCCCATAAAATTTGTAAAAGTCAAATATGAACTAGAATACTATACCAAAGAAATATTTGGGTATTTCCAAAAGAAATTTAAACAATTTCACATCTCCATGGGTTATGAATATGTACTCAGTTCAGTTCAGTTCAGTTCAGACACTCAGTTGTGTCCGACTCTTTGCGACCCCATGAATCGCAGCACGCCAGGCCTCCCTGTCCATCACCAACTCCCAGAGTTCACTCAGACTCACGTCCATTGAGTCAGTGATGCCATCCAGCCATCTCATCCTCTGTCATCCCCTTCTCCTCCTGCCCCCAATCCCTCCCAGCATCAGAGTCTTTTCCAATGAGTCAACTCCTCACATGAGGTGGCCAAAGTATTGGAGTTTCAGCTTTAGCATCATTCCTTCCAAAGAAATCCCAGGGCTGATCTCCTTCAGAATGGACTTGTTGGATCTCCTTGCAACTGCAAATGGTGACTGCAGCCATGAAATTAAAAGATGCTTACTCCTTGGAAGGAAAGTTATGACCAACCTAGACAGCATATTAAAAAGAAGAGATATTACTTTGTCAACAAAGGTCCGTCTAGTCAAGGCTATGGTTTTTCCAGCAGTCATGTATGGATATCAGAGTTGGACTATAAAGAAAGCTGAGTGCAGAAGAATTGATGCTTTTGAACTGTGGTGATGGAGAAGACTTTTGAGAGTCCCTTGGACTGCAGGAAGATCCAACCAGTCCATCCTAAAGGAGATCAGTCCTGAATGTTCATTGGAAGGACTGATGTTGAAGCTGAAACTCCAATACTTTGGCCACCTGATGTGAAGAGTTGACTCATTTGAAACACCCTGAGTGTGGGAAAGATTGAGGGCAGGAGGAGAAGGGGACGACAGAGGATGAGATGGCTAGATGGCATCACCAACTTGATGGACATGGGTTTGGGTAGATTCTGGGAGTTGGTGTGGACAGGGAGGCCTGGCGTGCTGTCGTTCATAGAGTCGCAAAGAGTCAGACACGACTGAGCGACTGAACTGAATTCAACAGGTCTCCCATTTGCTGGGGGTTTTAGTTCTGCAGAAGAGCTCAAAGATAATGTTATGTATATCCCTTGAGGGGAAACCAGGACCCTGCCCCCAAGGCTGTCCTATTGTTTCTTGACTGCTCCTCCTTTTTCTCTGCATCCCCTCCCTTCCCAGATTAGCAACTCTTTGAACCTACCCTGCACAGGGACCACAGCCTTATCTAACTCAATGAAACTAAGCCATGCCCATGGGGCCACTCAAGACAGATGGGTCATGCTGAATAGGTCTGACAGAATGTGGTCCACTGGAGAAGGGAATGCAAACCACTTCAGTATTTTTGCTTTGAGAACTCCACGAACAGTATGAAAAGGCAAAAAGAGAGAACACTGAAAGATGAACTCCCCAGGTCGGTAGGTGCCCAATATGCTACTGGAGATCAGTGGAGAAATAACTCCAGAAAGAATGAAGGGATGGAGCCAAAGCAAAAACAACACCCAGTTGTGGATGGGACTGGTGACAGAAGCAAGGTTCTATGCTGTAAAGAGCAATATTGTATAGGAACCTGGAATGTTAGGTCCATGAATGAAGGTAAACTGGAAGTGATCAAAGAGAGATGACAAGAGTGAACATCGACATTCTAGGAATCAGCAAACTGAGATGGATTGGAATGGGTGGATTTAACTCAGATGTCCATTATATCTACTACTGTGTACCAGAATCCCCTAGGAGAAATGGAGTAGCCATCATACTCAACAAAAGAGTCCAAAATGCAGTACTTGGATGCAATCTCAAAAACGACAGAATGATCTCTGTTGGTTTCCAAGGCAAACCATTCAATATCACAGTAATCCAAGTCTATTCCCCAACCAGTAATGCTGAAGAAGCTGAAGTTGAAAGTTTCTATGAAGACCTACAAGACCTTCTGGAACTAACACCCAAAAAAGATGTCCTTTTCATGATAGGGGACTGGAATGCAAAAGTAGGAAGTCAAGAAACACCTGAAGTAACAGGCAAATTTGGCCTTGGAGTACAGAATGAAGCAGGGCAAAGGCTAATAGAGTTCTGCCAAGAGAATGCACTGGTCATAGCAAACACCCTCTTCCAACAACACAAGAGAAGACTGTACACGTGGACATCACCATATGGTCAACATTGAAATCAGACTGATTATATTCTTTGCAGCCAAAGATGGAGAAGCTCTATAGAGTCAGCAAAAACAAGACTGGGAGCTGACTGTGGCTCAGATCATGAACTCCTTATTGCCAAATTCAGACTGAAATTGAAGAAAGTGGAGAAGTCCACTAGACCATTCAGGTATGACCTAAATCAAATTCCTTATGACTATACAGTGGAAGTGAGAAATAGATTTAAAGTGCTAGATCTGATAGACAGACTGCCTGATGAACTGTGGATGGAGGTTCATGACATTGTACAGGAGACAGGAATCAAGAACATTTTCAAGAAAAAAAAATTCAAAAAAGCAAAATGGCTGTCTGAGGAGGCCTTACAAATAGCTATGAAAAGAACGGAAGCAAAAAGCAAAGGAGAAAAGGAAAGATATCAGCATCTGAATGCAGAGTTCCAAAGAATAGCAAGGAGAGATAAGAAAGCCTTCCTCAGGGATCAATATAAAGAAATAGAGGAAAACAGTAGAATGAGAAAGACTATAGATCTATTCAAGAAAATTAGAGATACAGAGGGAACATTTCATGCAAAGATGGGCTCGATAAAGGACAGAAATGGTAGGGACCTAACAGAAGCAGAAGATATTAAGAAAAGATGACAAGAATACACAGAACTGTACAAAAAAGATCTTCATGACCCAGATAATCATGATGGTGTGATCAATCACCTAGAGCCAGACATTTTGAAATGTGAAGTCAAGTGGGCCTTAGGAAGCATCACTATGAAAAAGCTAGTGGAGGTGATGGAATTCCAGTTGAGCTATTTCAAATCCTGAAAGATGATGCTGTGAAAGTGCTGCACTCAGTATGCCAGCAAATTTGGTAAACACAGCAGTGACCACAGGACTGGAAAAGGTCAGTTTTCATTGAATCCCAAAGAAAGGCAATGCCAAAGTATGCTCAAACTACTGCACAATTGCACTCATCTCACACGCTAGTAAAGTGATCCTTAAAATTCTCCAAGCCAGGCTTCAGCAATACGTAAACTCTAAACTTCCAGATGATCAAGTTGGATTTAGAAAAGGCAGAGGAACCAGAGAACAAATTGTCAACATCTGCTGGATCATCAAAAAAGCAAGAGAGTTCTAGAAAAACATCTGTTTTTGCTTTATTGACTATGCCAAAGCCTTTGACTGTGTGGATCACAATAAACTGTGGAAAATTCAGAAAGAGATGGGCATACCAGACCACCTGGCCTCCCTCTTGAGAAACCTGTGTGCAGGTCAGGAAGCAACAGTTAGAATGGGACATGGAAAAACAGACTGGTTCCAAATAGGAAAAGGAGTACGTCAAAGCTATATATTGTCACCCTGCTTATTTAACTTCTATGCAGAGTACATCATGAGAAACACTGAGCTGAAAGAAGCACGAGCTGGAATTAAGATTGTTGGGAGAAATATCAATAACCTCAGATATGCAGATGACACCACTTTTATGCCAGAAAGTGAAGAACTAAAGAGCCTCTTGATGAAGGTGAAAGAGGAGAGTGAAAAAATTGGCTTAAAGCTCAACATTCAGAAAACTAAGATCATGGCATCCAGTCCCATCACGTCATGGGAAATAGATGGGGAAACAGTGGAAACAGTGGCTGACTTTGTTTTTCTGGGCTCCAAAGTCACTGCAGATGGTGACTGCAGCCATGAAATTAAAAGACACTTACTCCTTGGAAGGAAAGTTATGACTATCCTAGACAGCATATTCAAAAGCAGAGACATTACATTGCCAACAAAGGTCTGTCTAGTCAAGGCTATGGTTTTTCCAATAGTCATGTATGGATGTGAGAGTTGGACTGTGAAGAAAGCTGAGTGCTATAGAATTGATGCTTTTGAACTGTGGTTTTGCAGAAGACTCTTGCGAGTCCCTTGGACTGCAAGGAGATCCAACCAGTCCATCCTAAAGGAGATCAGTCCTGGGTGTTCATTGGAATGACTGATGTTGACGCTGAAAGTCCAGTACTTGGCCACCTGATGTGAAGAGCTGACTCATTTGAAAAGACCCTGATGCTGGAAAAGATTGAAGGTGGGAGGAGAAGGGGATGACAGACAATGAAATGGTTGGATGGCATCAGAAACTCAGTGGATATATCTTTGGGTGAACTCCGGGAGTTGGTGATGGACACAGAGGCCTGGCGTGCTGCTGTTCATGGTGTCACAGAGAGTCAGACACAACTGAGTGACTAAACTGAACTGAACTGAACTGAACTGAGCCTGCCCTTTGGAACTCAGGGAAGGGGATTCAGAAAGTCTTTTGTGCTCAGGAGCCTCACAGGGTCTTGATTGGTTTTAGTCTGTTCACAAATGAGTAATGACAGAATATGGCTTAATTTGTTAATATCATCATTGTTATCTCTTTGTCATCATCATCTTTTATTTTGTGTTCAGTTTAGAAGTCTCAAATTTTTGGACTATTTTTTCATCTAAAGGAATGTACATTTTATATTTAGGAGGAATATTTTAAAAGAGAGAGAAATGCATTTAACCTTGTGTAGTTCTCATCCTGTTCTGCCTTAGACACAAAAAACTGGGCAGAGTCAATTTCTTGCTTAAAAACAAGTGTCAACTACAAACTGGCACTTACCAAGAGCATTGCCAATGACTGAACAACAAAGGCATTTGCCATCTACCTCTATGGAGATTGAACCCCGTGCTGCTATATATAGCTGTTGTCTTTCAACAATCCCTGAGGGAGTTCAGGGTGCAGTGAGGCAGTCTGTGTTCCAGGGATTCTGGTGGGACAGGTATTTAGATAGTTGGATGTTTTTAGGAACAGATTTTATGATCTCAATCCTTACATCTCTTCATATCTAGAGAAGCCCTAAATCCCTTCATGGTGACATCAGATCCTCATGACTAACAAAACACCTTTTATAAATTGAGTGCTTCATGGTATTGAACTTCTCCATCACCAAAACCTTATATATTGACTTTCCCCCACTGCCACTTTGGAGAGGTCTCTCAGAGCTATCTGAGATGCTACCTCCTGGGCTGAAGTCCTCATTCTGCCCCAAATAAAACCAACTCTCAAGTTGTACATCCTTTTTTAGTCGATACAAGCAAAATGAAAAAACTTTTCAAGTTCTCAGGTATTTTTAGGCAGATTTTGTTTGTTTTGTACTCTGAATAATTAGACTGTTTGAAATTCAGCGCTAATATAAGCTTGAGAAATCATGTATTTAAGCCTATGGAGGAACAAAGCTTGCCACCCCTAAGTATGTATATCTCATTGGCTTGAGATTTACTTTGGACTAATTGTTTTTAAGAAACAGAAGTCTCAGTAAGTCTTTCTTTTAAATCTCCTTCTTATCTGCCTCAAAGAACATAGATCATCAGAAATAAAGAAAATTTGCTGTATCCTCCCAGGTTCTTCTGGCTGGTCTAAGAATTAAACTGACATGAGACAAATTAACAGGAGAAAATCAAACAGAAGTTTAATAAAGAAAGAATTAAATAAAGGAATTTATTTAAAGAATTTAAATAATAAAGAATTTTTATATAAATAATAAAGAAATTTAAAGAATTAAATAATAAAGGAAGAGACCTAGGAGAACCGAGTAAAATGGCAGAGACTATCATGTTAGATATGGTCTTCAACTAAAGACAGAAGAGGATGTTGAGGGTGGTGATTTGGGACTTCAAAAGGGCAGATGGCAATTCACATGCAGATGGAAAAACAAATTTTGATTAACAAATGTTTGTTGGGCCATGTAGAGACAATGGGACACAGAGAGGAACTTTAACAAATTGACTTTTCTTTGTTCCTGTCTACACACTATTTCATACTATAATTATGTATGGTGATGGCTTCCTTCCTGAAACAGGTCCTCTATTTACATTTTAGGCAGTTAAGAGAGAGATCAAAAATTCTTCAGGAGTCTTTTGGGCTTTCAAAATAACTAACCTAAATTAATCCTCATACCAAAGATACATTTTCGGGTGGCAAATTTTGTTGCCCTATGAGATAAAAGGCCTGGAAGGGCCAGAAAGAGCACTATCACCAGAGACATCTGCAAAGAATGTGGGCTAGCTGTGCTGGAGAAAACTTGGCAGGGCCTGGAGACCAAAGTCCTCCTTGTTTCCCCAACTCACACAGTCAGTATCAGCAATGCTGAGACTATAAAATGGACCCCCCCCCCCCATATGTGGCCAATACAGTGCTCTATCTCACACCCTTTGGCCCTTTAAGTAACTCTCATTTTGTTTTCTAAGTCTTTGTGGGTTACACAGGCAGCAGCTCTGTTTGCTGTGAGCAGTTGGCAGGGCTTGGGTATAGGTGGCGGATGGCAGGGCCCTGCTGAGCGTCTGCTACAATACCGAGGTAGGTGGCTGAGATGCAGGCTGGGAGGCTGTGATATAAAAGGAGCTCTGTCTGAGCCTGGTGTCAGAGGTCGCCCTTAGTCTTCTGTTTCTCACACTCACTTTCATGTATTAGGATCAAGACGACCAAGCCTCTTCCCAAATCTTGTCAGTACCACTGTCAGGATACTGGAGTATTCTCCAGGATTTCATGAGCTCCAGATAATGTAAATGTAAAAGAATGCATGACTGAATTCTAGGAAACCTCAGATCCAAGGATTTGATCTCCTCTCTTCCTCCCCATTTGCCTTCCCACAGGTAGGAAAAGTACTGCTTTGACTTCAAAATTTCTTTCTTCTTAACCTTGTTGGGCTAGCAACAGATCAGATCAGATCAGTCGCTCATTCATGTCCGACTCTTTGCGACCCCATGAATCGCAGCACGCCAGGCCTCCCTGTCCATCACCAACTCCTGGAGTTCACTCAGACTCACGTCCATCGAGTCAGTGATGCCATCCAGCTATCTCATCCTCTGTCGTCCCCTTCTCCTCCTGCCCCCAATCCCTCCCAGCATCAGAGTCTTTTCCAATGAGTCAACTCTTCACATGAGGTGGCCAAAGTACTGGAGTTTCAGCTTTAGCATCATTCCTTCCAAAGAAATCCCAGGGCTGATCTCCTTCAGAATGGACTGGTTGGATCTCCTTGCAGTCCAAGGGACTCTCAAGACTCTTCTCCAACACCACAGTTCAAAAGCATCAATTCTTCCGCGCTCAGCCTTCTTCACAGTCCAACTCTCATATCCATACATGACCACAGGAAAAACCATAGCCTTGACTAGATGAACCTTTGTTGGCGAAGTAATGTCTCTGCTTTTGAATACGCTGTCTAGGCTGGTCATAACTTTCCTTCCAAGGAATAAGCGTCTTTTGATTTCATGGGTGCAGTCACCATCTGTAGTGATTTTGGAGCCCAGAAAAATAGTCTGACACTGTTTCCCCATCTATTTCCCATTAAGCGGTGGGACCAGATGCCATGATCTTCGTTTTCTGAATGTTGAGCTTTAAGCCAACTTTTTCACTCTCCACTTTCACTTTCATCAAGAGGCTTTTGAGTTCCTCTTTACTTTCTGCCATAAGGGTGGTGTCATCTGCATATCTGAGGTTATTGATATTTCTCCCAGCAATCTTGATTCCAGCTTGTGTTTCTTCCAGCCCAGTGTTTCTCATGATGTACTTTGCATAGAAGTTAAATAAACAGGGTGACAATATACAGCCTTGACGAACTCCTTTTCCTATTTGGAACCAGTCTGTTGTTCCACGTCCAGTTCCAACTGTTGCTTCCTGACCTGCATACAAATTTCTCAAGAGGCAGATCAGGTGGTTTGGTATTCCCATCTCTTTCAGAGTTTTCCACAGTTTATTGTGATCCACAGAGTCAAAGGCTCTAGCATAGTCAATAAAGCAGAAATAGATGTTTTTCTGGAACTCTCTTGCTTTTTCTAGATCCAGCGGATGTTGGCAATTCGATCTCTGGTTCCTCTGCCTTTTCTAAAACCAGCTTGAACATCAGGAAGTTCACGGTTCCCATATTGCTGAAGCCTGGCTTGGAGAATTTTGAGCATTACTTTACTAGCGTGTGAGATGAGTGCAATCGTGCAGTAGTTTGAGCATTCTTTGGAATTGCCTTTCTTTGGGATTGGAATGAAAACTGACCTTTTCTAGTCTTGTGGCCACTGCTGAGTTTTCCAAATTTGCTGGCATATTGAGTGAAGCACTTTCACAGCATCATCTTTCAGGATTTGGAATAGTTCAAATGGAATTCCATCACCTCCACTAGCTTTGTTCGTAGTGATGCTTTCTAAGACCCACTTGACTTCACATTCCAGGATGTCTGGCTCTAGGTGAGTGATCACACCATCATGATTATCTGGGTCTTGAAGATCTTTTTTGTACAGTTCTTCTGTGTACTCTTGCCATCTCCTCTTAATATCTTCTGCTTCTGTTAGGTCCATACCATTTCTGTCCTTTATCGAGCCCATCTTTGCATGAAATGTTCCTTTGGTATCTCTGAGTTTCTTGAAGAGATCCCTAGTCTTTCCCATTCTGTTGTTTTCCTCTATTTCTTTGCATTGATCGCTGAAGAAGGCTTTCTTATCTCTTCTTGCTATTCTTTGGAAGTCTGCATTCAGATGTTTATATCTTTCCTTTTTTCCTTTGCTTTTTGCTTCTCTTCTTTTCACAGCTATTGGTAAGGCCTCCCCAGACAGCCATTTTGCTTTTTTGCATTTCTTTTCTATGGGGATGGTCTTGATCCCTGTCTCCTGTACAATGTCACGAACCTCCATCCATAGTTCATCAGGCACTCTATCTATCAGATCTAGGCCTTTAATTCTATTTCTCACTTCCACTGTATAAATCATAAGGGATATGATTTAGGTCATACCTGAATGGTCTAGTGGTTTTCCGTACTTTCTTCCATTTCAGTCTGAATTTGGCAATAAGGAGTTCATGGTCTGAGCCACAGTTAGCTCCTGGTCTTGTTTTTGCTGACTGTATAGAGCTTCTCCATCTTTGGCTGCAAAGAATATAATCAATCTGATTTTGGTGTTGACCATTTGGTGATGTCCATGTATAGAGTATTCTCTTGTGTTGTTGGAAGAGGGTGTTTGTTTGTGCATTTTCTTGCTAGCATAAGTATTGGTTAACATCCAATGATATTCAAATCAGTGATGTTTCTCAGTTCATACAGAATGCTCTCTGACAGGTTCTATAAATTTTTTTAATTAATTATTTTACTCTTTTTATTTTTTGGAGGCTAATTACTTTACACTATTGTATTGGTTTTGCCATACATTGACATGAATCTGCCATGGGTGTACATGTGTTCCCCATTCTGAACCCTCCTCCCACCTCCCTCGCCATACCATCCCTCTGGGTCATCCCAGTGCACCACCCTGAGCACCCTGTATCATGCATTGAACCTGAACTGGTGATTCGTTTCACATATGATAATTTACATGTTTCAATGCCATTCTCCCATATCATCCTGCCCTCGCCCTCTCCCACAGAGTCCAAAAGACTGTTCAGTACATCTGTGTCATCTAGACATCTAGGTTGCTTCCATGTCCTGGCTATTATAAACAGTGTTACAATGAACATTGGGGTACACCTGTCTCTTTCAATTCTGGTTTCCTCAGTGTGTATGCCCAGCAGTGCAATTGCTGGGTCATATGGCAGTTCTATTTCCAGTTTTTTAAGGAATCCCCACACTGTTCTCCATAGTGGCTGTACTAGTTTGCATTCCCACCAACAGTGTAAGAGGGTTCCCTTTTCTCCACACCGTCTGCAGCATTTATTGTTTGTAGACTTTTGGATAGCAGCCATTCTGACTGGTGTGAAATGGTACCTCATTTTGGTTTTGATTTACATTTCTTTGATAATGAGTGATGTTGAGCATCTCTTCATGTGTTTGTTAGCCATCTGTATATCTTCTTTGGAGAATTGTCTGTTTGGTTCTTTGGCCCACTTTTTGATTGGGTCATTTATTTTTCTGGAATTGAGCTGCAGGAGTTGCTTGTATATTTTTGAGATTAATTCTTTGTCCATTGCTTCGTTTGCTATTATTTTCTCCCTTTCTGAAGGCTGTCTTTTCACCTTGCTTATAGTTTCCTTTGTTGTGCAAAAACTTTTAATTTTAATTAGGTCCTGTTTGTTTATTTTTGCTTTTATTTCCAATATTCTGGGAGGTGAGTCATAGAGGATCCTGCTGTGGTGTATGTTGGAGAGTGTTTTGTCTATGTTTTCCTCTAGGAGTTTAATAGTTTCTGGTCTTACATTTAGATCTTTAATCCATTTTGAGTTTATTTTTGTGTATGGTGTTAAAGTGTTCTAATTTCATTCTTTTACAAGTGGTTGACCAGTTTTCCCAGCACCACTTGTTAAAGAGATTGTCTTTTCTCCATTTTATATTCTTGCTTCCTTTGTAAAAAAATAAGGTGTCCATAGGTATGTGGATTTATCTCTGGGCTTTCTATCTTGTTGCATTGATCTATATTTCTGTCTTTGTGCCAGTACCATACTGTCTTGATGACCGTGGCTTTGTAGGAGAGACTGAAGTCAGGCAGGTTGATTCCTCCAGTTCCATTCTTCTTTCTCAGGATTGCTTTGGCTATTGGAGGTTTTTTTGTATTTCCATACAATTAGTTAAAAATACAACAGTCCTTTCCTGGTGACTAAGTGGTAAAGAGTTCACCTGCCAATGTAGGAGACACAGGTTCGATCCTTAGTCTGGGAAGATCAAATATGCCACAGAGCAACTAAACCCATGCACCACAACTACTGAGCCTGTGCTTTAGAGCCCACGAGCTGCAACTACTAAGCCCATGCACCCTAGAGCCTTTGCTGTGCAACAAGAGAAGCCACCACAATGAAAAGCTTGCACAGTGCAACCAGAAAGCAGTCCCTACTGGCAGCAACTAGAGAAAAGCCCAAGCAGCAATGAAGACCCAGCACAGCCAAAAATAAATAAATAAAATTCTTAAAAATACACCAGTCCTCTGATTATAGATATCAGTATTTCTTTCTTTTCCACTTTGCTATTTTCAAGAAGAATTACAGTTATTTCCTCAAATACATTTAAGCCATACTTGTGCCTAGATGGATGGATAGATGGACATACAGATGGACAAGTGCATGGAAGAAGGAAGAGAATCATCTAGAGTATGATGAGAAATAAACCTAGAAGGAGAGTTCAGGCTTAGAAAGCAGATTTTGAATGTCTAAATTCATTGTGCAGGTTATTTATTAGTAAATAACTACTGAGGCTTTTGAGCAAGTGAGTAATGTGAAAATTCCATACATTTAATCTGGCTGCTTGTCCACAAGAGGAATTTGGAGAAGAAGGTGGTAGGCATTATGAAGTAATCTTTAAGAGACTATGTTCCAACCTCAAACTAATCTGGCTTTGAAACTCAGTTCTTTCATTAAATCTCTGACTGAGCTTCAGCAAGCTACTTAATGTCTTCAAGTATCATTTTCCTTGCCTATAAAATATGGATACTATCAGGATGTTATTACGAGGAATGGATAGACTAATGTACATGAACTGCTTTGTACATTCATCATACACAGTAAGAACTATTGATAGAGGAAAAAGAATACAAGGCAAACTGTATAACCAGTCAGGAGCCCATTTCTGCCTTCTCACTGTGAAGCAGAGCTGACTGAACCAGGGTCACTAAACTTCAGAGCTAGAAGGAATTTTAGAGAATTTACAGAAAATGATGGATTAGAACTACTTTATATCAAACAAGATTCAAATTTTGAAAATACAGAAAATAGAATTAAAAAGTAAGAATCATTACTTATCCTATCAAGAAAAGATACGTATTGTCAGTGTTTTTGTGTATTACTTTCCAGCCTCTACACTATTCATGTTTTTACTATGTAGCAATCACTACAGTTAGTATTTTGATTCTTCCCAACTATCACTTTTAAATAATCATTGTAGATTTTTTAATAAATACCATTTATTTGCTATTATAAAATATTCTATTTGGCTGATTAATCCTTTCAAGATTATACATTTTGGTTTTTAATTTTTGGATGGTATAAATAACTTTATAAATAACTTTGTAAATAATTATTTTTTTTATAAATTAAAGTTTTCCTGAAGACAGATTCTCTATAGAAAATTGTGAGAAAGAACATAAGTTTAAAAATAAATAAGTTTAAAAATACTAAGA
The DNA here is from genome assembly GCF_003369695.1 of Bos indicus x Bos taurus. Lineage (NCBI taxonomy): Eukaryota > Metazoa > Chordata > Mammalia > Artiodactyla > Bovidae > Bos > Bos indicus x Bos taurus. The sequence goes on from NC_040085.1 coordinate 17,547,102, forward strand.
AAGTAAAAAGAAATTGTAAAAAAGAAATTATACTTTTTCAGAGTTTCCAAAATTGCTTGGAGATGTATTCTCTCACTAGAGCATGTCAATATCACTGCATCATATCCAAATTCTTTTTTTTAATTGCCATTAAATTATTCCTATAATTCCTTAATAGGCTTTTTAAAGTTATCCATTTATATTTATATCACTTAATGGCAAATAGAAGGGGGGAAGTAGAAACACTGGCCGATTTTATTTTCTTGGGCTCCAAAATCACTGTGGACTGTGATTGAAGCCATCAAATTAAAAGACACTTGCTCCTTGGCAGTAAAGCTATGACAAAATTAGACAGTGTATTAAAAAGCAGAAGCATCACGTTGTGAACAAAGATCCATATAATCAAAGCTATGGTTTTCCAGTAGTCATGTATGGATGTGAGAGTTGGACCATAAAAACAGGTGAATGCCAAAGAATTGATACTTTCAAATTATGGTGCTGGAGAAGACTCTTGAGAGTCCCTTGGATTGCAAGTAGATTAAACCAGTCAATCCTAAAGGAAATCAACCCTGAATATTCATTGGAAGGACTGATGCTGAAGCTGAAGCTCCAGTACTTTGGCCACCTGAGGCGAAGAACCGACTCATTAGAAAAGACCCTGATTCTGGAAAAGATTAAAGGCAGGAGGAGAAGGGGGAAGCAGAGGGTGAGATCGCTGGATGACATCGACTTAGTGGATGAGTTTGAGCAAACTCAGGGAGATAGTGAAAGACCAGAGAGTATGGCATGCTGCAGTCCATGGGGTCACAAAGAGTCAGACATGACTTAGCCACTGAACAAAAATAATTTATGTTATTACAAATACCAGTAGGTTTAAACATTTTCCATATTTGTGAACTATGTTGCTTTTTCTGTGTAAATTACCTCATCATATCTTCTGTACATTTACCTACTTGGATATTAATATTTTTCTTTTAATGCATTTAAAAATTATTTATAAAAATACTGATCTGCTGCCAAAAGCAAATTAACAGTTAACTGTGATTGAAGTGAAGTGAAGTGAAAGTTGCCCAGTCATGTCCGACTCTTTGCGACCCCACAGACTATACAGTCAGTGGAATTCTCCAGGCCAGAATATTAGAGTGAGTAGCTGTTCCCTTCGCCAGGGGATCTTCCTAACCCAGGGATTGAACCCAGGGGTCGAACCCAGGTCTTCCGCATTGCAGATGGATTCTTTACCAGGTGAGCCACCAGGGAAGTCCTGGTGTGATTGGGGCATAATAATTTTGATTTTTTTCTTAGAATATATTAGCTTTTAATACTTAAGTAATCAAATCTTCTATTTTTCCCTTTATTTCTTCCATCATTTTTAAGTTCAGAAAGTCTTTCCTATTCAGTTTCTCAATTAATATGCATTTGCATTTTTAATTAATAATTTCGTGACTTAAATACTGTAATATCTCTGGAACTTAATTCCTCATATAATTAAGGTATGCATTTGCATTTTTAATCAATAACTTCGTGACTTAGATACTGTAATATCTCTGGAACTTAATTCCTCATGTAATTAAGGTACTTCATTTGTTTGTTAATCAATATTTATTGATTACCTGGTGATTTGGCAACACTTGCTTTCCACCAAATGTTCAACTTTGTGCTTCTCAAATTAGAGTATTGCTCTCTTCAAGACAAAACCTGAGATACATACAGTGCAGCATCTGGGAGCACTATTATCACTGAAAAACGAAAGAACAGGCAAATTGATAAATCATTTAAAATTAATATGGACATCAGTTCAATTCAGTTCAGCCTCTCAGTCGTGTCTGACTCTTTGCGACCTCATGGACTGCAGCACGCCAGGCCTCCCTGTCCATCACCAACTCCCGGAGTTCACTCAAACTCACGTCCATTGAGTCAGTGATGCCATCCAGCCATCTCATCCTCTGTAGTCCCCTTCTGCTGCCTTCAATCTTTCCCATCATCAGGGTCTTTTCAAATGAGTCAGTTCTTCGCATCAGGTGACCAAAGTATTGGAGTTTCAGCTTCAGCATCAGTCTTTCCAATGAATATTCAGGACTGATTTCCTTTAAGATGGACTGGTTGGATCTCCTTGCAGTCCAAGGGACTCTCAAGAGTCTTCCCCAACACCACAGTTCAAAAGCATCAATTCTTTGGTGCTCAGCTACAGTAAAATAAAAATGATCACTCCAATTTTTTAAAGTAAATATGAGACTGTTTGCACTGACAGCAGACTACTTTGAACCACTGTGCCTCATTGTCCAGATTCCAGGGAGGAAATGATCATGTTTATTCTCCCTCCTTTGTAGGGATGCTTCAGGAGAAAGTCTGAGAACCTCTGATCTAAACAATTGATACAACACAATTGGGGAAATAATCCTGTTCTGCCCATTAATTTAGAACTCATCTTCTGTTTTACTCAAATTCTTCTTTTCCTAGTCCATTCCTTCAATTTTCACTGTCTTTATACCAGTTATTAGCATAAATTATTTTGGTAGCCATTGCCATAAATATAGCTGCGTGTGTGTGCTCAGATGCTATTGAGTCCAACTCTTAGTGACCTCATGGACTATAGCCCACAAGGCTCCGCTGTCCCTGGAAATTTTACAGTCAAGAAAAATGCAGTGGGTTGCCATTCCTACTCCAGGGAGTCTTTCCAACCCAGGGGTCGAACCCACATCTCCTACATCTCCTGCATTGGCAGGCATATTCTTTACACTGCACCACCTGGGAAGCCCATAAATATGGCTACCTCATTTTTAAAACTATTTAAAGGGTAACATCAGAAGAAATATTGCCTTTTACCACAAATGCAAGGGGATGATGTAAGAAGAAATAAAACGGTGACATAAAATTACCCATGAAATCATAATAAACTAGGTTTTATAAGATTTACAAATGTGAAATGTTTAGATTAGGATTATAATATTAAGTGGAAATAATTTAAAATATCAGTCTATATGCTCCTAATTTTTAACAAGATTTTAATGAAAAGGTATACTAAACATTAGCCATGAATTATCTGAATGATAGGATCACATTTTAACTTTCTATTTTGTATTTTGGGTTTTTTTTTTTTTTTTCTGTAACACATAGTTAATATTTTAAAATCAGGAAAGGTTAATAAATGATACACTCAAAAGATAAGTATCTTTCCATCAAGAAGAGTGATCTTTGACATTGACACCAAGATGTCCTTGGAAGGGGAGAACTCTGAGAAGTACTCATAAAATCAATCCTAAAGTCCAAATATCCAACTAAGAAACCACTAACTACCCTTGAGCAATCATTCAAAATATTCTAACACTTTTGGGGCCATCTTGAAACTCACTTCCTTTGAGGGATGTATAGAATGTCTATACATTTAAAATGCAGTGGTACAGCAAAATATCTGACAATCTCTGTGGCAAAGAAAAAAAAAAGATTGGGGCTTCAGCTCAGGTTTGGGTACAGGCTGCAGGTGCCTGGGGACCACTGTGCTCTTGTAGCACAGAAGTAGGTGGCTGAGTCTCCAGGGTTGGTAGCTGTGATGTTCAGGGAGAGATGCTTGTTCTTCTTATTCAATAAAACAATGAGTCCTTGACCTTCTTTCTTATCCACATTTGAAAGAGTATGTACAAGCAACTGCAGACCTTTTCCAGGTTCTTGTTTATACCAAAAAAAGTAAGTGGAGGCACTGTCTGTATAAGTGCAGTTGATAACACAGTTGTCTCCCTCTTGGACACTCTGGAAGGAGGGATTCTGCTCCACTTTTTGTCCTCTACTCTTATCTGTAACAAAAAAAAGAAAAGAAAGCCAGACAAAATCGTTATCACCATTTTCCAGAGTTTGCTTTTTTCCCCTACAGTAATTTCAGGCAATCCAGAAAAGACCAGTCTTCTCCTCAGACTTCTAATAAATATTTACTAAAACACCCTGTTCACAAAAGTTCTGCACTCACAGTCCAGCTGCAGCCACAAGAAGAGGAACCAAGGTCCCATAGATGTCTTCATTGTTCTCCAAATTGGGACCTGCGATCTCCAGCCAAGAGAGCTACTTCTATGACCAGGTTATCTCTTCCTTTCCTCCAAAGCACAATGGTTTCTTAACGTTTCAACACAGGCATCTGCTTTTGCTATTAGAGTCAACCAAAAGGAAGCATTCACGTATTCTTCCTTGACAAAAGTGCTCTGCCATCTTATGGTCAGATCCCCAACTGCTAAACCAACTAGTCAAATCCTCTTTTGTCCTGTATCTGTGGGAGACTCTGACTCACAAACAGCAATAGGTGAAATAAATAAAGTCCCAAAGGTGTTTCCAAACAAAAATTATGTGGATTAGCAAAAAGCAGACACAGTGAAAATGTAGAGCTCAGAATTCCATTCATCTTCTCAGCACACATTGAGTCATTTTGAATAAATTTGAAGAAGTTAGATGTTTCTAACATTTTTTTTTTTTTTTCAAAAACAAGCTTAGTCTCTTTGAAAGAAGAAAATGCCATGATTGACTCTGCTAAGCAACTGAGGAGTAAAATTTTTCCTTCTTATCTTCTCTAGCCTTTTTAATTGGCCAGAGAGTTCATCAGCCAAATCACCCATTTTAGTTCAGCTCTCACAAAGGAAAACTCTTTCTAAAAGCAACATTTAAGCACAAGGGCTGGAGAAAGAGACAAGTAAATACATAACTATGTAAATAAAATATCAGATGCTTGCTATTACAGACTCTGCTAAGCCTGGCCTTGCAGCGATCTCCTTATTCCCAGAAATGGACAGTGCCATGTGGCAAAACATGAATGTTTCTTTAGTAAAAGTTACTGCTAGACTGTAGAGTAATGGATAAGAAGAAGAGGAAAGACTTCCATAAGTTAGCATTAGTCCAACCATAGGGAAGAGTTTGGCTGTGGACTGTGGTAGGAAACCTGACATTCACTTTGAAATTTTTTCCTCCAGAAGAACAAATCTTCTGAAATTATGAATAATCCAGTACAGCTATTCCCTGGACAAATCCTCAGCTGTATAAATTTTTAAATTAAATCTTGCCTTGCTTTAAAAAAAATTGATATGGAAGAGATTCTGGATTGATGTGGCAACATATGAGGCTACAGAAATTACTTTCTCCCACAGACACATCAAATCTACAACTACATACAGTTTTTTCTCAAAGAAGTCCAAAAACTAGTTACATGACTCCTACACATCAGGTGAACAAGAAAAAAAAAAAAATATATATATATATATATCAATATATATCAAAATAGTTAAGAAAAGGAGGTCCTTGAAGCTCCAGGGGTTAAGAACTCACCTGCCAATTCAGGATGCATGGGTTCGATCCCTAATCTGGGATGATCCCATATGTCCTGCAGCAGCTAAGCCACTGAACCACAACCACTGAGCCCATGCTCCAGAGCAGGTGAGCCTCAACTACCGAGCCCATGCTCCACAACTGCTAAAGCCCATGTGCATAGAGCCTGTGCACAGCAACAAGAGAAGCCACCTGAAAAAAAGAAAGAGAGAGAAAAGCCACTACAATGAAAAGCCTGTGCACCTCAACCAGAGAGTAGCCCTCACTCGCAGAAAGTAGAGACAGATTACAGGCAGCAATGAAGACTCAGCCCAGCCATACGCATATGTAAGAGAGGCAGAGACACAGCCTGACCATAAGACCCCTAATATGGCAACGAAAAATTGAGAGGGGACTCACAAGTCCCACCTTATCCTTACGGTGTGCAGGGCTTAGATCCAACACCCAGCACCCTAACTTTTAGGATTTGCATATGAGACAGGTCCCCAAAGCACTCACCTCTAAAAGCCAGTGGGGCTTGCATCCGTGAAACCCACAAGACAATATCAAACAAAGAAACAGTTTCTAATGGGTTCACAAAGACTCGCTGTGGCCATCCCTCCCAGAGCTCAGTGCAGAGGGGGCTAATGGACACACCCATTTCCCAGCTTTTCCCTGAACAAGGCTTATTTGTATAGTTTAAGAGCTATTCCCTGATGGTCTGGCTTCCAACCAATCCGCATCTAGGTACTGACTGAGACCCCCCCTTTCAGGCATTGACAGGTCTTGGCACACTTTCAACTACTGGGAGCCAATAAGAACAAAGAAGGCTACTTGGACAATCACGCAAGTTTAAGAGACAACAAAGAGCTAGGGCTAGGCTGAATGATAAGATTCATCTTCTATAGAATACCACTCCTTCAAGACCGAGAAAAGTGGCTATTTGACCTAATGCACAGAAACCAACACAGAGAGTCAAGGAAAATGGAGAAACAGAAGAAGATGTCCTCAATGAGCTAAAATAGCAGAACAAACTAAGCTCAAAGTTATAGAAGAAAGAAAGTAACAAAGAGCACACAGAAATAAATAAAATACGGGCTAAAGTGACACAGAAAAAAATTAACAAAACTCAGAGCTGATATTTGAAAAGATAAACAATATGCACAAACTTTTAGATAGACTCACTAAGAAAAAAAAAGAGAACTCAAATAAATAAAATTAGAAATTAATGAGTAAAATTATGACTGATATCACAGAAATACAAAAGATCACAACACTATTATGTATATGGCTAAAATTTGGAGAACCTAAAAGAAATGGATAAATTTCTAAAAACAATCAACCAAGACCAAATCAGAAAGATTTATGAACAAATAAATTACTAGTAAGGAGACTGAAGGGCTTCCCTGGTAGCTCAGCTGGTAAAGAATCCACTTGCAATGCGGGAGACCTGGGTTTGATCCCCGGGTGGGGAAGATTCCCTGGAGGAGGGCATGGCAACCCACTCCAGTGTTCTTGCCTGGAGAATCCCATGGACAGAGAAACTTGGTGGGCTACAGTCCATAGGGTTGCAAAGAGATGGACAAGACTGAAGCGACTTAGCAGGCACACACACACAAAGAGACTGAAGCAGTCATCAAAAATAAAGTCCAAGGCCAGGTGTCTTCACTGGTGAATTCTATCAATCATTTGAATAGGAATTAATACCAATCTTTCTCAAATATTTAAAAAGAAGAAGAAAAGGGAATACTTTTAAGCTTATTTTATGAGGCCAGCATTATCCTGATCCTAAATCAGACAAGGACACTATAAGAAAGTAAAATTACAGGCCAATATCCCTGATATACCTAGAGGTAAACTCCTCAACAATATATTAGCAACTGAACTCAATAATACAGTAAAAAGATCAGGCACCAAGATCAAGTGGGAATCATCTCTTGGATGCAAACATATTTCAATATGTACAATCCAATCAGTGTAATACATTATATTAACTAAAGAAAGTGAAAGTGAAGTCACTCAGTCGTGTCTGACTCTTTACGACCCCATGGACTGTAGCCTACCAGGCTCCTCTGTCCATGGGATTTTCCAGGCAATAGTACTGGAGTGGATTGCCACTTCCTTCTCCAGGGGATCTTCCCAACCCAGGGCTCGAACCCGGGCCTCCGGCATTGTAGACAGACGCTCTACCATCTGATCCACCAGGGAAGCATATTAACTAAGTGAAGGATAAAAATAATGATGATCATCTCAATAGGTTCAGAAGAAGTATTTTATAAAATACAATTTTCATTCATGACTTTTAAAAACACTCCAAACAAAATGAATATAAAGGGAATGTACTTCAACGTAATAAAGCTATATGTGACTACCCCACAGCTAACATCATACTTGACAGTGAAAAGCTGAAAGTTTTTCTTCTTAAGATCACAAACAAGACAAGTAGGTCCACTTTCACCATTATTCAATACAGTACTAAAAGTCCTAGCAAGAGCCAATTAGGCAAGAAAAAAGAAATTAAAGGCATTCAAACTGGAAAGGAAGAGCTAAAACTGTTTGCAGATGACATGACATTACATGCCACCACAAAAAATTTAAAAATAAAACTACCATATTACCCAGAAATTCCGCCTCTGGGTATATATCCAAAGGAAATGAAAACTAGGATATCATAGAGGTATCTGCATTTCCGAGTTTACTGAAGCATTACTCATAATAGCCAAGATATGGAAACAATGTAAGTGTCCATCAATGAGTGAATGGATAAAAAGGATGTGATATATATATATATATATATATATATATATATATAAAACATGGTTATGGATATGGAAGGAAATCCTGCCATTTGTGATAAGCTGGATAGACCTTGAGTGCATTGTGCTAAGTGACTTATCAAAAAGACCAATACTATATAATAGCACTTATATGTGGAATCTAAAAGAAGCCAAACTCATAAAAAGAGAGTACAATGATGATTACTAAGGGTTGGGAGTCAGGGAACTGGAGAAATATTGTTTAAGAATGCAAACTTGTAACTAGTAGATAAGTTCTGCAGATCTAAACTACAGCATAGCAATTATAGCCAACAAAACTGTATTATAAACTTCAATGTTGCTGAGAAACTATATTTTAATTGTTCTTACCACAAAAAAAGGAAGGATAATTATATGGCATGATAAAGGTGTTAGCTAATCATCAAAATTCTCCAAGCCAAACTTGAGCAATATGTGAACTGTGAACTTCCAGATGTTCAAGCTGAATTTAGAAAAGGTAGATGAACCAGAGATCAAATTGCCAACATTTGCTGGATCACCGAAAAAGCAAGAGAATTCCAGAAAAACATCGATTTTTGCTTTCTTGACTATACCAAAGCCTTTGACTGTGTGGATCACAAGAAACTGTGGAAAATTCTGAAAGAGATGGGAATACCAGACCACCTGACCTGTCTCTTGAGAAACCTGTATGCAGGTCAGGAAGCAACAGTTAGAACTGGACATGGAACAACAGACTGGTTCCAAATAGGAAAAGGAGTATGTCAAGGCTGTACATTGTCACCCTGCTTATTTAACTTCTATGCAGAATACATCATGAGAAACGCTGGGCTGGAGGAAGCACAGGCTGGAATCGAGATTGCCAGGAGAAATATCAATAAACTCACATATGCAGATGACACCACCCTTAGGGCAGAAAGTGAAGAACTAAAAAGCCTCTTGATGAAAGTGAAAGAGGAGAGTGAAAAAGTTGGCTTAAAGTTCGATGTTCAGAAAACTAAGATCATGGCATCTGGTCCCATCACTTCATGGCAAATAGATGGGGAAACAGTGGCTGACTTTATTTTGGGGGGCTCCAAAATCACTGCAGATAGTGATTGCAGCCATGAAATTAAAAGACACTCCTTGGAAGGAAAGTTATGACCAACCTGCTGCTGCTCCTGCTAAGTTGATTCAGTCGTGTCCAACTCTGTGCGACCCCATAGATGGCAGCCCATCAGGCTCCCCTGTCCCTGGGATTCTCCAGGCAAGAACACTGGAGTGGGTTGCTATTTCCTTCTCCAATGCCAACCTAGACAGCATATTAAAAAGCGGAGACATTATCTTGTCAACAAAGGTCCGTCTAGTCAAGGCTATGGTTTTTCCAGTGGTCATATATGGATGTGACAGTTGGACTACAAAGAAAGCTGAGTGCCGAAGAATTGATGCTTTTGAACTGTGGTGTTGGAGAAGACTCTTGAGAGTCCCTTGGACTGCAAGGAGATCCAAACAGTCCATCCTAAAGAAGATCAGTCCTGGCTGTTCATTAGAAGGACTGACGTTGAAGCTGAAACTCCAATCTTTTGGCCACCTGATGTGAAGAGCTGGCTGATTTGAAAAGACTTTGATGCTGAGAAAGACTAAGGGCAGGAGGAAAATGGGACTACAGAGGATGAGATGGTTGGATGGCATCACAGACACAATGAACATGGGTTTGGGTGGATTCTGAGAGTTGGTGATGGACAGGGAGGCCTGGCATGCTGGGGTTCATGGGGTTGCAAAGAGTCGAACACGACTGAGTGACTAAACTGAACTGAATCATAGTGCAATATATAAATATGTCAAATCAAAACATTGTACACTTTAAACTTACACAATGTTATATGTCAATTATATCTCAGTTAAAAAAAAACTGTTGGAAGAGATAAATACATCTTGAATGCATTCACAAAACAATATTCACTCCTTGCTCACTCATTGCAGCAAGGATGACAATATTAAAATAGAAATTATATCATGTCCATGTGGAGTTTTCATTTAGCCAACAGCTTTGTCCTTATACTTTGAATAAAATCCATACTCTTCACAAATATTTGAATGCTGTGGCCCCAGACTACTTCTTCTATCTTTTCTTATATTCCTGATGCTCACCTACATTAATTTAGCCAGCTTTGCTCAAATCTTTCTTATCCTTCAAGTCTCAGATTTAAAAAATCACATTTCAACTGATAAATAGATAAACAAAAATGTCGCATGTCTCTACAATGGAATATTATTCTGCCTTTAAAAAGAATGAAATTTTGAGACATGCTACAAAATGGGTGAACCTGGAAGACATTATGCTAAAGTGAAATAAGCCAGGCACAAAAGGACAAATGCTATATGATTTATTCCATTTACATGAGACCTAGAATAGGCAAATTACTAAGTTATATGACACAATCTGTATATCCTAAACTTTGATTCTCCTCTTCTAACTATATACTGAAGTACTGAGGACCAGAGAACATGCCCAAGCTAGTTTTGTGAAGTTTCATGTCCTAGTGCTGGGTGAGTGGACATAGTAGTGTGAAGGAATATTTCTGGAAGCAATTCCTACAGTAGGATTGACTAGCAGAAACTTAACTATACACAGAAGTCACTGTGAATCACATTAATATATCTCACTTGATGCAAACTAAATGTGTCCTCAACTCAATCTCACCCCTATAACTGGATTCCCAAAAATGTCTGAAGCTACTCCCATACTACCTGAAACAAGGGGAAGCGTGATACAGGAGCAGTGAGCATGGGGAAAGATTGTTTTAACCTATTGCTGCTAAAATAGCTTGCTTTTAAAGTTTTTCACATAAAAAAAAAAGTGACCACTCTACAGGACCCCTCTCAGAACTTGGCCTCCATCAGGTCTCTGTCAGGTCCCTGTCAGGTCTCACTGAGTCTCTTACAAGGTCTTCCTAATTGTCTTTAAGGCTTAATGTTGTCCCAGCCTTCCTCAATGAGTTATTCCTCAGGGCACAGACCGTGATCCTTCTAAAATTATAAATTAGATTAGATCACCCCAAAACCCTTCAAATGCTTCCTGTTACATGTAGAATAAAATATAAATCTAACCATAATGTTATAAGACCACATAAGACTGAGCTCCTGATTACCTCTTTGCCATTATTACCTACCTCTCTTTTTTCACTACTTTATGGGAATATCATAATATATATCATAATATCCCAGCCATCTTTATTCCACAAATAAATCAAATTTCCTCCTGCCTTAGGACCCTTACTGCATTTGAAAATTCTTCCTTACCCCAGATCTTAACACTGCTTTTCACCCTTTTTTTTTGAAATTCAAGACTTAGTTGGAGTTTTTAGAACATTGAGCAACTAAGCACACAACCACTGTGATTCTTTTTAATTTCATGCTGTTTTATTTCATTAATGTCGCTTAAGTTTTGAAGTCATTAGTTTGTTTTCTTGTCCTATCTCCCCACAGTAGAATAAAAAATCCATATGTGCAGGAAACATGTCTGTATTTCGGAATAAGGTATCTTTAACCACGAGACCAATGCCTACCATCAGTTCAGTTCAGTTCAGTCGCTCAGTCGTGTACGACTCCTTTTGTGACCCCATGAATCGCAGCACGCCAGGCCTCCCTGTCCATCACCAACTCCAGGAGTTCACTCAAACTCACATCCATCAAGTCAGTGATGCCATCAAGCCATCTCATCCTCTGTCGTCCCCTTCTCTTCCTGCCCCCAATCCCTCCCAGAATCAGGGTCTTTTCCAGTGAGTCAACTCATCACATGAGGTGGCCAAAGTATTGGAGTTTCAGCTTTAGCATCAGTCCTTCCAAAGAACACCCAGGACTGACCTCCTTTAGGATGGACTAGTTGGACCTCCTTGCAGTCCAAGGGACTCTCAAGAGTCTTCTCTAACACCACAGTTCAAAAGCATCAATTCTTCAGTGCTCAGCTTTCTTTAGAGTCCAACTCTCACATCCATACATGACTATTGGAAAAACCATAACTTTGACTATATGGACCTTTGTTGGCAAAGTAATGTCTCTGCTTTTTAACATGCTGTCTAGGTTGGTCATAACTTTTCTTCCAAGGAGCAAGCATCTTTTAATTTCATGGCTGCAGTCACCATCCACAGGGATTTTGGAGCCCTCAAAAATAAAGTCTGTCACTGTTTCCCCTGTTTCCCCATCTATTTACCATGAAGTGATGGGACCAGATGCCATGATCTTAGAAATAGATTCAGGGATTAGATCTGATAGACAGAGTGCCTGATGAACTATGGATGGAGGTTCATGACATTGTACAGGAGACAGGGATCAAGACCATCCCCATGGAAAAGAAATGCAAAAAAGCAAAATGGCTGTCTGAGGAGGCCTTACAAATAGCTGTGAAAAGAAGAGAAGTGAAAAGCAAAGGAGAAAAGGAAAGATATAAACATCTGAATGCAGAGTTCCAAAGAATAGCAAGGAGAGATAAGAAAGCCTTCTTCAGCGATCAATGCAAAGAAATAGAGGAAAACAACAGAATGGGAAAGACTAGAGATCACTTCAATAAAATTAGAGATACCAAGGGAACATTTCATGCAAATATGGGCTCAATAAAGGACAGAAATTGTAAGGACCTAACAGAAGCAGAAGATATTAAGAAGAGGTGGCAAGAATACACAGAACTGTACAAAAAAGATCTTCATGACCCAGATAATCACGATGGTGTGATCACTCACCTAGAGCCAGACGTCCTGGAATGTGAAGTCAAGTGGGACTTAGAAAGCATCACTATGAACAAAGCCAGTGGAGGTGATGAAATTCCAGTTGAGCTATTTCAAATCCTGAAAGATGATGCTGTGAAAGTGCCGCACTCAATATGCCAGCAAATTTGGAAAACTCAGCAGTGCTCACAGAGCTGGAAAAGGTCAGTTCTCATTCCAGTAACAAAGGGCAATGCCAAAGAATGTTCAAAGTACCACACAATTGCACTCATCTCACATGCTAGCAAAGTAACGCTCAAAATTCTCCAAGCCAGGCTTCAACAGTATGTGAACCATAAAATTCCAGATGTTCATGCTGGTTTTAGAAAAGGCAGAGGAACAAGAGATCAAATTGCAAATTCGCATTGGAGCATAGAAAAAGTAAGAGAATTCCAGAAAAACATCTGCTTTGTTGATTATGCTAAAGCATTTGACCTTGTAGATCACACAAACTGTGGGAAATTCTTAAAGAGATGGGAAAACCAGACCACCTGACCTGCCTCTTGAGAAATCTGTATGCAGGTCAGGAGCCAACAGTTAGAACCAGACATGGAACAACTGACTGGTTCCAAATCGGGAAAGGAGTACGTCAAGGCTGTGTATTGTCATCCTGCTTATTAAACTCCTATGCAGAGTACATCATGAGAAACGCTGGGCTGGATGAAGCACAAGCTGGAATCAGTTTGCCAGGAGAAATATCAACAACCTCAGATATGCAGGTGACACCACCCTTATGTCAGAAAGTGAAGAAGAACTAAAGAGCCTCTTGATGAATGTGAAAGAGAAGAGTGAAAAAGTTGGCTTAAAACCCATTCCATGGGGTGGGTCTCAGTAGAAAATATCAACTGTTGCATTCCTTGTTGCCAAAATCAGAGACAACTCCCCACTGAAACACTAATAATAATATCCTCACAGTCCTGACTAAGCTGCAGGCTCACTAGCAAGATTCCCAGGAACTTTGCCATTACTCCTGTCTCCCTTTGGTCCCCAAAGGACTCAACTCTGAAAATTGATAATGACCCAGAATCCCTATGTTTCTGCTTAATATATTGCAAAAATAGTCTATAATACCAATCAGAATCAAAAAACTTTTCGACTCCCCCACCATCATCCCCATTCTATTTGCCATGCCACCCACAACAAGCGAGTGGAGACAAAAGAAGAGAGAAAGAGCGGTAACAGAGAGTAAAAGATCCAAACACAGAGAAGACTTGGAAAGAATCTTGTAGGGGCTCAAAATGCCAAAGAAATGTTCAAAATTTTGTGACAATAATTGTCTGACACTTAGACTGAGTTTTTCAAAAGCTGAGAAGCTTGTTGTCTAAACTGACCGCATGCAATGTGCATGTAAGGGTGTGTAGTGTGTGTGTGCACAGTGTGTGTGTGCATGCGTGTGCATGAACTGAGGGGCATCAGTGAGCTAAGTGACAACAGTATACATACCACAGATTGTCTCCTTTTGTATAATTGAGCAGCTCAGAGACAATAATGGGACAAAGGCATCACGCCCTTTTGTGTTTTCTGAATTTTAGACCATAGAAATGGAATACCTATTTTAAAAATAAATAAGACCAATATTTTTTTTTTGTAGATTGCTTTTAGTAGGATGGCTGTTTTAACTGTTAATTCTTCTAATTCATGATTATGGACTATCTTTCCAATATTTTTTTAAAATAGTAAAGTAATACATGGATTTGCTAATACCTTCTGAAAATAATACAGTAAAATAAACGCTTTAGAAGGTACTGCTTTGGGGATCCCCTGGGCTGTGACTCCCACCCCACACGGGGATACTGCACAGGTGCAGCCCCATCTGTCGCAGTGTGCGTCTCTCACGATGCAGTAGTACACAGCAGTGTCTCGCAGGGAAGCCTGGGGCAGGCTCAGGGTGCTGAACTTCCTGTCAGGAGGAATTAACAGAGATGCCACTTCATTTTCCACGTTTGTCTTATATCCTTGAATGATAAATTGTGGTCCCTGGTTGGGGAACTGTCGATACCAGAAGATATTGTCACTTGTAGCTATTGTGGTGTGGTTACAAGATATGTTCACTTCTTGTCCTTCGTATGAGTCAATGAAGATGGGCTGGGAGGTCTTAGCAAGACTCAAAGTACCTGTGGAAGTAAAAAACACAACACTAGCTCCTATTTTGAAATCAAATTTAAGGTCCAACTCAGCACCCTCCAGGTTCTTTCTCAAGTAAACCTCTTATTTTCCCACCATATACAGACACACACAATTTACTTCTCACTTGTGTTTTGGGACACATTTTTAAAATAATTATTCTGAGGATTTACCAGGAACACATGAACAGACAAATTACTCCTCACTCATGTTTTGGGACACATTGTTTTATATATATTTATTCTTAAGAATCCCGGAAACACATGAACAGAAGTGGCAGGTCTAATTTCTTCCTCCCTTGGATAGACCAGAGCTCAGTAACCCTGAATGTCTTTATTTCTCTCACTCCTCACATAAATGCCAAGGAACAGCCTGGAGAAAAATAGGACCCCAAAGCCATCCCTCAGCATCTTGAATAAACAGCAATGGTAGCAGACAGGATTGTAGCTCCTTGTCTGGACCCAGATCCCAGTTTCTTTAAACGCCATAATAACTCACCCAAGGTCAGGAGCACGGTCACTCTTGTTATCTGCCTCATATTCTAATGTAAACCAGGACCCAGAGTCTAAGTTCCGTTGCTGAGTCTGAGCCTGGACCAGGCTATGAACCAGGGAAGAGACATAGCAGCAACTTCCAGAGCCCACACTAGCAGCTCTCACACGGGGCTGTCCCCAGAAGCAAGCCAATAGTAGGGCGACAGCTCCTCAGAATGGGCTTCCCCTCAAGGTTCAACTGAGCACTCAGGAAGAAGAACAATGGTAAAAACTTCTAGCACAACAGCACAGCAGCCTGGATTTCCTTTTAGATCTTTGCTATATTCTAACCCTCTAAAGATTTGGTCTGAATGAAACAAATATTTCAAAGGGTAGATTCCATTAGGCTCCTTATTCCTCATCGATTTTCCACAGTTCCAGAAGGTGCTCATCCACTGTAGTCAGTCTCGTATTCATGGAGCTCTGAGAATAATCCATCTGAGGTGGTCGTTCATGCCCAGAAATACCCCATTGGTTCCAATGTAAGAAGAAATGAAATCTTAATCTTATTCCACAAAAGAGCAAATAAGGCCATCTGAACTGGACCTTTCATCTCCTGACACCCTGGTGTCCTTTTGTAATCACACTAAGTCCACACTGTACATCTGCTACTTAAATTCCTTTAACAGATATTAAACGGAGAAGTGGACCCCTCACTAGTCCCTACTGACCAGCTAGGAAAAGATATTTGATGTAGAATCAGTTACCAAAACAGGAAGTGGAGGAGAAGAAGAAAAGGCACAAGTTCAGAGTCAAGACAGACCTAAATCCAAATCCCAGCTCTTCCACCTTGTGACCTAGGGCAATTCTCTCCTTGGAGCCTCAGTTTCTTCGTCTATAAAATTGAGACAATAACACCTACTTCAGAGTCAGCCTGTTGTAAACAGTCAGCTGCTGCTGCTGCTGCTGCTAAGTCACTTCAGTCGTGTCTGACTCTGTGTGACCCCATAGATGGCAGCCCACTAGGCTCCCCCGTCCCTGGGATTCTCCAGGCAAGAACACTGGAGTGGGTTGCCATTTCCTTCTCCAATGCATGAAAGTGAAAAGTGAAAGTGAAGTCGTTCAGTCGTGTCCAACTCTTTGCGACCCCATGGACTACAGCCTACCAGGCTCCTCCATCCATGGGATTTTCCAGGTAAGAGTAATGGAGTGGGGTGCTATTGCCTTCTCCGAAACAGTCAGCAGTAAACTGTAATTGCTTCTCATTCCTTTCCTTCTTTTCTAACCCACATTAAAGAACCGTGACCAGTAGAAAGCAGTTGTGTAGGAATTATAGTATATGTGACTATTTTAATGTATATATGGATCATTCACTCTTCCTTCAAGAAATACCCAGTAGAGAATCCCCTGGCAGTCCAGTGGTTAGGACTTCAAGTTTCCATTGCAGGGTGTATGTGGGGAACTAAGATTCCACAGCCAAAAAATATATATATATATATAAACTCAGTAACAGTAAAATAAATAAATAAATAACTCTGAAAAAGAGCTAAATCCAAAAGAGATCTTAATTTTAGTTTGAATCAGCCAATTGCAATAATCCAAACACGTTAGATACTCACATTAATGTGGAAAAAAATAGTGGTACATTGAGTTCTTTGCTCATATAACATGGGAAAGGAAAATCACTAGAAAATATTTGGGGAACATTTCCAGGTCTAAAATTGTTGAAAGTATTCTAAGTAAGCAACTTTTTCATTTTCCCATGGAAAAGATCAATGAGTACCAATGACTTCTAGTAACATTTTGACACAGTATATATGAAATAACAAGTATGGAATGACCAGCTTCCTTCAGTACCAGGTGGAGAAGAAAGAAGGATTTATGAAGGAGTCAAGGCAATGGCACCCCACTCCAGTACTCTCGCCTGGAAAATCCCATGGACGGAGGAGCCTGGTAGGCTGCAGTCCACGGGGTCGCGAAGAGTCGGACACGACTGAGCGACTTCCCTTTCACTTTTCACTTTCATGCATTGGAGAGGGAAATGGCAACCCACTCCAGTGTTCTTGCCTGGAGAATCCCAGGGACAGAGGAGCCTAGTGGGCTGCCGTCTATGGGGTCGCACAGAGTCGGACACGACTGAAGCGACTTAGCAGCAGCAGCAGCAGCAGCAGCAGCAAATATGCTAGAATACCTTGTACAGAAGTAACCTAAAAGGGTCACATTTTAGAATCAGCTCGTTGCAACAGCGACCCCATGTGGTCAATGTGGATTTAATTTGCAGCTTGTACAGCTGCTGCTGCTGCTGCTAAGTCAGTCGCTTCAGTCGTGTCCGACTCTGTGCGACCCCATAGACGGCAGCCCACTAGGCTCCTCTGTCCCTGGGATTCTCCAGGCAAGAATACTGGAATGGGTTGCCATTTCCTTCTCCAGGTAGGCCAGTCTACAGGGTCGCAAAGAGTTGGACACTACCGAAGCTACCCTGTGTGCATAGGCACAAGACTTTTTTTTGCCCCTGTGGCAGCTCTGCCCCAGTGAGAGTTGAGCATGAAGGTGGCACAGCTGCCTGGCTTTTGAGGACCCTGGCAACGCCAAATGTGCAGGGACAGGGACTGCCTCCACCGCAGGACTTATGGCGCTATCAGAGTCTTTTTGAGTTTCTTGTAGCTGGTCCTCAGAAGACCTCTTTGGCCAGTCTTTCTCCAAGGCTCTGCCCCTTCAGGCACTTAGAGGGCTTCCTTGCCTGGGGTCCTTCTCCATTGCTCAGGTGCATCAGGCACATAGAGGATCCCCCCTAGCTGGGTTCCTACTATATAGAGGGGCGCATCAGGCACTTAATGGGGCACCCTGGGTGGGGTCCTACTCCATAGTTCAGGGGTCAGGTGTTTGATGAGCCAGCCTCCCTATTGTTCAGTTGCCAACGCTGGCGTGTACAGGGAGAGAGGCTATAGTGATGGCTCCACCCCCTATGCGTGACTCAGCAGTATCGCCTTGCTTCCATGGCTGCTCGGCTTTTCTGCACAGGCATTGCACACCACAAACTCTTCCCTCACATCCCCTTAATCTGTCTCTGTGCAGTCAACAGCAGCCCTCGCCCAGGGATTGCTCCACAATCCCTAAACTCCAGCTCCCAGCCACTGTGCCATCTGGGGTCTGAATGGCTGTGGCAAGGACCCTCTGATTTTCATTCCATGTAGGCAGCCACAGATCAGCTGTTTCACTCTCAGCCTTAAATGTTTCTTCTCTGACTCAGACAGTTGCTCCAGTGTGGGGGTTGGACCCCTGCTTCAGTTCCCTCACCTGCTGAGAGCAGGTCCAGTCCTACTAACACTGCTAGTTTTCCCCCTAGTTCCTTCTCCTACCGAGTTTTGTGTGGGTCTATATATTCTTTTCTGCTGACCAGATAATCCTGTCCACTCTCAGCTGGTGTTCAGCATGTACTTCTGTGTCTGAAGGTGTATTCCTGATGTTATCCATGGAGAGAGATGTACCTCATGTCCACCTACTCCTCTGCCATCTTGTTCTCTCTCCTAATTTTATTTCTTTTTTATGTGTTCACCTGACTGGTCATATTTTCTGTAATGGAAATGCCTTATTTTTGTGTTAAGATATTTCACTAAAGGTTATTATCATTAAGAAAAAGAACTAAATAAGTTAGAATAATATCTACTGACCTGTGGGAATGCACATGACTGTACTATGTGAAAAATAAAACATTTATTATATATATATGCTCAGTCGTGTCCAACTCTTTGCAGCCCTATGGACTACAGTCCACCAGGTTTCTCTGTCCGTGGGATTTTCCAGGCAAGAATACTGGAGTGGGTTGTGATTTACTACTCTGATATACACACACACACACACACACACACACACACATCAATATTCAGTTCAGTCACTCAGTCGTGCCCGACTCTTTGCGACCCCATGAATTGCAGCACACCAGGCCTCCCAGTCCATCACCAACTCCTGGAGTTTACTCAAATTCATGTCCATCAAGTCGGTAATGCCATCCAGCCATCTCATCCTCTGTCGTCCCCTTCTCCTCCTGCCCCCAATCCCTCCCAGCATCAGGGTCTTTTCCAATGAGTCAACTCATCACATGAGGTGGCCAAAGTACTGGAGTTTCAACTTCAGCATCAGTCCTTCCAATGAACACCCAGGACGGGTCTCCTTTAGAATGGACTGGTTGGATCTCCTTGCAGTCCAGGGGACTTTCAAGAGTTTTCTCCAACACCACAGTTCAAAAGCATCAATTCTTTGGCGCTCAGCCTTCTTCACAGTCCAACTCTCACATCCATACATGACCACAGGAAAAACCATAGCCTTGACTAGATGGACCTTTGTTGGCAAGGTAATGTCTCTGCTTTTGAATATGCTATCTAGCTTGGTCATAACTTTCCTTCCAAGGAATAAGCGTCTTTTAATTTCATGGCTACAATCACCATCTGCAGTAATTTTGAAGCCCCCCAAAATAAAATCTGACACTGTTTCCACTGTTTCCCATCTATTTCCCATGAAGTGATGGGACCAGATGCCGTGATCTTCGTTTTCTGAATGTTGAGCTTTAAGCCAACTGTTTCACTCTCCTCTTTCATTTTCATCAAGAGGCTCTTTAGTTCCTCTTCACTTTCTGCCATAAGGGTGGTGTCATCTGCATATCTGAGGTTATTGGTGTTTCTCCCGGCAATCTTGATTCCAGCTTGTGCTTCTTCCAGCCCAGCTTTTCTCATGACTTACTCTGCATATAAGTTAAATAAACAGGGTGACAATATATAGTCTTGACGTACTCTTTTTCCTATTTGGAACCAGTCTGTTGTTCCATGTCCAGTTCTAACTGTTGCTTCCTGACCTTGACTAGACTTCCGCACAATTTAGTGCTTCCCAGGTGGTGCTAGTGGTAAAGGAGTATAGGAGTGTCAGTGTAGGAGATCTAAGAGGTGTGGGTTTGATCTCTGGGTCGGGAAGATCCCCTGGAGGAGGGCATGGCAACCCCACTCTAGTATTCTTGCCTGGAGAATCCCACGTACAGAGGAGCCTGGTGGGCTACAGTCCATGGGGTTGTAGTCGGACACGACTGAAGAGACTTTGCACAGAGGGCAGCAAGGAAGCCAGTGTAAGTATCACAGAACATCTGAGCAGGACACCAGGTGGCAGTGCTTCAGCTTTCATGCCTGCTACATGCAGTGTGGCAGAGTCTGATTCTCAAGGAAGGAAAATAGAAAGATTTAAATAAAGAATTCACCAGGTTAAAGATGAGTAAAGATGTAAAGGAACTTCAGAGATAACACAATGTAGATATTTGGGAAGATAGCATCACAGGAGTGTTTAAAGAATAATATGCCATCGTAGCCCTCAATTTTCCCAGCATACTATTATATAAAAAACTTGCTAAAGCATTCAGCACTGTTAACTGGTTAGTGGATGATTTCCTCATCTACTCATCCTGGGACTTTGTGCCTAGGTTTGGAATCTTCTATTCTAGTTCACTTTTGGTTTCAGTTTAAACCAGTAATGTCACCATCACTCAGATGTCCAGCCACCCTATTTTGAGTCCAAGTGCTTCTCCATAGTCCAGACCTTGCTCCTCAGGAGCCCCCTAAAATGCTACACTCTGGTGGTTAATAAAAGGTGGAGAAGCATTTCACAGTTAGGAAAGTTATGGCTCATTTCCCAAAGATTAAAAAAAAAAGAAACAATAAAACCTATCTCATAGGGTTTTGATATTTAAATTAGATGATGAGTCTGAAATGCATACCACAGTGCCTGACATAGAATAAGCTCAAAAAATATCATCTTTCTTTTTTTCTAGTGAAACCTGCCTTTTCTTCAATGTCCAGAATCTGTGACTTGTTACTACTTTTTTTTTTCTCCACATTGGTTTGATGAGGAAAACTATAGGAAATTTATTCAATCACTTATATTCTTTGAGACAGTCATTATTTTTCCCTGTCCTCTTGGGTCGTATTCTCCTAGCTACATTAGTGCATTCAGGGTGCTGTAAGGACATAGATGGAGCACTCAGAGGAAGCTTTATTTTCACTTACCTGATGAATAATAATATTATTTTAGTATATTTATTAGGTATTGAATATCAAATTTCTGAATTGGATCTCCAAGATTGTCCCATTCTTCCTGACTGTTTTCTTTACTGATTAATTTTATGTGATTTATATATTTTTCATTTGAGTCATTTTTCAGAAATATGCATTGCAAATATAGTTTAAAAGTCTGCACATTGACTTTCCACCCTCTTAGCATTGATATTCAACACAGCCATTTTAATATATATCTTCATTTTCATAAGAAGCTAGCTTGAAAGTTTTATTTGTTTATTTTATTAAACACTTTAAAAATACTTTTCCTTTGTAACTTCTATTGGTCTGGATGAGAAGTCAGGTATCACTGTTTTTTCAAAGTTCTGAAAACTCTTATTTTTTCCAGTAGATTTATTATCTCTACTTTTAAAATTAATTTTTATTGGAGTATAGTTGCTTTACAATGTTAGTTGCTGTTGTACAGCAAAGTGGATATGTATACATATATCCACTCTTTTTTAGATTGTGCTCCTGTATAGGTCATTATAGAATATCGAGTAGAGTTTCCTGTGTTATACAGAAGGTTCTCATTAGTTATCTATTTTATATATAGTAGTGTGTATATGTGAATCTCAGTCTGCCAGTTTATCCCTCATATCCCTTTCCCCCTTTGGTAACCATAATTAGTTTTCTACATCCTGGACTCTATTTCAGTTTTGTAAACACCTTCATTTGTACATACCACTTTTTAAAATTCCATCTGATAAAAGAGATATCAGATGACACTTGTCTTTCTCTGTCTGACTTACTTCACTCAGCATGGCACTCTTTGGGTCCATCCATGCCACTGCAAATGGCACTGTTTTGTTCTTTCTCATGGCTGAATAATATTCAATTGTATATATATGCCATATCTTTTTTATCTATTATTCCATCATTGGACATTTAGGTTGCTTCCATGTCCACCTACTGTAATTAGTGCTGCAATGAACATTAGAGTGCTTATATCTTTTCTGCTTGTATAGACTACTCCATCAACTCTAGCAACTGCCTGAGTTCTAATCTTTATATATAACTAATCTCTTATTCGACATCACTGATGGTCTGCTTCCCTGATTGTACCTTAAGTGAGACAAGGTCTAAGAAGAAAGGGCTAAGGAAATGATTTTCATAACGATTCCAGATAACTATACCCAGATTTGTGATGTGAGTGTATTTTAGTGAAGCAGTCACTTTAAATTATTATGGAACAAGTTTATAGCTTTAAACAAGTTTACACATGTTCAGTATGATTGATTTAAAGTCGAAAGTTCAAGAGAAGAATGTATTAGTAGAAAGTTACTGTGGACACCTGCTTCCAAATATAGAAAGATCTTTGATTTACTTCAAGATTTAACTACAAAATTTAATGAAGGGAATATTATAGATTTGCAGGCAGGGTTAAGGAAAACAAAGAAGAGATGGGAAGCATCAAGATACTAGCAAGAGCTGAAAGGCTGTATCAACCTGGGCAATCAGAGGAAACTCTTAGTGAAAGGAGAGGCAAGACCTGTGAAGTGGATCCACCAGAAAGGAGTTGCAGGAGATAAGATGTGCTTTCCCAGTTCTAGTGTCTACTGGCCTCCTGCTCAAATGGGGGACCCAAAAACAGTGGTGGGAAACTGGGGGACAAAAGGGAGGGAGAAACCACAGTGATTCCCTGTCTTCTCAGTCTCCAGTTCCTGTGGGGCAGGCCCACCTGGTTCCAGCCGTAGCCTGGTGATCCACCTAGAAGGAGCTTTTATTTAGAATTAAATCTTCTGATCCAGACCACAGATGAAGCAAACCACAGGACTACCATCTCTCTTCTGGGATGTGCAGGTGTGAACTTCAACTGAGGATCTGAAGCAGTGGGGCTCTCTCTTATTAAGCTCTGGGGTTTTTGTTCAGCTTTTCCCATTACTTCAAGCACTGTGAGCTTCCAGAGAGCACAGAAGTACTCTGCAGAGTCTCCAAGTTGTAAGGCTGAAATGATGAGGCTGATGGATTTATGTGCTTTATGGAAGTTTACCGAGTAGCGGCCATTTCTTGCATTACGTATTCTGAATACTGATGAATAAGAAAGTCATCTCTCCCCTGGGAAGCTGTTTATACCAAAAAATGTTAGTAGTAGTCCATGCTCCAACTTACTTCATATCGACAATTCAGGGTGACTGTCTGCCCCACTTGACTGGATACCACTGTCTGGACTTGAGTTACTTGCTGGGCCACACTGGATCCTATAGGGAAAAAACAGAAAACAGAGATGAAGTAGTAAATAAAATAGTGTGGGATTTAGATTAATTTAAGATCCAGAGACAAAACCAATTGAAATTATAAAATGTTTCTTTTTCTCCAACCCTCCTTTCCTCCCCAAGTCCCTGTGAAGCACCACGTGCCTGTGTGCAGCCCTTTCACCCTGAACTCTCACACCCAGGCTTGGAAGCATCCCTACCAGAGAAGGTGATGGCCAGGAACACCCAGAGCAGCCTGGAGAGCGGCATGAGGCATGGATTCCCCTGCACAAATGTGCTCAGTTCTGCCTCAAGCTGAGAGTTCAGTGTCTCTGTGTGCCTGGCAGCACATATACGTAGTACTTGTTCTTGTGTGACTGCTTCAAACAGGAAGTGGGGTTTGTCATGTTCATAAATCACATGGTCTTTTTCACAGATGGGAAAAACTTTTGGCTCACAGATGTTTAATTTTCTACTTTTCTTTCCATGATTCTATGTTAGGTAGATCCTGAAAGCGTCATGGAGAAAGCAGTTAGTATTATGTGTGTGAGGGCTTCCCTGATGGCTCAGATGGTAAAGAATACACCTACAATTCAAGATACCCTGGTTTGATCCCTGAGTTAAGAGGATCCCTGGAGAAGGGAATGGCAAACCACTCCAGTGTTCTTGCTTGGAGAATTCCAAGGATAGAGGAATCTGGTGACTACAGTCTATGGGGTCCCAAAGAGTTGGACATGACTGGGCGACTAACACACATACAGTTAAGGTTTGAGCTGAGAGAAACAGAAGACTAAATAAGTTGACATACACTGATAATAATTTTGCCAGCCCATTCAAAACATATTAGTATACACTATGAATCCTTTCTGTAATCTACTTTACTGGTCATTCTGGTCATTCATTTGCCTATGCTTATATTTTTTTATCCAGAATTTAATGACTCTTTAAAAAACCACAATAAAACAAACTCACAGATCTTTAACTTTCTTATGTGTGTGCTGTGCTGTTGCTTCAATCATGTGCAACTCTTTCCAACCCCATGGACTATAACCTGCCAATCTCTCTGTCCATGGGGATTCTGCAGGCAAGAATTCTGGAGTGGGTTCCCAACACAGGGATCAAACCTCATCTCTTGCACGGCAGATGGGTTCTTTAACACTAGCGCCATCTGGGAAGGGCCA